>NW_005054298.1:25789615-25837520 GCF_000277835.1 Geospiza fortis | reverse complement strand
CCCTTGCCATGTTTGTGGGGAGCAGCAATGACCACATTTGCCTGCACCCCAGAATGAGAACTCTTTATTAGCCCTGTGCCCTACATCTGCGTTCTAAAAGGAGAAAATCCAAGGTTTGGTCTAGAAAGGAGCTCTGCTGCACCTAGGGCAGGTGCTCAGACAGACTGATGGACAGTTCTCAAGAGAGAGTTGCAAGAAGTCCCACTGTGATTCCCTTGGCCTGGACATTTTCACAGGTATTTGACTCAAGAAATTCATCATTCATACCTTCATCTCCAATAGCAGATGACTTGTGACAGTCCCCCAGTAAGCAAAAGTACTTCCACTGAGAAATAACTAGCAAGCCACAGTCTCAATTAAATGTGCAGAAAACATCATCAAATAATCACAATCTATGTGTTCAGGGACATTTCACTAAGTGGTTACCTGCTGGAGAAACAGTGACTAGATAGTAAATAAATTCTTCTGGGCACAGGTAGAGGATGGATTGGAGTCTTACTATTCTGAACCATAAAGACAGAAGTCTTTGCAAATTTTCCAGATCCTGCACTAAACTATTTGAGTCCCCAACAGCCCCATAAAACACCCACCACAAATCAGCTTTGCTCACCACCTTCTCTGAGCCCATTTCAGAATCAGTGGCTCCTTTCCAGTAGACCCCTGCCCTTGCAGGCACACTGTATCTCACCCTGTAGGAGATGTCGTGCCTCCTTGCTGCCAGGAAGGCAGTCATTAATTAGCATTCTGCCATGGCTCATACCTCTACTCTGTGTTCATCTTTTTACATCAAGCACAAATTCGTGTGGCTGAGCACCTGGACAAATACATTCACAAGAACAGTGGAATAAGGAGTGAAAATTTCAAAAGAAAGCAAGATACTTTCTCGACTCTTACAATCTTGCAATGCTGTCTCTAAGTGTCATTAAAGATGGGTTTCAAAAGCTTACCTGTGCCTACATCTACCTGTGACCTTGTCCAAGTTAACTAGCTGTAAACTAACAGCAATGGAAGCCTGAGAGAACACTCAAATGACAAAAAGACAGGCAACAATACTGGAAAACTCTGTCTTCATGAAGGAAAAATATTTCAGAGGAAAAAAACCCATCACAATGCCATCTTAAAAAAATGGGATTTTGATGCATCAGTGCAATGGTCTTCACCTGCCACAGCTTTAGGGAGGGGAGAGGAAGTTACACCAGGCAAATATAGCATAGTGAATAAAAATAATAATGATTTGTGATAAATTCAAGCCACATTCATGTTTGGCAGCTTTCTCAGCATGCCAAGAATTTATCCAACGCCCCTTTTATTTATGATGAAACAAAAGTGACATAACACTTTGTCATGAAAGAATGCTGTAAATGATGCTTTTTTAATTATATACACTGTTGTTCTTGAAACAACTCTCCAGTAATTTATGTTTCTAGTTCTACACATGCTGCAGAAGTGGATATAAAATGCAGCTGTGGTCAACAACCATGTGATTTCAGTCTGATGCTAGCTCAACATTAAGCCTGGAAGAAGAAAGAGGGAACATATACTCCAAGTGCTTTTCCCCATACTCAATTTTTGCAATGTTATTGAAGCACTGGCCTACCAAAACCCAGATGTTTACAGTCAGTCAGGCTACAAAAAAGGAGAATGTCCTGGGGGCGAAATCTAAACACTGATGTATCTCTCCAGCAGATGAACAACAGTAGAAAATCCTGATTTCTATGGAAAATTTGGGGAATACTTGTACATTAAATTGTCTTTCCAGTATCTCAGAGCACCATTGGGACTGAGTGATCCCTCTTAGCTACAGAGGGACCTTTAGGTTGCCTCAAGAGCCCAACATATCAATAACAGCAGCTAGGTTTGTCTCTACTTTCCATCCCCTACTCATTTTTCCTAGCTCCTCAAATGTTGGTGAAGCTAACATTCATAGACTTCTGAAAACTACTATTCTTACACTTCACTGTAGTCAGCATGAACAAGAACACAGCCAATGATATGAGAGAATTTTCTGCTATTTGGGGCCCTCAGAAAATACTTGAGTTTGCAGTGCTAATAAGAATGAATTCCACCTCCCCTTTCTTCTGGCCATCCTTTCCAATAGGGCCACTGAGCTTTATTCACCACAATTGTAACTGCCAAAGGAAGGAATGGTTGAGGCCGTTCAGGTTAGGAAATAAGGGTATCAAGGATGTGAAAATTCAGATATGCAAGAGCTGAAAGATACCAGTACACTTTTACACTGAGCTCAGCCAGTTTAAGTAAATTGATCCATTGGAGCAGAGCACCAGAGGCAGTCAACTGCACAGTGCAGAAGCCAAAAAAAGGATCAAGGCTACTGTGAACTGTGTCCATACAGCCACTGCAAGGTCATTAAAGGAGATACCTGGATAGAGACATAAACAGAAGCTTATGTGTTACTTCAGAGAAAAGTGAAGATAGGACCACTGAGAATTGTTTGTACTTATATAGGCTTAAAAGAACATAAAATGCAAAGATGATCAAAGAAGAAACAGGCTTATCCAAAAATGGACAAATATGTGTTCTGCTCTTTGTTTTTAGTGGATTTAACATACAAATATTTTTCACTTTTTGTGTTTTTACCCCCCCCCCCCCCCGCATTCTACTTTCTACATTTTTAAGCTTAATAGTTCACTTCTTCCTGAAATTCAAAGTCTTACTGGGTCCAGAAGTCTCCGGAGTCACAGGCCAAATGCAATTCTGGTCATACACATTTAGGTTGAGGATCAGGGATGGATCCCCTGTGTTTCGCTAAACAAAGCACGCAGCCCATGAATGAGGAACCTCTATCTTTTTCCTCTGGCTTTCTTTCAACACACAAGTTTGGTCCACTTCTTAAGATTTCTGACATTCAAATAAAATAATCCTTTGAGTTCAGATGATTAGGAGAGCCAAAAGGCATTGTTTTAGTTTTTGCTACATTTAAAACCAGTTTGTTTTCCTTGAACCAGTCTGTCAAAGTCTTTTTGCAGTTCAGGCGTTATGTGAGAAACAGATTTGCCATTAAAATGCACAGTCGTGCCATCTGTATAAAAATGTATAGCACAGTAATGACATAGCCTTGCAAAATCATTAATAAAAAGAAAAAAACAGGAATGACTGACACTACTCAACTCAGGGAGGGGGGAGGATAGAGGGGAGAGACATTGACACCTTTGACTGACAAAGGGGGGAAGAGACAGCCCTGTGAAGAGAAACAGATTGATGCTTCTCCCAGATTCTTTGTCTTCCTGACAGAGAATGGGCAGCAGCACAGGCCACCTACTTGCTGCGCTAACGCCTGCAGCATGTTAGGCCAAAAGCTTTGGTGAAGTTAGCTAAGAGAGATTTCCACTACATTTTCATTTATTTTGGGTATGCTTGTAAGAGCTTGTTATTAAATGCCTGCTCAGAAATCCCATTTCACCAGAGCTGTTCCTCTGCTGACCAGCACAAGCAGGTGCCCCACGTTCGGTCCCTCTGCAGCTCTCCCAGCCAGGCTGTCACTGCCTTGTGCTTCTCAGGGAGCCTTCCCCTAACAGCACACCTGCCTGCAACACCCATGATTTTGAACCTTTGTAGAGTTTAGGCCAAACCTTGAGGGCTGGCAGCCCCCCCTGCCCCACTGCTTCTAAACTGGATTGCTACCTGCATACTCCTGCTTCTCCAGTCATCCTGCTCACACCGGAGTTTTTTTGTTTAAATGCTGGCGGGTACTCAGCTCTTTTTACTCCCAGGCAGAGGCAGTGTTATAGTGGCAACATACTTCAGGTTCACCCTCAGTGGGACTGTACCATGAGCTGAGGGAACCAGCAGCAGCAGCAGTGCAGAGTTTCCTCGGTGGCCTGGCAAAGGAGCACTGGCTGCTGGCAGTCCCCACGTCACACCTATTAGATAGGATTTGGGTTCAGGGTTTACGTGTGTTGGTCCCACCTCATTCTGACAAACCAGCAGGATACTGTGATTCACAGAGGGAGACGTGCGAGTCTTCCAAAAATATGCCTGGAAGGAAAGAACTGATGAGGGCATCTGAAAAAGACGCACATATGGTTTTTTTGATGGCTAAATAACAACCAGTTCTTTAGACTTTTCCTCAGGTCACACAGGTGAATGTTTTCCCTAGGCAGAAGCCTTCTAAAAATATCATGAAAAAGATTCATTTTTGGCTATGTTGAGTTTAACAAGTGTCCCTTAAGCTTTGTTTACCCATCATCTTGTCAACGTGGCATATGCATCTCTTCTCTATCAACTATGTGCTCCACCCTTTGCGTCTGGCTGAGTGCTGAGAGCCGACTGAGCCCACAGCCTCCCAACAGTCCCGGGGCACAGCCCAGGTCTCCTGACAAATCTAGGAACGCGTGCTGAAATTGCAAAAGCATCAAAACAATGGAAGCCAGAAGAACATCTTTACAAGGCATTTGCTAGCATTCACCCCAGGGACTTCACTATCATTTGAGAGAAAACATTGTAATTGTGGCAGAATTATAGATTACAGTTTTACTCGGACTTCCTAAAGTTAACCTCTACTATTATAGACCTAAATTTGGAGCAGTCCATTGTGCCACTTGGAGGAAAGCTGCTAGTTCAGCACTAGCAACTTCACTTGTATAAAAGGAACTTTTTTAATGATGATTCGTGTTTCATAAGCATTGCACTATTTTTAGCAATATGAGAAAGTAAAGCATGCCTCCTTTTAAATCTGGTTTTTACTGCACCCTGTAATTTATGGTGATATAATAAGTAATTTGAAAATAAAGATTTGAGACAACATTTTAGCATTAGTGTTTTTAAGACAAAACAAACATTCAAAATAAAACCTAAACCACAGCAATGAAATCTATCATTAAATGCCTACTTTCTGCTAAATTTGTAGCTATGGCAGCTTAAATCTCAAACATTTGTTGTGACCTCTTGCAAAGTAAAAATAATCATATTATTCATTGTGGTTCAAGACCAATATAGGACATTATTTCATCCTGGCCATAAATATTCATGGGATTATATAGCGTATCTTTAAAAATTGTATTAATTTCTCTTTGTTGAGTCCAAGTGACTGCTCGTTTCAGAAAGAAATGTATATCACCTCGTTGTATTTGCTTTATTTGTGAAGACTAGCACTTTTTAGGCTCATTTATGCATAATACATCAGATGTGACCTGTTTAATCAATGCCAAAGTTCTTCTGAATTAGTATCTCTGTGCGAGTTTCAAACACAAAGGCTTTTGACTGTTCATGGAAAAATTCAGACACACTTTCTCTCTTGTTCACTGTGTAAAAGCTGCTGCTGTACCGTGGTGCCAAAATTCAAAGTTAGACTGCAGTGAATAATACATGCCAAGCAGTTCAACCCAGTCCATTACATCTCTCAGACAGCACTTATGTCCCACCACACAGAACCTCACATATCCCCATTTATCACACAGCTGTTTTTCTGAGATAAAGAGAGTACCCTCTGCTTGGGAACCAGCCCTAGATATGGACATAGGCACATGGCAGCTTTCCCTAACAACACACTTAACAAAAGCCACCTCTCTGCCTCATTTCTATTTTCACCCACCTCTAATATCACTTAGGAATTGCATGACTAGGTCATTAGGACAACTGTTCTCTTAGCTTGACTTTAAGGAATTGAAATGTCTTATTCAAAAGTTTTCCAGAAACCACTATGTAAGACTTCCAACTTGCTGCTATGAATTCTCAAGGCCAAGCACCATAGGAGACTGGCTGAACACCAGAGACCTTCTTCAAGCAAAGAAGGGAATTTGTGAAGTTGAACCAATTGTTTTCCTCCTGTGATTTCTGAAAAAGGTAACATTTAGAGAAGAATAACTAGAAGGGATTTTGCCTTAAAATCTCCATCTTTTGAGCATCAAACTCAAATATCTAAGCATTGCTCCCTTCATTCTTCAAATCCATCATGGACCTATACTATGAACCATCTAAGCACAGTACAAATCATGTCTGTAGCCATGCGTGAACTACAACTTTAATTTGCATGCACATCTCATCGGGAGGTTTTTACTGTTAGAAAAACAAACTACTTGATTTCAAGAAGCCAGAGACAAGTGAGCATGTATTTTGGAGGGCATCTAGAGTCTGATCTACCAATCAGATCCAAAACTGGCAAGCAAACTCAAATTTTAGAAGAGGCCAACAAAACAGAAATGGCTATCACAGCATGGATACAACCAAATTTTCCACAAGTAGAAGATCACTTTTGGCTCAAAAATAATATTTAGCCATTGAAATTATTCTCTGAATTCAAGAACTTTCTGAGGCTCTTGTCAAACCCAGTCTAACAGGCCAGAGCACTTAGACCTAGAAAACTGGATTCAGACTCCTGTGGCTTAAGATCCTCAGTCTGCCTCTCGAGCAGCACATGTGAGCTCTACAGCAGAAAAGACAAAGATTGACATTCTCTCTGGGTTTACACCCATACCAGCCTGCTGACTTCTGTGTGGCTTGGCAGGTGCAAACAAGAAGAGTTTCTCTCTTGCTTTTTTATTTATTGAGTTCCCAAAGCTTTTTTTTGTTGTTTTAGATCAAGAAAAATATGCACATTTAAAGAAAGAAAAAAACTTTAATAATTTTTGTTGTCTTTTCAACCATTATGTAAATGACTCATGTAAATCATAAGCTGAAACTTTGAAATTGATAGAATTGAAGATCTATATGTTTGGCATGGCTTTTTGTGCCATATAAAATAAAATTTCTACCAACTCATGTTTTGTCCAATTCTTAAAGCTTTTACAGAAAATGGTAATGAACTTCACCAAAACATAGGTTTCATGGGGAAAATAAATGTTTTCTTTCATAAATCAAAAATCCTATTTAAACTGTCATTGTAGTAGTACTTGTTACACTGGGAGAAGATACAGAAAATTCTCAAACATCTTGATATCATTTAAAAACAAACAGGGTGAACAGAAAGGGAAGCAATTCACTTTTAGATTTCATTTAAAAAAAAACGACTTCAAAAACACTAGATGTTCATGAAAATATATTTTCATTTACTATCAGCTCTAGAGGCTAAAACCATGTACTTATTCTCTTTTGAGTCTCACATAATCTATAATCCACACTTTAAAAAAAAAAGGCAAAATGCATTTATAAACACAAGTGCCAATATGTATGTGTCTGAAAAAAGCTAGTAATTTAAGATCCTTAAGTGTTCCCCAAAGAATGTTATTAAAAATTGTTGCAAGAAAAATAATGCTAGTAAACACCTTTATGATTAAATAACTGTGTGGAAGGCATGGTCACACAAGAACATGGACCTACAGCCAAGGACAATTGCTTTACTATGCTTAAATCATTTACGAAACACAAGGTATGGTGTTTATGTGGTTTGGCTAAGACTGGTGTGGATTTTTTAAAGAAATTATTCTCACAAGGCTAATGGATTATAATATATTTTGCCTCAGACTGCATTCCATAACACATATTTTATACAGAGGATGTATGATGTATTCAAGGCTCACTTTCCCCATAAATTGATGGATCAACAAACATCTCCATATTGTGTAAGGTACTGTTGTCTGGTTGCATTTAAGAAAAGGTTATTTGCTCTCAGAGCATTGTGAAGTTATGGGAGGAGGAGGAGGAGGAGGAGGTACACTAGCCAAGGAATCCTTTTGTGATGATTCAAGAAAACAGACAATCACCAAACCAAAGACTTGCCAGGCATGGAAGTTCACAGGTCACTGGTTCAGAGCCTGCAGTGCACTCTCCTACACAGAATACAATGCAGAACAGAAGCATGCTCAAAACACAGAGTAGTTTGAAAGATAGAGGAGGTCTTTTCTACTTTTTTGGATCGAGCTTAGCCTAGGAACATAAGCCCTTGAACTATTATTGTTTAATGGCCGCAGCATGCTGTACTTGCCTTGGATGAGTAGGGAGACCCAAAGACAGACCTTGTAATTTCTGCAAAATCCCTCCTGCTGTGCTGTTCTCAAGCCTCAGGACTCTCTACTGTAACTATCAAAGCCAAACCACACACTCTACCAGGCTGCCAACCCTTCCACTGCCATGGCACAGATACTGGAAGCCCTTGTGGCACCTGGTTCTGCTCTAAACTGTAAAGTAAGACCAACTCCCTGTAAACCCAGAGGCCAGCAGATGACAGAACAATGTCTAGGTGAAGATTCACTATCAAGCATTCATCCAGACCTGCTCTCTACATTTCCAAGTGGATCAGCATGACTGACTTGCTTCCACAAATCAATTTGGTATCTGCCAGGCATGTGCATTGTCTGTGACTGTGCACATCATTCACTGTGCAGCTGCCAATCACACAGGGTACAGATCATGGTGACCACACAGGGAGGCTCAGGAGACCATTTCCCAGTCCAGCCTCACCTCTGAAGAAGGCCCCTTTCACGACCTAACCACTCACTTCTCTGGCACACATCACTCCTCCTTCCTTCCAGTGGCCTCTGGCTGCACTTGCTCCCTAAGACAGCCAAGGGACTTCATTGACTTGAATTAGACACGCAGGTAAATTCCTGCAGCAGACTCAGCAGACCCAGCTAAATTTGCTGCAAGCTTTTCAGCTCTCCCCATTTCAGCAGTGCCCTATTTTAGTTTTCAGCTGTTGGCTCAAAGGGAGCAGCAGAAGAAAGCGCAGGTCGTGTGATCTCCTGCGAGAGGGATGCAGAAAACACAAGCGAGCAGTAACAGGCACAGACTGCCTGCAAAGGGGACTGTGTGATGGCAGCAAGCTGCCCAGCAATCAGAGTCCTCTCTATGGAAGGCAAACTTTTTCTTGGGGAAGACAAATACACAGACTTGCAAGCCTGGCCATTCCCAAGGAAAAGCAGAATCCTGCTGAGCTCAAGAAGTGCCCCCTGCAAGCTGCGGGGCACCACCTACTTCTGTACCACCAAAGCTCCATGTGGATATCAAAGTACTCCATCCTCGGATAGTCTAAAACTGTAAATCACTTTTCTCTCTCAAAGTCATTTCAGAGCTATTGTGTAATACAGAGGGAGAAAAAAACCCTTTTCTTTTCCTAAAAAGCAGGCTTTCGCACCACCTACAACCCAGGATTAAACTTCAGAGGCAGTTACACAAAGAAAAGGATTTCTGTAAAGAAATCAATCAATCATTCGTCAAGTGTGGGTTCAGCACCTCTGAAAACCAGGCCGTTTCTCAGGTACATGAAGATATGAGATCTTTATTTAAACCACCCTCAAACTGTTTCACTCAAGTCTCAGAAAACTGTGACCTAAATGCCTTTAAAGAGCTTAGATTTCAATACTAGCCTCTTTGGGGCTGAAAGCACTGCTTCTCAGTATCTCTAGCTCACCTTTCCTCTCAAAGGAAAACCACTGCCCATGGACAAGCCAGACAGCTCTCACTGCATCAACTGCACCAGGGGCTACAGGGCTTGGTGTTACATATAGCCACCTTTCAGGCTTCATACTGGAAGCTTTCGGAAATCTAAATACTAAGAAAAAGGGCCTTTAACATACTGCCCTCTGTCCTTCACTTTTGACAACCTTTTCCTTTTTTACATACTGTGAAGCCCATTGTTATAATTAACTGCCTGTAACAAAGTGATCCAAAGTCAGTCTGGTATTTCTAAAGTTTTAGGACGCTTCATTGTTTTACAGGCATGGTCAGGGCTCCTGAACAGTCAGACCCCACTTTTATCAATATTTTGTTATTTTTTTATTGTATGTACACAAGCAGAGTAGGTGAGACTGATCAATCAACACCTGCACTACACTGTGAGTAACTGAAGATAACATCACCTTACCTGGAATGACTTCAGTCCTTTGCAATAAAGATATTCAAACTCTTAAATTTTTAATGGTACACTGGAAATAATTTTATGGTTCAGACCAAAGGATCAAATCAAAGCATTTCACCAATTTCAATACATGTTATTTAGAAGCCTCTGTCACACCAGATGGTCTTAAAGCAGGGAGAGGGCTATAAACCAAGAGGTAAAACTAGTGCTATTGTAGGCACTTCTGAAGTGCAGCTCCAGCTCCCACTTGAGGCAGGGCCAGGCCAGGCCTGAGCAGGGAAGCAGGAGCAAGGTCCCATGGGCAGGGCACAGTGATCCATGGTGCCTTCCTAGGGTGGTGCCTCCTCACTCATCTCAGAGTACGAAAGAACTGGTGGTGGGCTGCAAAAGCAGCTCTGGAAAACACCTGCAAGTCCCCTCCCAGTGGAAGCACAGCCCCTTCAGGTGGCTTTGCACTCCCAGCAGCAGCCAACCTGTGCATGTGAATCCTGTCTCAAACCTACACGTGGGAAAGCCACACCACACTGCCCTGCCCGGAGCCTGTTGCTCAACTGGGGCTGCATGCAGGAGAGACAGATGCATGAGCTGCCCAACATCAGACAGGTCTGAGCAGACGGCGATGTGCTCTGCTCCATCCCCATGCAGAAAAAAACATTTTTATTATCAGGCATGGAGTGTTTGGAGTCTCAATATCTGCTGCTCTGTGCTTGGGGCTGCTAACAGAGGTATCACTGGAGGGCCATGATTTACCACCTTCGTATTTATTTACATTTATGTCTCGAGGAAAGTGGCAATTTGCCAGATTTGAAAATGCTTAATCAGATCTGATGGGCAGATTAATTAGTGCAGGTCGCAGCGTTAGTTGTCTTCCAAAACATTACCTTTTCTTTTCTTTTTTTTTTGTCAAGGTAAAGCGGGAGGAGGTCAATGCCATCAGCATGTTTACATTGTGCTAGTTTAAGTCTTTGTGGGTTTATTTTATTTCCCCTGAGTAAATGAACTTTGCTTCTATTTCTACCATGAGAGTATACTCCAAACAAAATAGCGCAGGCACACACAAAAACTGGAATATACAAAGACAAAAATCTTAATCTCTTCCTTCAATCCATGTTGCTCATAATAACCCTCTTCTTCCTTCCCCTCGTCCCCCTACCATGGTTACTGGCCCTCCAGTATGATCCTCTTGGTATCTTTCCATCTTTGAAAAATGGTGTTTTGGACTATGAAGCATTTTCATTACACATACACACATGCACATACAAACACACACATTTATACAGACACTTATTTATATATATATATACATATAAATAAATCTACTTATTTGTACATTTATAGAGAGACGGAGGCAGACACTGTATTTGACTAAATGTTATAGCAGACTGAGCAATTATAAACTCAGTTGGATTATTCTTAATTTTCATCAGCCTGACTGAAATTTGAACGTGGCCAATTACATGCAGACTGACAAACCAGAGAACATAGAGATTAATTTTTTATGGCTACAGAACCATTTGCACTCCATAACCTTGGGAATGACACAGTGCTGATAATCAAGGACACGCGTTGTTGTCATGCCACCATGGTAAACGCGAAAGGACCTTTCACATCTGTCATGCCACAGAAGGCAGGAGTGGCATACGGAGAATCAAACCCCCCCAGGACACCACTGGGACCACATTACTTTTTGAACAAATGAGAAAAAAGTATTTGCCTATTTTTTCCTTTACAAAAAAGAGTTAATTGGGACTTCAGAAAGCAAAGGAGGGCACAACTAGTACAGATCCTACACAGTCACAGCACCAGGGCTCCGGCACCTGCCCCATGGAATGTCCTCGCCACTTACCCGTGGCATTGCAGAGGACAGGACTTGGCCCTTGTCATTGCCCTAACACAGAGCACTGCCATAAACAAAACATTCCTTTACAACTTCTGGGGACTACTAGCAGACATAAGGCCACACAACCAACCAAGATATTGTGAGGTGACTGGATCCAGCAGTTTGCTATGAAGATTATTTTTAACTTTATCCATTCAAACTTTTTTCCTTTCCTCTGGCACTCAGATTTATCACAGCATTAAGGGGAGAGGGAAACAGTCTCCAGCATTGTCCAGTCCAAAGCCATGTGCCCCACAGGATTTTTCAGGTAGCTCTGACCTGCATCCTCCTTCACCCATTGCTTTCTAGAAGCCACCCTGCAGTGAGCAGCCTGGCAGGAGGCTCCTGACTGCCCTGAGCAGGAAGGTTAGCTTACAAGAGGGAAGAACATTTACAGACATACCCAGTGAAGAGAGAGACTGGGTATGGCCCAAAGCAATACAGTTAAGCTCTTCAGGAAGGATATAAGTGGATTGATTTTTTTTTTCCTTCCTCTTTTTTTCTTTTACATATCCTCACTCTCACATCCTGAGAAAAAGGGAAAAAAAAAAAAAACCCTTCCACAAAAAGAATGACCATAGCTCTAGAGCCAAACCCCTGTTCAATAAAACAAGCAGAGAATGTATTTTTACGTTTCCGTATTTACTCTGACTCATTTTATTAAGTAAGTTGAAGATGATAATTTTTATGCCCATTTATGACCACATTTCCAATACATGTGGCACCCTGTAAATCCTACCAGTGCTGCACCCCACCCAGAGCTGTGCTCCAGCTTCCCATGCATTCCGTGATTACAGTACTGCCACTGCAGGCCAAAATGTTTCCACTCAAACCCTCTTCTGGATGGGTGTCCCAGAGCATGGATTTGAATTTAGCTGGACTTTGCTGCACACAGTGGGACAAATTCACTTCCCTCCATATTATTAAACGAAAAAAAAAAACTGCTAAAAAAAATGTTGCCTGATTTTGATTAAATGAGGATGAAGGCGTTGAGAGGGAGAAGCCCTGCCTTTTGTTTGAACATATATTTGTCTTTAATTATCTCCAACTATCCCGCTGCAGTGGGACAGGTGGTTACAAGATGCTAACTTTCCTCCAGCAACATCCCTCATACATGTTCAGCTTCCCACTGCTAAAGAGGATGGCACAGTTTATTCCAGGGCCACCTCTCCTTTTTGCAACTATAATTTATAACCACAAAACTTGCACCTGTAATTTTAAACCCACGTTTGAACTGTGGGCAAAAGTCAACTAACCCCTGTCTGTCATTGCCTTTGTGTGCAGCCAAGTCACAGAATAGGCAGCCACATCCTCTCAACAGAGGGAAAAAATATTGCAGTTACAGCTGGCAAGATGTGCCCTGCCCCATACAAAGGAAAGCAAGTTCTCAGCTATTTTCAGTGACAGTGAAGCCTCTTAGTTCTCTGGTTAGGAGGGAAACCTTCCAAGAAGGGATGTAAGGACAGACTGCTGGCTCAAGGCTGCTGGAATGCTCCAACAATAGTGAGGAGAGATTTAAGATGCTGCCTTTAATCAAAAGGGAGTGTTTAGGCTACAGCTTAATGGTGACAATGTGAATGTCAACATTGTTAACAGTTTCACTGCTGATCTGATTAGCAGGAAAACCCAGTTAGTCCAGGGCTGTGGGCAATTTGAGTAGTTTCCCACCCCTTCACACCCACTCCATCACTCGAATCTAACTTAAAAGAACTGTTAACTTTTATATAAGCCAGATATTTCATGGGCTTATTCCTTCCCAGCAGCAGCTGTTATGTATTTATTTTCAAATAATAATAAAAAAATAGCTTAAGCAGTCACATCCATATTAAGTTTCTCTGGGCAGGGCCCATCTTTATGTTCTGAGCTTGTACAGCATCTAATTCAATCTGGAAAATAATAATAATAAGTAACAACTGTGTAAAAGATTGCTGTAGTATGAACTGACACAATGGTCTACTTCAGAGGAGCCTAAATACATTTCCAGTCCCAAACACTGGCTTCTTACCACTGCATGAGAACAGCCCTTGTCACTATTACAGAGCTGACTCCACAAGCCATATTCTTATGTGACATTTTATTTGAAGAAGGAATAACTCCATTCCTGGCACAATACTGCCAGAGCAGGCTCCAGCCTACCAGAGGATGCTCTTTAGCTTTTCCAGGCCAAGCTGCCCGTTATGAAATTCACCTTCCACTAACACACACCTGCATTTATATATAGCAACTCTCTAAATCAGCTGTTGGGGTTATATGGCTGTGTTACCCAGGACAAACCTTGCATCTCAAAGACATCACTGTTCAGAGTTTCAAAAGCTGGGTCTCTGTTTCTCGCACAGCTGCAGGTTGCAGATGTGATGGTCCAGGGCAGTCATGCACAAGGAGAAAATCCCCATTCCACTTCACTGGCACCCCAAGAGCTCAATGTACCCATGGAACTGGTATTGTACCAAGCCCAGCTGTCAGGAGAAGCTGGGCTTGCACTTGAGTAATTAATAATTTTTGTTGCCCATATAAAATCTAACTAGCATTTTTATTTTGACCACTCTGAAATAAGGCAAGAACAGCCCTTCTGACTGATATCTTGCATAGGACAAACCTTTTTCCTGCTTCAGGGTCCATGGTTTTGGTTTTCATTGTTCTATGACAGCAATTCCCGCTGACTTCAGGGCAAATCATGCATGAAAACAGAATAATTACTCCCCAGAGGCAGTATTTTAAAAGCTACATTTTATCTTGGAGGCAATTCCTTGCTACAAGAAAATCACTGATGCCTGATCAACAAGTAAAGTGCCTTAAATGCTTCAAGACATCACACATACATATGTATGATAAATAAATTGAAAATGAAGAATGAAAGTACATGTCAGTACTTTACAGATAAAAACCTTACAGGGATGTTACAAACTTCAGTCCAGAAGTATAGTGGAGATTGGCAAATACAGCCACCTATTCTCTATATAGCTATTGCAAGGGGCTCTCCAATACCTCCACCTGACACTGGTCACAAGCTACCCTGCAACAAACTTAAAATCACATAGCAAAAGGACTGGATCTCCTAACTATAAAAAGTCCTAAGACAGAAAAAGAAAGTTCTCTGTGCAGATACTGGATAAACTCTCTGCTCTACAAAGAGTACAAAAAATGAAAATCTTACTTCTTAGGTGAAAAACCCTTCCCTGGACCCTAAACCAGCAATCATTTTAGTACTCTGAGCACTAGCTGAACACAGAAGCATTTGGTACTGCTTGCAGGAGTACACAGAATCAGCAACTGCAGAGTTAAAATGACAGATGAAAGGAAACCAGGTCTCCAAAAACTCTGGTCATACTCTGCGCCTACTCAGAACTGTAAAGGTGTACAGTCCTCAGGCCAAGCAACAACCATATGATTAGCAGTTGTGATCTCTCAGTCAATTAATATTGATTTTAAAGATTTATTAGCTTTGTATTCTTTGGAGATTTATTGCTCGATCCCATTGTCCCCTTCATTTTTTTGCCCTGAAGCAACTGGGGCAAACCAATGATTTGTTTCATTTGCATGCTCCTGTGTCTCAGAAAATGTTTCTGAATTCTACACAGAAAAAAGATGGCAAGAATTTAAGCAGAGGGAAGGAAAACCCCAAAAGAGGACAACCACCACAGTTTGTCAACCACAAATCTAAGGGTAACCTTACAGCTGTAGGACTCTCACATGGAGTCTTTCATGTGCAACTAATTTCCAAATAAGTTTTCTGAAAACCTTAGCAACTGGACAGACTTCTCCTAGTAACTGTCTCAGAACAGAGAGCTTCATTCCAGACCAAAATGAGTAAAAAAAACGTAACATCAGCTTTGCCAGGCTTCCAGATGGGGCAGCCATCACTGTGGGAGATGCCTCATTGCACCAGTGTGCCTTGGCTCACAGGCTCAGTCACCCCAGTGCACTGAGTAGCTGAATACTCTTTGCCAGAGTGGGTGTGCCCTCTTAGTAAAGAGCAAAGGACACAGTCAAAGAGTTGTGGTTTCTCTAGAGTAGATCTGTCCTTTCTCTTCTGTTGTTGATAAGTTGCACTAGCGAGGCTGGCATTGCCTGAATTGGGAACACCAACCAAAATCTCTGTTCAGCAGCTTCAGGCTACCTCACTTCTTCTCAAAATACTTTGCCTTACCCTGTCTCAACGAAGCAAGTGGCACCTTCCAGGTCCTGGCAGCCACAGGCCACAAAGCATTTCAAGGACAAGAGCTTGGGTAAAATTTTCCCCAAAGGAGCCCCTCATAGAAGTACGACATCCCTCTGCATTTCTGTCTTGGTGCCCATGCTGGGGTGGAGCAGCAGCTGCTGCAGCCCCAGTACTACAGCTCCTTTGGGCAGCAGCTAAGCAGTCTGGGGGGGCCTATTTTCTGTAACAAATTCATAGCAGGAATTAGGTTACGGTCACCGATATACCACAGCCATGAGATTTCTTCATTACAGCCAACACCAACATCTGACAATACAGACAGCTGAGGAGTTTGCTCCAGCCCACTGGCATCACGCAGAGCAGAATGATGAACTGCAGTTTAGCAAGGAATAAGTCTTTGATGGGTTTTAGCAAACATAGATTCACTTGTACAACTCACAAAATTCATCCTACATCCTAAGAAAACCAGCACATTTAGGAGGAACCTCTACCTTCCTAAAAAAGCAAGTTAGTACAGAAAAGGGCTGAGACTGTGCCAGGCGTTGGCTTGGAGCCACCAGAGACCCTCAAGCACCCATGGCAGCAGGTACCTCATGGGAACGAGGGCAGGGGAGACCCGAAATAAGCAAGAAAAACAAGGGCAGCTTCCACTGCTGTTAAAAAGTGCGTGTCCATTATCCATATTACACTAATGTGATACAGGATGTGAACTGAGGAAAACCTGCCTACCAAGCAACTCAGACAAACTTACCACACTCCCCATGCATGGGACATTAATTTAATAGGTAATAAACTGCAGTAAATTAAATACATCATTTTCTTATTACCAGGTTTGCACTAAAGCATTACCCTCACCATCACTATCAGCAGTAGGACATCTATCTATCTATCTATCTATCTATCTATCTATCTATCTATCTATCTATCTATCTATCTATCTATCTATCTATCTATCTATCATTATTTAGTAGTAGCATGATCTACCTCAGTAAAAGGCAAACAAAAGCCAAAAGGTACATCTCATTTTATGAGAAGACTTACTGCTGTGGGAGGAATAGGGCACTTGAGGTGCAGAAGTGATTAGGCTGCCAATATGGTGCCAGTGGAGATAGTAACAGCACTGGTAGGCAGGTGCTGCTCCCATTGCCAGTGGATGTTGTTTATGGAGTGGAGTTTCCTCTCAGGCAGTTCTGATAAAATAATTTTCCACTGGAAAATGGGATGAGAGTATTTGCTCACTTTAAATACACTGAGTAGTCATCAAATGGCATAATTGTTTCTGGTGACCTAGACCAGACTGAGACCAGTGTCCTGGAAACAAGCTGATCTGTGCTACTTGACCAACCTCAAGAAATATCAATCCTTCCTTAAAAAGAAACCACAAAATAAAGAGGAATTTAAATGACATAACAGTGAGAAATGGAAAGCACAACAATTCGGACAAACACATACAGACACCCAGGCTTTTCCAAATAGCTCTACAAATAAAATTAATTTTTTCCTAGGATACATTTGTGATGAATTAGAACATCCACATGCTGTTCTGCCTTGTTTGATTGTGGCATTCAACCAGACACCCAAATCTGCCCTGCAGTGAACCTTCTACATGATGTGATCTTCCAGAAGACCAGGAAGAAAATATACACAAACACCCTGAATCACTCACAGAGGTTCAGTGCATTGCAATGAAGATCAAGGACAACCTGATTACAGCACCAAAGTGATACTGAACATCTGTTAATGCTGGAGAAGGTACTTCAAAGAATGAGGACAGCTGGACTTCACATAAAATGCAATCACTAAGTGCCTGTGCGTGAGGCTGCAAGCGGAGCACACGGGCTCCTGATGGTCGGACCAGAAACGGACCCAGCCTGCCATGGACAAGGTGACTCCACAGGGAGAATGGCACAAACCCTTCTCACATCAGGCCAACACCCCCCCTCTCCCCAGCTGCTCTGCTCTACCCAGGGGAGCATCTGCCCCTGTACTCCCTGGAGTATCAGCATCTGCCTGGGCAGTATTCAAATCTTCCCCATTCCCACTTTCTGTGGTGAAAACTTGGTGTCCTCCCCTCCTTCTTCCTCATTCATGAAAAATTGTTCAGCCTGGGGATCAGCTGCATTTCTGTATTTGACACTGTATGTAGCTGGAAACTGAAATTCACACCTTCCTCTTCACCCTTCCAAGCCTGAAAAAAATTTGGATTTTCTTATAGGTTAAAAACTATTTTCACTTCAGCTTTGCACTAATGAAATCATTCATAACTATATTGCTAAATCCTTTTCTTTCAGAAATATAGGGGGAAAAAACCCAAAAACCCTAAGGCAGACCAGACCTCAACATTTACATTTCATGAAAAAATCCAATCTGATTTTGAAGTTTGGCTTTGTTGTCAGTCAGAAAACAAAATATAAAAATAAAAACAATTTCTGTGTCTAACATTGCTGTTGATAATGTTTTCAAAATATTTTGTCTCAAAAGTGGCAAAACAAATACCAAATTTTCAGTGTTTCCTGTAAAATAAATTTAAACTCTGTGTGCTTTTATGAGTCAACCTTATTGTGAATGAACAGGTAGAGGAAGAGAGCTGGGAGATAAAAAACCAGTATGAGCAATCACAAAAAATACTGGAAACCAGACAAAATTTCTCAGAATTAAACAGCCCTATTTAACACTAGTTTTTCTAGAATTTTTATATCAAAGATTTATTCAAGTGACAATTTCACACAGAAAGAAAATGGCTTTGTCAAAATCACTTTTTCAAGCGTTGTAAACAATTCTCCTAAAGCCTGTTATTTGAACACAGTCAAAATAAAATTGTTTTGTCAAATACGGTGGGAGAGGGGGGAAAAATCAACATCTTTTCACCTCACAAATATCAACACTTCACAGGCTCTCATGAAATGCTTTGAAACGATGGAAAAATGTGGGCCACTTTTAGTTTAAACTCTAAAATGTGCTGTTAGCCCATGTTATGCAGCTGACCCCCTGCAGTTAGCTTTGACCCCAGCCATCCTCCCATACACACCATGGAAATGTAGGACTGTTCAACCGAGCTGTTCTCGAGCTTCCCTGGGAATGCTCAGAGCACTGCCGATCATCCCAGCTCTATTGCTGCTACTCATGCTCAAAACAGCGCTGTTTTCTCTAAATCTTCCTCTTTCATCTTCTTAAATATTCATCCTTAGGGGGAAAAGAAATCCAACCGATCCTTACTCTGTGGATGATATAATGCTTTCTTATTTAAGCCATTTTTGGTTAAAACTGTAAGATCTTTTGTACACAGCAGTTCTGTATGCCTTCAAACTGAAGAAGAAGAAAAAAGACAGTTGAAGTGGACGTACAGTGAGAAGGAAAAAGGAAGACAAGGAATTACATTTACTGAAAATAAGTAATCGACAAGAAGCACAGAGCACTCGCACTTCTAAAGCAGGATGGAGTCAGATGCAAATAAACTGGCAAAGCTTATTCTGAAAAAGGGCAACCCCCAGCATGCTTGCTGAGGCTGTCAGCGCTCCCTGGCCTGTGCACCCCGCACAGCCGGAGCTGGGGCTGAGCCCGGGGCTTTGCCAGGAGGTTGTGGGGAGCTGCGGGCCCTGCCCGCTCCCCGCGGCACAGCTACAGGCTCGGGCTGCAGACTGCGCCACCCAGCCTTTTGTCTGGGTGCTCTCCTTCCGAGCAACTGTGGCTGCCTCCTCATTCCAGCTCAGGAGCTCGAAGTGATTATAACTTCCTCTAGAAACTTAACTCTCTGACTTTCTGATTTTTTAACACCCAAATGGAACACAAATTCATATTATAAGAGTAGCAGAGATTAAATAAGGCAGAATTCATTAATGTGCCAAAAATATGTGCCAATGTGTCTCCAACTAGTTAAAAGACAAATACACAGATTGATTTTTTTTTCCTCCCAGTACATCCCACATTGCCTATTTCCTAAAACCTTCTGTCAAATGCATAATCGACTGCTATGCCTTCAAAAATAGCACTTTTTTATAATCATTCATCTAGATATTTGGGAGTAGATGTCACACTGTCTGTCATGCCCATGCAAGACTGGGACACGGAAAGCATGGGCATCTCTGCTGAGAACCTGGGCAGGCACATTGTGCTACCACCCCCTGAGTGGGACAGGGCAGCAGGTGGGAAAAGTTGGCAGGAGGGCTCATGGCAGAAAGGGCAGCCCTGCACCACAGGCTATGCTGGCTGCAAAGCAGGCATCTGCAGCCTTCGGTTCCCCACTTCTTGGCAGGTGGGGAACCAACTCACACATGTCTTCTCAGGTCTATACACCTTAAGCAATTCCCTAGAAGCTGTGGTGAGTGGCAGAGCCAATACAAAGGAAAAATATCCCACCCAGAATGACTTCTTTCCCAGAGGAAAAACCAAGCAGAAGCAACTTTTCTTTATAGCTGCCAAAAGAGCATACTAACTTTCCTGCAGAATATTTTAACACACTATTTTGCAAAGCCAGTCAGGTTGTCATTACCAGAAAAGGTTTCTCTGAACTGACAATCAGCACAGTACTATCTATTATATAGCCAGTAAAAGATTCCCATCTCTAAGAAAAAAAAACCAAAACAGTTCTCAATTTTGCAGAGGGAAGAAACCAACCCACACTAGCCCGTTTTATTCACGAGTTCGGTAAAAAAGAAATTCCCCTGTGCAAGGGGACCCACATGACAACGAATCTAGAAAAGGATCTCCCGGTACTGTTTTTACAGTATTTGGCCAAGCCTAATCTTGTCCTCCCCTGGGGTACCACTGCTTCCCAAAATCACCACTGCAGGTCGTTGCTGAGATTGCAGACTCGGCTGATGCCTAAGCTCAGAGGCAATTTCCTACTCGGCTCTGTTGCACAGCATCCCTCCTCTTTCTGACAAGAAGACTTGACTCCAGCTCTTCAGAGCAGAGACACTTCTGGACTGTGCATTTTTATGCAAAACTAGCAGAGCAGTGTTTGGCAACGACCTACAAAGCAGCAGGGCCAGAAATGCAGAGAGATAACCCCAAGTTAGGTGAGCAGGAAACTCCTCCCATTACAGTAGCTAGCAACTAGCAGTGATTTTTCTCCTGTAGTGCTATAAGAATTTACTGTAGATTTTATACTGCTACCTTGAGGGAGCTGCTTATTGTATCTCATTTCCATTTTTACATTGAAAATGTGGATTGTAAAATTTACTGCATCATACGTGGCGTTTAAACTCACAGCCATTAGACTCTTACAACTCTACTAATGCCACTTTTATAGGTGTTGGCCACAGTCCTAGTTTACCATTTCATCAAAGAAATAGATGCAGCTCCCATAGTGACCAGGATTTGTGATTTAAATAAATGGGGCTTAGGAAATCTCCCAATGAGCTTTCTTCTCAAAAAAGAACAGTTAACAGAAAGTTAACAGAAAGAGATTGTTCCAAAAACGATTGGTAGAAACAATGCTGCTAAAGTGCAAATTACAAGGTGGTAGGCAGTAGGAAAAAAATGGTTCCCACATGTTTTGAAGCAGCATCAAAGAAACACTTAGTGGAAAACAAAAAAACCCGTAAGTTGAAGGACAGAAAGAAGAGCTCAGGATTTCTTGAATTTGGCTTACTAACACAGAGAGCACCTCTACAGCACTGTAAGGAGGTTTTGCTTGTCTATATTCAGATATGAGGGCAAAATAATCATGCACAGGGTCTGTTGCTCCTTTAGCATAGGCCAGGTTGGTTTAAACCCTTTCAGAGCTGTGTCAGGCTGAGCCAGCTGGGACTTGGCTCACCTGCTGTTGCAGACACACCAAAGAGAGGAGACCCACAACATCCTCCCTTTGCTGGAGCTGGCTGCAGGGTCACTGAAGGCCAGGCCTTGGGGTACAGAGCACAACCACCAAAAATGCCTCTTTTGGCAGCATCTTACTGTAAAAGGGGAGGTGTGACATGAAATTCAGAGGCAGCCATGTTATCATGGCCCAGCTGTGTGTTCTGGCTCTCCCCAAGTCCACACCAGGCTTTCCCTGCAAATCTCTAAATCCTCCTCCTTGAAGCACCAAGGTCCTTTCCATTCCCACAGAACTTCCTCTCTGTGCCCAGTGTCCCAGTCAGTAATGGGGAAAGGGAACCTCTCCCAGCCCACTCATATTTGGAGGCCTTTCTGTTCCTTTTTCTCTCCTAAGCAGCCTCCCTGCCATCAGTTAGGATTGAGTGTCTGGAAAAACGGGCAGGCAGTATTAATGAACCCCAGACTGTAAATCCTCGTGATCTGTAGCAACAATGAGAGGAAGAGACTTGTTTCAAGGAGAATTTCTATAGCACAAAAAAGAGTATATTTGAATCACCAAGTCAATATTTGATTTCTAAACTGGGTTTATGAACCAGAATAACCATTATAGCTTCCATAAAACATCAAAATAGAAGGACAAGTTATCAGATCCACCAGAGAAGATGAAAATGGCTCACAGGTTAGCTTTACAGGCAGGAAGAGCACAGAGGTACCCAGAGATAATTAAACTTACTTGATCCTTACACAAATGAGTGTAGGAAGTAACACCATGAGCACATTCTTAAAAACCATATAGGCATCTACTCTTAAGTGATCCCATATGACCATGCATGGCACTAAACTGCAAATGCTGTCATCAGAAAGGAGCAGAAGCTAGAGCCACTCTGGATGCAACTCTCCTTTCTGTGTGAATAAAGGTCTGGACCATGCTGCTTGCAGCACCAAACCCCTGCTTAAGAGCAATGAAGGAGCCCACAGGCTCCTGAAAAAAGAAACACAGAAAGGAAAAGTGCAAGTGTTTGTGCAGCACTGAAGCCCAAGCTTCAGATTCAAATGCCACGTACAATCAGGCAGCTGTGGCTGAGCAGGGGCAGGGTGAGCCCAGCACAGCCACCACTTTCCAGGCAGCCAAATGTGGGCAAGCACACTCATTTCCTATTAGGGCTGCACCCACACAAAGCCTATTTATATTTTACATCCAGGACTGCATTGCAAGCTGGATTTAAAAACCATGGACCTCCTTCCTCCCTCTCCTGTGCCCCTTTACCAGAGCAGGGCTTACCCAATCCTTTAATTTTTATTATGTCAGGTTGTTTTTGTTCTGCCCCACTCCTCC
This sequence comes from Geospiza fortis, assembly GCF_000277835.1. Classification (NCBI taxonomy): domain Eukaryota; kingdom Metazoa; phylum Chordata; class Aves; order Passeriformes; family Thraupidae; genus Geospiza; species Geospiza fortis. The sequence continues at coordinate 25,814,635 of NW_005054298.1, read as the reverse complement.
CCCCAATTAAAAATAACAATTTAAGCAAGGTTTAGTTAAATACAGCCTGTGGCTTACTAAATGCATTTTTCTTTGAAGTGTACAGGTCCCTCCGAAAGGGGAACAGGTTTAACGCCACTGGAAAATGCTGCCTTCTGACCAGGGTAGTAGGGACTGTTGCATTTAATTGCTGGGCTGGTCCTTGCAAGTGCCCCAGTGGTGAATGCAGCTGCCCTAAAGAGGCAGCAACACTTTACTTGGAGCTGTAGCTGGTAATGGGAAGGGCTGTGGGGGGCATGTCACCTGCAATTTGCCAACAAGGAGAGCATCATGCTCCCAGTTTTACTTAGATCCATCTAAAGGTTGCCCTGAACCTCTTTATTTCTCTGTTCTTTCACCAGAAACATTGCAAAAGTATTTTTGGTTTTACTTATCCTTTTGTCCTTCTCTAGTTAATATGTTTAAAGGAAAATACTGCCATCCCCTAAAAACCACCTGGAATGATCATATATGCAAGTATGGACTCTGATCAGATCACTTCCTTAAATTTGCCTGACTTTTCAGTTGATTATTTAGACCCAGGGATCTGAGGTAGCTCCCTCCCATGGAAGGAACCCACTAGCTTTGGCAGAAGGATCAGCCTGTTGGGGTTGCATCTTCCTTTCCCTTGCATTCAAGCAAGTGATGGGAAAAGAGTTTGTTTCCCTTCCTTCATCTCACAACAGAGGCCTCCATCCAACCCCTGGCACAGCCACCTCCTTCCCAGAAGGGTTTTGGGCAGAAAGAGCACAACCTCTTAACCTGGCCACCCTGGCCTGGGTTTGGGTGGTGTGTCACAGGCTTCTCCTGATTCAATCAGGCTGCCTCATGCCAGCTGGAGAGCAGCACCAGAGTGGGAAACACATCTTCAGACTGAGCTTCTCTAGACACCAAGCACAGCACAAGCCTTTTGGCTCTCCTCGGCACTGACCTTGAAGCATTTTACCTTGCCTGCAGGCAAAAATTAAGGATAACACCACACAGCTATAGGAAGGAGTGATAAAAATGAATAAGCCATTGTTTCCATCACTGTTACTTTCTCTGGAGCTGCACCAGTGCTAGAACAAAGATGAAAAACTGTCCAAGTTTTAAACAAAAGCCTGAGAAGCAACTGGGGCCAGCAGTCCAGGAGCAGCTGCCAGTGGAGAAAAATGCTCATCTTGGAGCTAAGAGCTGTGACCCTGCAGTTAAGGTGAGCTCATGATGCCACACGAGGCCACTGTTCCTCTGGGCAGTGGGCAGCGGGGAAGGCAGAGCCATCAGAGGCAAGCAGAGGTGTAAAGAAGTAGAGACACCCTGTGCTAAGCAGACACTTGAGCTTCAGAGAATGAGAGAGGTCCTTCTGCAAATCCCACATTGTCCATTTCTCAGCTGAACTTGGGAATCCACTTTCAACAGCCAGCATGAGCAACTCATCACTCTGTTCAAAGCCCTTCCTTCCTAAGGGTGAGACACACAGCAGAAAGGCAGAGGATCTCTGCCCCAGCAAAGGCTATTCCTGGCCTGGCCCACCCATCCCAGCAGAAGGAGGCTTCAGCTCCTGGCCAGCCAGTGCAGGGAGCAGTAACCCTACTTTGGTACACTCTGAAGTAGGTCCTATCAGTTCCTCAATGATTATGTGGCTGCACTTCAATCCAGCTGCAAAGAAAATATTGCATGATAGAGGTAAAAAGGGATGTGATTATGCTGAAGACTCCAGGACACTGCCAGATTCTTATTTGAAAAGTTAATAAACAGGCTTTTTAGTATCTGCCTTTTCTTTGAAAAAGGGGAGACACAAAATAAAAGAGCAAAGAATAGGAGGGGTTTTTCACCAAAGCTAACAACAGCCGTGAAGCATTCCAACATTTTAACCTAAAGAAATTCCTGGTCTTTTCTCTCTCCTGCTGTGGACAAAAAATATTTTCATAGGAAATAGTTGACTTTACAAAAAAGCTGCACAAAGACACAAATATGTTGATACTGAGGTCGGTCCTGGCAGAGACTGTTGGTGTGATGTTTTAGGTATTCCCAGCCTTCCTTGCTATCCTGTATCTACTGTGTCTCCAAATCACTACAGTTTGTCCATTGATGTCTCTTCACCTATATCACCTTTGGTGATTTTTACATCCTCACAGTCCCACCACTGCTGCTACCTCTTTCTTTGCAGACACTGTCCCAGTAAAAGACCTTCTGGCTGAGAAAACACTTTCAACTGCAGAAGCTAAAGCTATCCCCTGCCTGCAAAAGTAATTTGACAGATCTTGACCTTTCTTGTGCTGTCAAAACTAGCATGCTCTGAGTATGGCAACAGTTCTGAACCCCAGGAGCCAAAGAAACAGAAGCAGTTTCTACTCCTGATATGTGATGCTGGGGGGACTGACAGAACTACCCTTGTACTTCCATCCACCCTGACAAATTTCTTTTGCATGTGTTTCTCTAGGTAGTTGGTGTTTTTGTTGGTTTGCTTAGGGTTTGGTTGAGTAGATATTTTTTGTTGTCATTGTTTTTGTTGAGGAGTTGTGGGTTTTTTTGGTTGGGTTTTTGTTTGTTTGTGCTTTTCCCAAAAACCCCAGTGTACTTCTCCTGTTTGGTGCAGGAAAAACAAGCTCCAACCATGGCTGAATCTCTAGGCACAAGGGAACTGTCAAACACACTCATTCATAAGCCCTGAGTCCTCCACTAAGTGAGCCATTAAGAGGTCAGCGAAGGTGCTGGAATGTGTGCTTAAGGCAAATGGCTTGGCACGCGAGTGCCTCTCACCTCTGTACACCAGGCAGCTCAGAGAATTTCCCTCCAGCAACTCCTGGCAGCACAGGGTGCTCATTAGCCAGGGAAAAGAGAGAAGGGCATCCCTAACACCGGGAACTTCTCCAGGTGCCATTGCTGGCCCAGGGAGGAGGCAGTGCCCCATCCCCAGGGGCAGAGTAATAGGAGCTTACTAAGGAAGCTGAGGATTCCAGGACTAGAGTGGGAGGCAGGTGGCCAGGACAAGGTGAGATAAAGAAAGTTCTTTCAAGAATAGCTATTGGGAACTTCCATGAGCTACAAAACAGGCAGAATTTTTGCTAAACATTTCAGCTAAAAGCTATCCTAAAAGTATTCTAGAAGTGCTCCTGAGAAAAACAAGGAAATTTTTTTTATAGTTAAACCAGGCACTCCAAACACAGGAGAAATTAATGGCCCCGTAGTACTGTCAGTCAGACAGATAAGCATAAGTTCTCCGACCTTACCAGCAGCTCATCTTCCTTCCCCTGAGTATAAACAGTCTCTTTGCATTACATCATATGAACGGAGTCCAGGGCGTACTCTGAGCTGAGTAGTTCACTTATCTGTGATAGTTTGTAATAAGGGTCACTAACAGATTCCCTGGGATTTTTTTCTATGCAACTCAATTCACAAGCAGAGCTTCTATTTGTGAGTCATCTGAAGCTTGAGTATTACACAGATGTGTTTGCCAAATAGTTTAAGAAAAGAATCTTTGACCCATGGGAAGCTATCTGGCAGTGACACCTCTTGCTGTGCTCTGCCTTAGAGCAGCCACACCTGAATGATTCCTGCTCTCTCTGGACTGCAGAGACAGTTTTGGGCTTTTTTTTTTAAGATATAAATAAGAATTTGCCAATCATAAATTATGAAATTGCACCAGTGTTATTTATTTGTATGAAGTCACAAACAGGTTGGAGGATTTCTGCATTTTCAGATTTTGAGTAGCTGTTGAAAATACTGCAATCCTTACAAAACCCAAAATAGCCTACAAACAAAGCAAAAATGGAATTCTAGATGTTGGAGTCTTTTTTTAATTCAACCTAAGCTCCTTCAGAAATTCATAATCTTATGGAAAGACAAATTATATTTTTTACCTATATACAGGCACGTGTGTGTAGACATGTGCACACTGCTATGAAGTACACCAACCTGAGCAACACACTGGGGGTCTTGTGTAATGAAATATCCTAGGCATTTCAAAAAATTATAGTTGGCAATTTCCTAACTCAATAAAAATCAAATCCAGCAGGGGGGAATTCTATACCAGATCTCATTTTGACAGATAAAGAAGAACTGATCACCAAACTAAAAATCAGTGGTAGCTTACATGCAAGTGATTGTGACTTGATTGCATATATATGCAAACAGAATAAAGTCCAAACTAGTGAGTTATACACATGGCAGTTTAGGAAGACAATTTTACAAAGCTGAAAACAATTATGGACCAAATCAGTTAGGAAAATGAATTTAAATAGAAAAACATGAATGATAACTGGGAGCTACTTAAGAACGTAGTACTAGATGCCCAAAAGCCACAATCAACAAAAAAAGGCCATATTGAGTTAGGAACTCAACCTGACTCAGGGGAAGTCAGAGCAACCAGAATAAATGAAACACATGCACACACCAAAAGAGAAATGTACAAAAAAAGTAGTAAGTAACAAATAAAAATACTAGGAACTATAGAGAAATTGTAAGTCCACAAGAGAATATACAAAGAGGACAAGAGAGAATTCTAGGTGTATTGCAAAAAAAACTCCTTAAACATCAGTATCTGGGAACAGTAGGCAGACCTATCAAAATTACTCAGAAAATATTTAACTTAGATTCTAATATTTAGAATCTAATATTTAGATTCTAAACAAAGAGGAAAAAAGTCAAGCAGCTGCTAAGGTTAAATTTTTTAGACCAAGTTAATGGGAAAAAGTCTCACTTGTGAATTTTCAAAGTAAAGATCAGGGCTCTTTGAAAAACTAAAGCTGGTTTTCAGGACCTTTTTGGATATTGGGACAGAACCAAGTCAATTAAACAAAAACAATGTCAAGACAATGCTTTGGGAAGAGAAATGGAATGGCCCAAGCAGATACTGACAGAAAAATAATCATCCCAGGTAGAATAATGGAAGGGCAGATGCAAGATTCAATCAATTAAAAATTAAAGGAAGGTAATATAACTAATACTGAGCAGCAAAGGTTTATGGAAAACAGAGCTCCTCAAACTAATTTGACATCTTTTCTCTAAATAAAATTACTGTTGACAATAAATGTAATAGTACTGAGGTAATAGATATCTATTTCTATGAAGACAGTGGACTGCATGACATTTTGATTAAGATACCAGCACAACACACAAAAAAAGTCAGCTTGGTACATATTAATGTTTTAAGAATGATGAGCTGACAAATCACAATATATGGAAAGGAAGATCTCACTGAGCAGATGTGGCCCTAATGGCTTTCAACCCTACACTCTGCTTTTCAGTGGCCTGGTAGAAAATCTATCATTAGTGATAAAGGACATTGATGGTGCAAGTGAAAGAGTGGTAAATAAGGGAAAGACTAACCTGGATTGCTTTGTAAATGGGATGCAAATACCAACAAACAAGCGAGCTGTACTTCCTGGGCATGGGGAGAAGGTTACACCTTTGACTCTAAGAGATAAATCACAGCATCTTGGTGGACAATCATCTGCACAGGAACTCTGAGCGAGGATGAAGACAGGAAAATGAACATCCTCCTTTATTCAGAAGCAGGGGCATCACCAGGAGAAGCAGGAACCCTGAGGTACCCACTATTTTGGACCAGCTGTAACTGCTGCTGGATTGCTGTGTGCTGTCTGATGTCCTGACTGAAGGTGTTGAAGAACTGAACAGCTTTGTAGGAGAATTATAAAAATAACCAAAAAGATTTGGAAAGTGTGAAATAGAAACAAAGTACTAATTGATGCAGTTAGTTAACAGCAGACAGCATGGAATTAAGCAGGGAATAGTGATGTGACTGTGTTTCTTGACAGTCTACCCCTCAAAGATCAGCTTTAATTCAAACTGGAATTAATTCAGAGCAAATCACAGTAGATCACAGTGAGCATGTCTTCATACTGAAATAGAGTAGTAGCATACCAAGAGGTCAGTTGGGATTTGATAACTCCCACGAGATTATAGCTTGTGCTTCTACTAAGTGTGCCATGCACATTCACACATGTTCAGAGGCTCAAGCCATCTTCCTCTCAAGCTACTAGTTTAGGGCTATCCTTTCTTGTGTTCAGTCTCATGTGAGTACATCCTTCCTGCAGGGATGGGCAGTCTCAGCAACATGGACATAAGGGAGATGAAGGTGCCCCTTCAGAAAAGCTCCTTGTTCTAAAGAGCCAGGGGACAGACCATGAGGAACTGCCTTTTTGTCAGGGGTCCAGCTGGGGATTCCAGCTCTGACTGCATCCCATGTGCATGTAGATTACAATTCTGTTAATAATTCAGAGGTTGCAGTCCTATGCATACCATGCTGAATGAGCCAAACTCAGTTTGGGAGTGTTCCAGGGAACCTGAAGGAGTTGTACCAGACTGTCACAGCTTACTTCAAAGCTGCCAATACCACAAAAGTATTCCTATTAGCTTTGCAGTTAGTTAGGCTTCATTTAAAATACTAACTAGTGTCTTCACATTCAAAGTCTGCCTTGGCTTTGCTCAACATCCTAAACAGAGGTGTTAATCTCCTGAGCACCCCTGCCTCAGCAGCATAAACACTGTGTGTGAAGCAAGGTTGAAACCAACTTCCTCCCACCTGTCCTAGCTGTAGGTGAGCCATTGCAGAGGGTGGAAAACCCCCTGTGTCCTGGAAAACGTCCCCTCTCAGGAAACAGTCTCTAATGTCCAAGGTCATACAAGATACAACTGAGTGAAAGTTGCAAGCCACCATGTTTGCCTGCACAGCTGGGTCATTTGCAAGTATTTAACACCTTACTCTCTGAATAGACAGGAGGTGCTTAGAAGGGACCAGCAGAAAACAAAGACCTATTCCCCTGCACCATGAACACAGAATATAGGCTCAGCATGAGTGGCACAGTGACTACAATCTAGCTGTAACACAGACACACACACACTGGCCCTCCTGTGATTTGTGTGTGTGTGTGTATATATATATATATATTACACATTTTCCAATTACGTTTTACTTTGAGTAGGCAAACTGCTGGTGCAGTTTGATTTCCTGCAAGTCCAGATACAGAGAAACAGAACTCTGCCTGGGCTGCATTCACCATAAAAACCAGGAGGAAAAGAGAAGGCCATTAGAAAAAGTCTCTTGTTTACCCATACCCTCCTCCCTGGGGATCAGGGGCAGGAGTTTCTGCAGACAGTTTTTCCTCTTCTACTAGAAAACGAGATGGTTTTAGTTTAATAACCCTTGTTGCATTCAAAGGCAGGTACAAGTCTAGCAACAGCAGTGTTAATACCTAAGTAGGTCAGTCTTCTGTGTGGTCCTTGAGGGTTTCATCACAGGACTAGTCCATTGATATTAATGGGAGGAACTCCTCCCCAGTCTCCACACACCACAATGACAATTCAGCTCAGCATGGTAATTAATGCTGCTTCTGAAATGGCTTTGAGTCAAACGATTCTTCCTTTCCCCATGCTCTGAAAACATACTTGTGGGACAAAGTGGCAAAAGCACAGACCTAAGAAGAGCAGAGCACGCTCACCCCAAAACTATTTCTTTGCCCAATGAAACACACGTATGCTGAGCCCCTGTGGATGCATGTGTACAGAGAAGAGTGCAGGCAGATGCCTGGTGACCTGGCCAGACACAAGCCAGCTCTGACTGCAAGCTGACCAGCCCTCCCTCCTAAGGAAGTGTCACAGGGAGCAGGAGTACCCAGGGCGCACAGAGCAGAGCTGACTCCTATCCAGCCAGCTCCAGCTCAGCACCGGGGGCAGGTGTGGGCACACCTGAGCACACAGACATTTGTGCCAGTTGCTCAGTAGCATTAAGTGAGCTGCACTCGCCAAAATCATATTCCCTCAACCCTCGCCTTTTTCCTTGCTCAGACAAGTCACTTGCTAGTACAAATGACAGATCTCACTGCAGGCCATAACTCACTCTGCAATCATGATTACTTTTCAATGACTCCATGTAAAAGGTAAATCTCTTGAAAAAATGGTATTTCACTTTATATGATCAGTATTTTCACTTTACCACCCTAATTTTACAACATATTACTACAGATTTACACCAAAGCATTCAAAAACAACATTTGATCCATCTTAATAAAATACTATATAAATTACATAATTCTTTTTTAAATACAGGCACACAGTCTTCAGTACCAGACCTTAGCACTGATTCTTCAATTTCCTACTTTCTATGAAATGCATTATCTGGGATAAAACTTTGGCATAATTCCTATTAAAGAAAGCGGTGTTTGTTCCTGAGTATGAAATAAAATCTTAATATCAATCTTTTGAATATTTTCTACAAAGAGAAATTATAAAGTAGAGAACAGCTACTGGGATTATGAAAGCCATGACTCAAAGTCCTTAGGAAGGATTGATCCAGAAAAGGTCTTGATCCAAGAAACAGTTTTAATCACTTTGCAAAATCTCAGTGACTGAGACACGCTTTATTGACCTGTAACATTGCCACCATCTTGTCAAAATATTTTCAAACTGGATCAAGCTGGAGCGTGCTATTTTACAACGATACCACATATTTCTTTCCTCCAAAGGAGTACAGCAAACTGTGGAATATCTCTCAGACAGGCAAATCTTCTGACCTTTTTTTCTTTCAGAATTCCTATCTTAGTGACCCAGGAATAAATGTGTTTTTGAAATGTCAAATTTGTTTCCATGGTAACATGAAATGTCACTCCTGGAGATGATGTTCAATACAAATGTGAAGAGTTGAAGGCTATTTAACATGTATTCAGTTGTACCTATTCAGCAGTGGTTGTTATACTTTAAAACTCAATAAAGAAATTAAAATATATTTATCAAAAGTTGATCTCTGGCAAAGTGACTTTTACACCTCACATTATTGCCTGCAACAACACTCACTAAGGAGAAGCCTCTTTAAGTACTTGTCTGCTGGTGAAACATGGAAATATTTTCTATTATGTTGGCAGTCATTGCCAAGTCCTGTTCTCTGATTTCCCAAGGAAAAGAAGAGGTTTCATCTACCATTTCTACCCAGATCTTCTCCACTAATAGACTGTGGGAGGGGGGAAATAAAGAAAAATAAATAAAAATATTCTCAATGCAACTGAAAGGGAAAAATGGCTTTTATGAATCCATAAGAAAATGACTTACTTATAGTGCAACCCTTTCATACATATTACACACAGTAGGCATAGAGTGCCTCTATACATGCACACTGAGACATAAACCAAACTAATCATGGATTAAAAGGCTTCTAGCAGATTTTGCAACTTACTTCCTCTGCAACACAAAGGTGTTCCCTCAGACTCTATCTCTAACCTCAGCAAGGAAGGCCAAAGGGACACAGATGGGTTGCTCATGAGGACAGAACAATTTTGACCCTACCACACTGGAGAAGTGGCCCCGACACCTCTGGCCTGAGTCTGACAGTGCCTGAGCCCATGCCAAGGACAGCACGAGAAGGCCTGCAGTGGGAAGGGAGTCCTGGCACTGCCAGAGGGCTCCTTCCCTGCCATGGCTGATTGCAGAGTAAATGAACTCCTAGGAAGAAGGAACGCTAGCCCTTCCTGCTCAAGGAGGTGCCTCTGCACCACAGCTCTCAGGGGCTGTTCTGAAAGGTAAAAACAAGATAAATTGCTCCCCAAGGTTCATAAATAACATATGAACAATTAAGTCTCTTTTTATGGATGCATCATAAAATATTAATTCATTTTTATTTTCATAAATTTTACAATTTACAAGTTGTTGTTGTTTAAATTTTATGTTAACAAGGTATCCAAAGCTGACAAATTTGGTTTCAGGTAAAAAAAAAAATCAACTTTTAACAAAATGAGAAAGAAAACAGTAGAACTTCCCACTTGCAGTCTCAAATATCATAAGGGTCTTACTGTTACCTCTTAAAAAGGAAGGAAAGAACCAGTTCTCTCTGCTAAAAAAAAAAAGAATTTTTGAATATCAGTTTAGTTTTATTTCATGAGCACTATTAAAGACTAATTGCATTCATGCCATGTACATGATGTGCCATCTGAATAAATCCACTGTGGAATTAATAAAAAAAAAATGAAAACCAACTACAATTGCAAATAAGCAGTAGAGACTACCAGTTTAAAGAACTAGGGTTTGCTTGCATTCCTCCAAGTTCTTCTAGTTGAGGTAGAAACTCTGAAGGAAAAACTTAGGAACAATTAGATTTATTACATATAGGGCTATGCACACAGAAGTACAAATGCTGAACATGCACAAACCCCCCTATATAGCAGAGGTAGAATAATTGGCCCTCCAAGCTACCCACAGGTTGCTGACCAAAATTGATAAAGCATTTCACTTTGGGCTTGTCCTTAATTCTCCCTCACAGGTTGAGCTTATATTCAGGTCATTCTGAAAAGAAGCAAAGGAACCAAACAGGGATAAGAAATTAAGCAAATGAAAGCTTTAGAAGTAAGAGGAATATCCTAGAAATGCCATAGGGATAAAGGAATCAGAGGATATTGCTGGAAGATAACCATGGGTATTTCTGTAGGGTTTAGGAAACCAAATTTGTTTGATATCATGTGAATACTGCAGAGCTACAGTTCATAGACCAGGTTTACATACACCAGAACACTTGGAGAAATGCCATTCAAAACAGTGGGGGAAAGGGGCACTTGCCAGAGAAAGAAGGCAAAAGAGAGAAGTTATTAAATAGCTGGGCAAGACCAGTTCTAGGTGGTCAGTTTGGATGGACCCTTTATCTGAACACCGATCTCATCATATGTGAGTATTTAAAATAATTTGATTTCCAAATTTTGGTTATTTTGTTGTTGTTCTGTATCTCCAAAATGTTAAAGTTTCACAGATTCCAGGCCATTCTTTGCTAGTGAGGAAATGGAGGAAGAAAATCCCATGCATTAGAGTAAGACAACAGATGCCAGGCATCCCAACAGAACATACTCGGGGTCACTTTGACTGTTCCAGCATGAGTTAAAATTAATGTCCCAAGAAATTTTTCTTAGTTAACTTAGTTACATAGCTCCAAATTTTGCCTCTTGGTTCAATTTAGGTAGTTCTGCATTATGGTGTGGATGCAGCAGTGACAACAGCAAGAAATCTCCAAAGGCATTAATGCAATCCCCATCACAGCAGAAATACTGTTTCAGCACCATGCATCTTGATGACTGATTTCCTCTGAGCTTCACTGACCAGTGTCATTATAACAACAAAAATAGACTGTGGAAGTAAGATGAAGCCAGGGGAAACAGTTCATTAAAAAGTAAAAGCATGTTCTGTCATACACATACTTGCACACCATCAAAGCAGCCAGCTGTCTCAGAACAGACTAATTTTTCTAAATGCAATAAAAGGGACACATTACATTTTACAGTGATAAAAAGTAACAAAGGTATGACTGAAGCAGTCACTGGTTTCCAGAAATCCATGTCAACAATGGCAACACAGACCTGTGGAGGATCAGAAGACTCTCATCTACAAGGAATTAGGCGTGTGGTTTTGAGTTTGGGGGGAAATTCATGACACTCTCCTGAAGTCATTGGTACCACACTGGTACCAGGAGCCAGCCTCCCTGGGTGATCATCCAAAATCAAGGCAGTCTGCCTTCTCTAGGAGAAGCTGGTAGCAAAAAGGAAGCTCTTCACTGTGTGGGTGTCACAGCTGCAGCAGTTAATTTTGACTCCAAAGTTACACCTTAGAATGCCTTCACACAAGTCAAGCCCCTCTCCACGTTCTGAGCCAGACAGTGTGGGTACCTGAAGGGAGTATGCGTTGGATCACATTTGAAGCCTTCCTAAGCCAAGAGACATAACCCAGAACAAACTCTCTGCTAGTCTGACATATATTGGGTTTAATAGCCCCACAGCGATTTCCATGAGCTACAGATTATGCAGCCGTCACTGGGAGGTACCTGCACCCTTTTAGAGAATTACCAGGAGAAGCAGCTCGGTTTTATAGACAGCCAGTTTTGCATTGCCAAACTGCAGTGTCGTACATCTACTTCATTTAGATTAGTAAATTTCGTCCCAGTTTATGACTCTCAGCAGAGTCCCTGAGGACCAAACTCACTGGCTGGAGGGAAGGAGTGTTTACTGTGACAGCCTGGTAAAGCTTGCATGGCTGCTGCGAGGGACGCATCATCCAGGGCTCAGCCCGGCACCTCTAGCAAGCACTGCAAGGAAGTTGCCATCACATGAGGCAAACATCATTTCAGAACTTCCAGCAACCACAAACAGTACTCCTTTATTTACTTACATTTAGAAAACCACCCAGTCAAACTCTTCCCTCACTTGTATCTGTGCAGGCAGACTGCAGTCAGCATTGCATAGGGTGAAAATCAGGTCAGAGTCTGGCCTAAAGCCTTGCTGGGGAGCGGGTGGCAGGTGACATCTCTACTGCTCAGAGGCACTTGGCAGATGGGACTAATTCTACCCCCAATCACACTATCACCTACTTCCTTCTTACAAACCTTTGAGAAGACTTGGGTCTTTAGTTTTTAGTTTTAGTTTTCTTCCACTTCACTCCCAGCTTATTCACTTTACAAGGTTATTTTAAAGAGGGGTTTACTGATGTTCTTGTTTAATTTGCTCTTGTTTTTGTCCCTTGTACAGGCCAGGACCTTAGATAAAAATCAGACTCGAGTCTTAGTGAGTAATATCCTGGTGCACTTTGTGAATAAATAAGAATAAGATCATTCAATAAATGCCACTCAATTTTGTTAAACTCGTTACACATGTCAAAATGTCATTTAATCCTTCAGTAAGTGAAGTGACTCCAAAATAAGGAACCCAGTGCAATAAGCACACTGCTTTAAAAGAAAAAGAATTAAAAGAAAGAGAAATTCCATTAAAAAAAAAAACAAAACTATCCTAAGAGGAGAAAACCTCAAGCAAACAAGAAAGCTTAAGCCAACTATAATATGTAGAAACCTAATATCCCCCAAACTGAAAATAACTCCAAAATCCAATAATATAAAAATGCTTTATAAGGTTTTCCTTTTAAGTTGTGGTGGGTTCCAAAAGGTTCTGCAATGCAGAACCAATGAAATAACACATAGACGTGCCTTTGCTTTGTGAGCCTTCGCTCCAAGTGACAGCTTTGACTGTAAACTTTTGTTTAGAAACAACAGATAATGTGATAAGGCTCTTCCAAAGGAGGTTATGAAAAAGACATTGAGCAATTGCTCTCCAACAATATTAGGACTAGCACGGAAAGAAATTGCTTTGATTCGCAGCAAATGTCACTTTGATTACGATTAGGGAGAAAAAAGAACAGTAGCTTGGTACTTGAACCTCTGTGGGAGGATAGGGGACCTCTTTCTTCGGAGGTTGTTTAACAAAAAGCAACCTTCAAAACTGGGCTAGGCATTCTTGGCATGGACTCAGGGCAGGTGCAATAATATACTTTTCCTTAAATTTGGGCAATTCTTGCAGCTTTTATCTGAGGAACGCTAGTGCATTCTGTCTCGGGAAATCCAGTGCAACTTGTTTACCCCAGTTGCAGGCTTTTCAGTCACTTCTGCAGATATCTGCAGGTCCCATGGGAACACCACTTACACATACATACTGCTCCCCAATTACTTCCATGCTTCCCCATTACCACACTGCTATCTCAGTCCCAATTCAATTATTAATTCTGTCATTTCCCAGTTTTGAAGCCCTTTTTTTTCCGACCCTAACACTTCCCTACCAGATTTACGGAGCGTAAATGTCATTTGCAGTCACTTGTAACTTTACGATACATTCTGAATCTGACACCTACTAGATGACTCCCTGCCAAAAGGCAATATTTTTGTATAAAATGTGATCAAAAAAACATTCAGCTATATAAATATATACATCCACAAGGCTTTTTTTAAGCAGCTCAGTGTGGAAAGATGGAATTTGGCAAGAAAAGAGTCTTCAAACAAGAAGAACAGCCTCTGCGCGTTTGTGGTAAAAACTGGGTTTGATTTGATCCAGTTCTAAATGTTTTAATATCACACGTCGGGCATGCAGCGTTCACACTGTGCCATTTTGAAGTAATTTTCGGAGTCCTACCAAGCAAAGGCTGCTGCACAGCACATGCCTTAGCTGTGCAGTGAACACACATCTTTCTCCCCATGAGCAATACTGAAGGCAGAAGTCTTTTTCTCCAGTGCACACTGCAAACTGTGCCGCTGAAAACTTCATGCTTTCAGTAAAGGTCTGGGCATGTGTGTCCCAGAATTCAAGGAGAACAGTTGAAGTGGGAGGAGAAACAATCAAAGATGTGAGAAAGACCAAGAGCTGTCTGATGATTATTTTTTAAATTTGGAGGAAGGTTGAGATGTGCCTTTGTCTGAAAGTTTGTCTTCCAGAAGACACTGTAGTTACCAATTTAAAGGAAGACACAGATGTTGGCTACAGAAAAATGTATCTGAAGCTCGAACCCCAGGGCCACCATTTACCCACATGGGGCAGAAGCAGCTCGAGCACTCCCTGCCTCTGTGGGTGGCATGGGCCACACACGAGTGGTTCCCCAGGCACAAGGGCCTCTGCCTGACACGGCAGCCCCTTCCTTGGCCCTGCAGAAGGAGGTGGACAGCTCCCTGGGAGCGCCTCTCATCAGATACCATCCCTCTCCTTTGGGCAGCAGCACATTCCACTCCCATATAACCTGTTACTCATGGTACCTCTGTGTCTAGTATCAGAGCTCACCAGCCAACTCTGAGCCTAAACACCACAATGTTTAACACCCCGAGGATTTACTCCTTGTTCGCACTGAGCTTACTCCCTTAACTGGAAGGGGTGAGAGTTTTCCTGGTTTTTCAAACACCAAGAACCCCAGAAAAAAACCTTGGAGGATCTGAATCTTTAACTGGAGCTGGCATTCATGACTGTTACACACAGGCTCAGAGCCCTTCCAACAAGAAGGGCTAAACAAGAAAAATCCCCTGCACCAACCAGTCTTGCAGAAAAGCTCCCACAGTCCTTCTTTGCACTGCCCCACTAGCTCTGATTGTGCTGCCAAGCAGGGAGCCCACAGAGCCTCTGGTTCACCACATCCTGCTCTCTGCAGTGTGTTCACAGCTGAATCCATGCTGCAAGTCCCAGGGGAATAAATAAGCTCAGGCAAGAGAAGAAACATCACTGAACTTCCAGGGACTATGTCCTGGCTTTCAAAGAAATGGTCTCTTTCTCTCCATTTTTCTCTTTCCAGAAGAAATGTTTCCCAACATGTTAAACTTTTCCGTGTTATTTTTTCCCCCTGTAGTTAATGAAATTCTATTGTTTTCTTGTCTACTTAATCATTAAAACAAGGTTTGCATGAAATGCAGGAAGCCAAGCAAGCCTACAGAGGCTGCTGCCCAGCACGGCCGTACGAGGAGCACGACTGCACCAGGACGGTGACAGTGCCTGCAGCACAACAGAGGGTCCCCGGCAAGGAGGGCACCTCTGGGCAGGGAGGGCCAGACCACAGCCAGGGCAGGCCAAGGGGCTGCTCCACACCAGGGGGGCCATGGGGATGTCAGCACTGTCAGACACAGCCATGGGCAAACCCAAGGAAATGTGGGCAAAGGTAAGACCTTCGTTATTGCAAACTCAGCTTCTCCTTCCTGAAATTGGAATGGATGGTAGCAGCCACATTACCTTTTATTCCATTTGTGCTGCATGAGCTTTATTAAGCACCAATTGATAAATCCTGTGGAATTATGAATTTAGTCCTAGTCCTGCAAGAGCCTGAGGTAACAGCCACACAGCCAATGCTCCTTGGACAAGGAGGGGGCCCAGAATAGGCCGAGTGCTGCACACCAGGGGAAGCATCCTTCTAGAGTTTAGTTTCTACAGAAACAAGATGGAAGGTGGGAAAAAAGATGTGTTATTAATCCCTTCTGCAAAAGTAAGCCATGGAAATTTGCTGTCTGTTCAAAGTCAGTCTGTTGCACAGCTGGGAACTGATCTCGTATCTCAAGTGCCAGTCTAGTGCCTAAACCACAAAAGCTCTCTTTCCTGCACTCCTTCGACATGCAAATGGTGTATAATTGTATAGGCATGCTCACCATAAACAACTAGCAGAACTTGGCATCGTGCTAATGGGATTTTTATTAGCCAAATATTTCTTTGGTAACCAGGTCAAACAATCACGTTCTCTTTTGTTTCCTGTTATGAAATGAAACTGAAAAAATATGCCACTTAAAAAAATAAAATAAGAAGAAGCCCAACCAGTCCTTTTTTCATAAAGAAAACAATATGCTTAATGCAGAATAAACCACATTTTATGAAAAGAGGTCATCTTTGGGGGGAGGGAGAGAAACAATTGAAAAGAAAAAAATGTAGCACAAGAGGGAATTATGAACCTTTTTTTTCTTATGGAAAGTATTTACATGTTTATTTTAAGCCTAACATAAATGTAAATATTTTAAACAAACAAAAACACACCAGGGTAACAATAGAGTATTGTTTTTTTATGTTGAATAAAAACTGCCAGGACAGTGCATGTATATTTTTAAACATGCTGCTTCAAAAAGCAGGATGCAAGGGATGTTGCATCTTTAATTTTTCTGTTAATTATGGATTGAGCATTGTTGTGAGCCTTGTCCTCAAAACCCAGCTCAGAAAATAAGAGCAGATGCTCATACCCAGGTTTGGCTCATGTGGGAATTGAACAGAACATATTGGTTTATAATTAATGTAATTTGTTGGATTATCTTTTGTGAAGGAGCTAAGGTAAACAACCTTGCAGCATTGTAGTGAAATTCTTCTGTGCTCAGAGCTTCTATACTTGATGGAAGATGACAAAAAACCTACCCTTCCTCCTAGACTGTGGGAAGATTTGGAAATGTCTGTCACATTCAAACATATTTTAATTAACTCAAAGGAAAGAATTAGGCTACAGACCCTAAAGCAAATTACAAATAGTGTTTAAAATCAGAGCTAATGATTCCCCAATTGACTATTCTGATTAACAAAATTCTCTTTTCTAGTTTGCTGTAATTTTGTTATGGGGCAAGGATGGAGAAAGAACATGCTTTTCTGCCCTGAAAATGTTCTTCAGACCAAATTTACTGATCCAAGAGGCTCCTCCCTATGCCACACAGCACTCGAGCAAGCATTGGCACTAAGTGGTAAGTTAAAGAAGAAGGAAAAAGAAAAATCATGATTATATAATGTTACACTTAGCAAAATACTTTTCTCCAAAAACACTCAGTCTTGGTAAGCATTAATGAACAACACTTCCATCTCCAGGGAAAAGAAAAGGAAGGGGAAAAATAATTATAAAAAACCAACCCACCACAATCCCAAGCACTGTGCTCTTAGGGATAAAAACTACAGAAATATGGGCCAGAAACATGGCTGCGTGTTCCAGGATGATTGCACCCATCCTGGCTCCAAACCATCCCCATCAACCTTAGCTCTTTTCTTCATACTGCATAGAAAAAAAATTAAACAATATAGCATAAAAGCAGCAGCTTAAGGAGTCAGGTCAGGCTTGCTGCTGTCACAGAATTATATGGTTAATTTTTTCATCCTTTGTGCATTTTAGTTTTCCTCCCTTCAAGGCAATCATGAGTTCACCTTGTGGTACCAGGGGTACCAGCATGGTGTGCTGCCCTTGGCCCTGCTGCCAGGTGCCAAGGGGGGATTGCCACGCTGGAGAGCTGGCCAGGACCACAATGGGAAGCTGGCCCAGAGCCACCAAGAGAGATTATTTTGAGCCAAGGCCACATGCCTTGCACCCTTTGCCTTAAACAGCTTCCTTCAACTGCAAGCATGTCTTCTTTTGGCCTCACATCTTGCATAAGTAACAAAACACCTTGGGATCATGTCTTCTGGAAAAAACTGTCAAGGAAGAATAGGAAACCAAAGATCTTGTCTCAGGCCCTGCTGCCACCCTCCATAATTGGCCACCAATACAGAGGGGACAGTCATTGATCAGTGAGTCTTTTCAGTGCTACCTTGAAACATCTAGTTTGCAACAGAGCAAGTATTTCAAGCACCCTCAGCTGCCTAAAAATAAGGCATCTCCCTAGGGCTCTGCCAGCGTCCCACAGACAGATGCCTTTGTCCACAACAACTTCAACCATATAGAAGCCATAGGCTACATTTCAGCTGACAGATGGACACAGAGGCAGAGCTTTAAACAAAAGCAGGAGCACCAAATATTTGGTCTGCTTTAAAAGACAGAAATAAAAGTAGACCTTGGATGGATGTTGTTCCATTGGTCAGGACCACCAGGAGTTTGTACTGCTAATGTTCATAAACACAGTCATTCTCTTCCCACGGAAAAAGAGAAAATGAAAGAAGTCTTTAAACCCAGGCATTTATTCTGGCATCAGCAAAATTTGGTTTTAGGTTCTGCCAGGACTTGGAAAGGTTCTCCCATCTGAGCTGCAAATTGGTACTGACCATCCCAGAGGTAGCCTGCCACTTTTCCAACTCTTCTCTCCCAGAAAAATAGCACTCCCGAAAGCACATTCACATACCAGGCATGCAGCAGTTCATCTGCCAAAGGTTTTGACTCTTAAAATAAGAAGTCAGCTGCTCACAAGACTGCACATACAGAATATTTTTGGAGAACAGTTTTTCCTGGATATGTAGCACTTCTGCAATTTTATGAGAGGCAGAAGTAGAGAGCTTGGGACACTCACACACCAACTTTAAAGTCATAAGTAAAGTAGACTTTCAGCTCAGAAATGTACATTGCTAATGAGCTACAGGCACAGCTGATACAGTAATAGTTCCATTCCATATTCACAAGAACAATGCTCACTCATGGGGAACGACAGTCTTATCAGGTTGGTAACTTTATCTCGAATATCATGTTCAAATTTTCATATCCTTATAAATTAAGAAATACTAGAATGAAGTGACCAGATGTTCAAGTCTCCTCTGCAGCACATTCATTACCAGGCACGCATTTAAGATGCATGCAAGTCCGCTAGGACTCTTCTCTGAAGAGGCTCACTCCTCTTAGTATCATCTGGTTTTGCTTGCACAATGTCTTCAGCAGCACCTCAGCCCAGAGGAAACTTGTGCCTCCACCATTACCTCATCCCAGGACTTCTAACACACTGTGTTGTCTTCTATGGGCTCAGGAAAGAGAAAACACTGGTTGTCCTTTCAAGCTAGAATCAAAGGAAGAGAGAGCAGAGGAAGAACATAAAGGAGAGGCTGAGCAAAGTTCTTGCCTCATGCAAAAGAGTTGCTGGTTTATTCACAGTCTCTCTCCCATCTTCTTCACCTCTGCATAGCATCACACTGAAAGCCCCCTAAGTTCTTACTATTTCATTTTTCATTTAACACAAGATTTTGTTCTGTGTTAACCAAGCACCTCACCTCCTTGGGGGCTGCCAGTCCTGGCTGCTGGGCCTTCACTCTGTGCCTTTACTGTGCCAACAGTTACATCCCTGTCTTTCAGCACTGCTGATAGTGTAAACCCACAGCATGATAAGCTGTACTGCTCTGATAGGAACAGCAGCACATAGACACATGCTCCCTTTCATAGCTTACTATTGTTTCTGGAAGGTATGGAATGGAACTCTATAATATGATTATAATTTTTCAGAAATTTAAGAGTAAACATGTTGGTCCACATAAGTGAGAAATGCTGAGGGCCAGTCTATACACCATCTTAAATCACTTATTACTCTTTTCCTTTGCTGTTCTAATGCCAACAGGACATTTTCTTCTCAAATTTTGTAAAAGAAGAAAAATATAAACTAAACAGACTGTTCTCTGGCTGAGACCTTGGATTCTTTGGCACCTAATATAACAACAAAAACATTAATTTCACATCATACTGGCAATAGCTTATATTAAAATTGCATTCTTGCTGCTTTGACATTACTGTACACGGATCTTTTTGTTGTACATAAATGCTCTACATTAGGGCTTTTTTTTTAACTAACTAGCTAGTACTCCCTCCAATTCGACAGGATACAGAAGACTAGCATTTTCCCACTTGTTCACATATCCATGAAAACCGTCCCTCTCTCTAGATGTAGTTTTGTTCCTGTAAACAGACATGACACAATCCAAATGGACAGCCCATTTAGACCAGTCACTGTTCCCAGTGTTTGTCCAGGGAGCAGATTTTATTGTACAGAAGCCTTAGAGTTAGAGACAGACCTTCAGCTGGAAGTCCACAGCCAACAGACAATTGACCTGTAATAAAAGCCTGCCCCTTCTTGTCTCAGGCACAGCAAAAAGATAGGATATCTCCACAGAAGGCCAAAGGAAGCAGCACTTCTGGTGATGGGCTTTGCTATGAAAGGACAAGTCAGATTCTCTCTGAGGTACAGAAACCCAGGGTGGCTGCTCTGCTTCTTGTCCTACTGCTCATCTACCATCACAAGAGACTTGAATGAAACCAAGTATTTTCCAGTATTCTCGAATGAAACCAAATATATTCCAGTATTCTCTGTTCAATCCCAGCTGAGGAGTTTCAAGTGTCCATACACCCAGAGAAAGTGTAAGGTAGCAACTCTTCCACACCATTGACCATTACTCCCTCCCAGCCATCCCCAGAAATACCTTTGCCCCATGCTCATTACCTTCCCTTCAAAAGGAGTTAACACAGATCTGAATCCAGTCTGCAGTGGCCATCCTCTCTCTTTTGGTGGCTAAGTCTGTTTGGTCACCTTTGATGCAAAAACTTGAATTGCTGCAAGAATTTGCCATGTCAAAACCCAAAAGGAACTAGACACTTTCTGTTTAGCCAATGCAAGGTTTTACTGTCTCAGCAGATACCAAAAGCATTAATTGCTCACATTGTTTACGATTGTTTTTGTCAGCATTTGAGCCAGTGTTGGTTTGCCTTTTCTCCTGGGAATGGGTAGTCTTTTTATTACAACACTAATAAGATAATTTCATATTTACTAAAAATGTAATTGTGTAACTTTAAGTATCATTTATTTGCTGTCTCCATACATTCCATAATGGGGCTGGAATTTGGGAAAGCAAAAAACATTTATGTGAAAGGGTCAAGTCCTTAAATTGAGGGAAAAATATTTTTTTTTTAAACCCTGGTTTCTTTCTTTTCTTTAACCCCTCTATCTTGGCTCTTTCTCCAGTGTTAGTAAATAAGCAGGGGGAGGGGGTGAAGCATAGGAACCATTTACTCAGCTGAACTAAAGAGATGAAAGCAACTGGCCAGCCCAAATGGGTTTGTGGTTTCTCACCATAAGAGTTGCCACTTCAGGAGGGTACCAAGTTTTTACTGGAAACTTGACATTTGTTGACCAGAATGTTTTTAGTGGTCTTCAAAACTGAAAAATTGCAAGGCACAAGCTTTGCACCTTGATGTGGTAAATTAGCTAAGAAAATCTAGACTTAAGCAGCATTAAAAAAAAACCCCAAACATCTCAGTGACCAGAGTCACTGCCATTTCTCCCCCTCATTAGAAAGTCACACAATTTGGCTGCAGCCACCCCTTAGCACAAGAGCAATTGTCTCCATTTGGAGAAGCATGTGAGGCTGAAGCCAGGCAGGAGATGCTGTTTGATTTGCAACTGGAATTCTTGAGCAAAGATGCTTGAAATTTGTGCATGCCACCCCCCAGGAAAAGTAGCCATCTCAAAGCCGTGCCCTCACCCCTGGAGACTAATTCTGTGGTCTGCTAAACTGTGTGTGCTGGGAGAAAAAAAACAACCACCATTGTCCTCAAGCTTTTTCTAAGATTAGATCTGACCTAGAGGGTACTGAAAGATCAAAACCCATCATCATTCCTATTTTACAGAAAGGAAAAAATGACATTTGAAAGTCAAAATGTCTACTTTGACAAATAAGCTTCTTTGAATATGGCATCTTCTCCCACTGAGTATCTGCACTACAGGCATATTTAAAGTGGCACTCTGTTGGAGTATTGAAGAATGTTGTCTCTTCAAAATGGCTGTCCCAGGTTGTGTACCCCTTCATAGGAACCTTCTGGGCATGGTATATTTCTCCTTCATGAGACTCAGAGTTGGAACAGATGGTGGTTCTCTGTGGTTTACAGCATAAGGGAAGAGAGGGAAAATCTTACAAATAAGGATGCCTGGGCCATTTGATTTCCTGAAGATTAAAATCACTGCCTTGAATCCAACACAAGCCCACAGCAAAAAATATACCACTTAATAGACAGGCTGTGCTTCCTCTAGTAGCCTGACTTCCTGGGTTAAATTCCAGGTCTTGTACAATGCATGAGAATAACCCAGCGTCCATGGAAAAAGTCAAGGTGATAGAAGCACATTTTAGACCTTCAGGAGAATGGCATACAGCCTGTCTAGAAGACGCAGGAGGCCTTTGAAGCTTTCAGAGCATCAAGCGTACTTATTTTCACAGACAGCTGGGAACTTCAGGAGCAAGGAAAATTCAGAACCAGCATGGCAGGCTGCATATAGGATGAGGTGAAACTGTCTCTATGATCTGCATCACACTACTCAGGGGTTTTAACCTTTAAAAGGAAGGAAACATTGAACACTAGTAGATTTTAAAGGTAAAACCAGATTGATTCAGTAGTTTTTGCACCTCCTTGATTATCTCATGAGATCACCATATAAAAGAGCTTTTTGGAAGAAATCAAGTAAAAGCAAAAGCCCAGCTCTACACTGGCAGAGCCAAAGGAGAACAAGAGGAAGATTTGTTTGCAGAGAAACAGCTACTGAGGAGGCTGAAGAGACTCTTCTACAACAGGAGGTAATAGCCAT
The DNA here is from genome assembly GCF_000277835.1 of Geospiza fortis. Classification (NCBI taxonomy): domain Eukaryota; kingdom Metazoa; phylum Chordata; class Aves; order Passeriformes; family Thraupidae; genus Geospiza; species Geospiza fortis. The sequence goes on along the minus strand of NW_005054298.1, from coordinate 25,792,089 downwards.
ACACAGAAAAGCTGTAATAAACTGACTTCAAAATAGGCTTCATCACAATCTCACTTTGCATATGCACATCCCAAAGACCAGCTTTATGCATTCTGTCACTATGCACATAGGAGAAAAACATTTTCAAATTCAAGGAATACATGTTCCTCGCTCCTGCTTTCAGAAGGTAGCAGTAGCTCAAATGGGAAGCACCATGTACTCTTAGGCAGCAAATTGCACACAATTATATATTTTCTTAAGGTGCCTTACATTATTAAAGCCTCTTTAGAGAAAACAAAACTGAACATAGTTTAAGTACATGACTGCACAACTAAGCTACATATCAGAACAGAAATGGACAATGATTGTGCTCTTTTGCTTGTCCCATCTTAACCACTAGATACTCAGGAACAACAGCAAAGCATCTGCAGATGCATTTGTCACCATCTTTCAGCTTTATTTCTACAATGAACTAACAAAACTACAGAAGACACAGTGTTTACGACTTATTTATTGAAGCATGATTTCTGATAACCTTGTAGGCAAAGCAGTCATAATCAAAATTTGGATGTGAGATCACAAATTAGGGATTTGCTTTAAAAAAGCAGCCAAGATGAGAAGCTCCGTGAGATGTTCAGCTAGCGTAAGAGAAAGCAGTTCTACCCACTGAACACTGGGCCACATGTTTTCCTTAAAACAGACCACAAAGAATTACTTAGTACAATCAATTACCCACATCTAGCAGAGGAGATTAATGTTACTGTTTGATTATAACCCCAAGAGTTTGTTCCTGAAATACAAACTTTGACTGTAGGGGAATACAGAAATATAATAAACTTCTGGCTTTGTTTTAATAGTAAGTTTTCTGAAGGGGAATAGTGTGATATGTAGTCGCCACACCATAGAGATCCTGGAACATGCCCAAGTCTATTTTAGGGCCTTGCCTCAGGATACCTCTCTGAGGAAACAGGAAACTTTGGTTTAATACCAGAGCTAAACCTAGACAACAGTTCCCTAAGAATTTTCCTCCCCCTCATTTGCCTCTTATTTGAGTTGTCTCCCCAAACTTCAGATTCCCAGAGCATCTTTTGACTTGCAGCACCTTTTTACTCAGGATGTACCCTCAAGACCCTGAGTATCCTGCTGTCACCTCCCCCACAAGCCCCCTGGTCTGGCCACCACATCCCCCAGAGCACTTCCCTGCTCTAGGCACCCCAGTGCAGAGTCCCTGACAAACATTCAATGCAGGATTTCTTCTCAGGTCTTCCCCAGCCACTGGCTACTCCACCTGAGCCAGCACCACCTGATTAGTGCTTGCAGTGGTTCCAGTCACCTCGCCAAGGCCAGCCACTCCGTGTCATGGGTATAAAAGCTAGTCCACAATCTCTGTTTAAAGGCTTCCAGTAGCCACAGGAAGGGAAAGCAGCTGCCCTGAGGAGCACACGTTGTTTTGGTGCTCCCTACCACAGAGCAAATATGAATCTAAATGTGCTGAGGGCTGGGCCCAATAAAGGCAAGACCTTTAAAGTGCTTTTTCCAGTTTCTGAGTCGCCATGCTGTATTCTTCTTCCTTAGGTAACAAGGAGAAAGGCCTAGGCCCCAGGATAAGTGTCTGGGAGATAGGTGACTGCCCGAGCTCAATAGTTCCACGTGTGTGAGCTGAGTTTGATGCATCAGTTCTTCACACACACCACAAGCCCAGGGCTATCAGCATAGAGCCTTGGGTCTGCACAGGGCTAGAGCTCAACATAATTTTAAAATAATACAGGCTCTCTCTTGTCCATTCCTGCCTCATCACAAGCATTCAAACTGAACAGACTGAGGTCTTAGAGTTATAAGTACTAAACTAGCCAATAAAAGCCATTGTGTATGAGACTGACGTGATCCATGCCAGGGAAAGAGGTCACTGAAGTCCCAGGGGACAACCTTTGAATGAAGCAGACTCAAGCCAGTTTATCTGGAGAATCACCAAACAACTTCCCCACCCCACCACCCCTAAAAAAATAAAATAAAGTTCCTTAAAGATACACCAGCTACCTAAAGATTGCCTTGCTCCACAGGACCAATTGTTGTTTGAAATGGACAGATGCAATAACATTAGAGGATTTTCCTAGAATCAGACTTTCCCTGGGTTCAGTGGCAACTACTAGTGCTCCTAGTAGTCAGTTCATCTGTAATTGCTTGGTTATTCATGTAGATTATTAACTATCAGATGTTACAACCTTCTAGAGCACGTATATCATTTTCATATGTCCCCCCCGCCATGTGCACCTACAGAATGTTTGAACTTTCTTTAAACAAATCTGCAGCTGTAACTGGAAAAAAAAAGTATGAATTATTGAAAGTTTAGAAGAAATGTTAATTGCTTTCAACCAAGGTCCAAAAGATTTAGTTAAAGACTCCTTAGAGTGTATATAGCACATTCAAGAATACTGGCTATTCTCCAATGGTTGGTATCTGCTAAGCTTAAAAATTCATGTAAGTCTTTAAAATTA
>NW_005054298.1:25727115-25784615 GCF_000277835.1 Geospiza fortis | reverse complement strand
TATTGCTTTTTAAGGATCACATCAGACTTTTGAAAGGAATATGTCTCCCGTATAATCTTATCAGATCTCCACTGAAACCAAAATCTAACATAATTACTTCTCCTCCAAACCTTGTAGCAAGGCACTCCAGGGAGCGTTTATACACATCAGTGCTGGCTGTCCTTTACCACCAGCGATAATCCTTGAGCTACGCTCGTATGAAACATCATAAAAGGCACAGCAAAGTTACCACCCCTCTGTCTCTGCTGACCCTGCCACCTGTACAAAAGGCGCTGTCCCAGTGAACGCTACAGCAAACACAAGAAACATATGAAGCTGACTGAGCAGCTTAGGAAGAAAAAAAAAAAAGTTATTTGTAACCCATAATAAGCTCATAGCAACCAGATGACATACTAATTTACTGGCTGCTTTACACTGTGCAGTCCCCAAAACTAGTGTAAACAGTGCATTGCAGGAATGATACTTGGCTATATATTTTCTCACCGAACAGTTCTGAGTTACAAATGTAGAGGTTGGCTTGGTTTGTTTCTTAAAAGTATATTGCCCCAAGAAATACCAGCAATAGTAAGACAAGACAAAAAGAAATTGCCAAAGACTGGTTCAAACATTTTATTTGACACCTATGCCCCAATGCCAGCTGATCTCTTAAGTTTGCCCCCCCCGTCCTGCATTCATTTATACCTTTCAAATATGTAGTATCTTCCTCTTGGAACATGGGGACCCTATGAAGCCAGAACTGTTGCCAATTTCATCCACTCCACATTCAAAGACTTTTCCAGATTCAAGTCTATCTGTTACAACTACATTGTGTGCTAAATATCCTTCTTCCAGAATCCCCAAAACTTACATTCTAGAGTTTGGGAAAAGCATCACGGACACTTGGCCAAGAGCAGCAAGCCAGCCCTGCCTCTACCAGGTCTTCCCATATTTAAAGGACAAATAAATTATAATATTAAAACATCCAGCTTTTGTTGAGCCATTTCTTGGTTCTGAGAGGAACTTGCAAAAAATAAGCTTATCTACAGTAGTTTGTGGAGGAATTTAAATGACATCTGGCTCTTAGCCAAGTTCTGCCATTAGAGAGCACTACACTTCCTTGTCTGTACGTGTCCAGCAGAGGAAAGCCAGAGGACAGGCACTGCGTAGGAACTCCCCGAACTTGTGCTCTCCTGGTGAGCCTCAAAAAGGTTCCCTCATCGCAGCAGAGCATCTGTCCCAGGCAAATTAGTGCTAGATAGCTTGAAAACAAACAGAATAACACCTACACCTCCACTTGCTCTGCCCAGCACACAAAAAAGCTTTTTTCTGCCTTCCTTGCCTAGAGCACCACGACAGAAGAAGCAGGTCTGACCCTCGCAGGGATCAAACAAGACGTCTCATGCACAGTTCCATCTCTTCTGCAGACACACAGAACAATGGCTGTAAGAAGGCAGCAAAAAACCCAGCTGGCATTTACTCTACACAAGCTCAACCTCTTACTACACGAGCCACTTCCATGTCCAAATAACTACTTCTGTTTTTCTGCAAAAGGACTCCTTTTCACACCACACGCGTAAAGCTGTTAGCCTACAGTTTTTCCTCACACACAGCGCAGCCTTCCAGGTTATTCTACCTCTTCCAGAGCACAAAAGTCCCACTACTTCTCCTCTTTTTCCCAAAGAGACACTACCGGCATCCAGGATATACAATAAATACAAAAAAGTACACAAACAAACCAAAATAAAAGACATTTCCAGACTAAGGGAAAAAGGCCTTACCTCAAGAAGATAAACGTGCATTGCCACGCTGCGCTCCAAACAGGTGCCTCTCCCCTGCCTAACTCCTATCAGCCTCCAGCCAGCCCATCAGCAGCTAATTTAAAAGTTCACAGGTGTTAATAGGATAAGTATCAGAGTATTCTGCCTATTTGGGTGTGAGAAAACCCTACCGCGGGGATATGGTTCACTCCATGCAGAAGAGGTGAAATGTTTTCATCAAATTAGATGAAAAGTATAAGAAAGTATAAGAAGTATAAGAAAAACCTCTCCAGCTCAGAAATCTTTATTTTTCTTGTGCAAATTTTAAAATTTTGAAGCCACTCTCTGTTTGCATTCTCCCCCTCAGATGATTAGAAGATTGTGGGGATTTCTCTACTTCATTTTCACTTGCCCTTAGCTGTCTGAAACATGCACTTTCTAGCTATGCAACTTAGTACAATTGCTTCCTGACCAAGCTTCTTTTTTTTTCTTTTTTCTCTTCCCCCCATCCCATACATATAGCTCCAGTGCTGGTTATTCAGAGGGCCAGAAAACATTTGGGTTTTTTTTTTTGCTTTTGCTTCAGGTTGAAACTTACCTTCTGTAATGATCCCACATGATGCTGGGAGTAAGTTAGAGACAAAAAGTTAATAAAAACATTATTTTCTGTCTTTATTACCTTTGCTTGCACAACTTCAACAAAAAGAGGAATTTGCTTGAAAGGTTATTCTACCTGCTTTGGTTTCCCAGGCTATTGCCAGGAATTTGAACGGAAAAGATGTGGAAAGAATATGCTGTATAAAACAAGGCATGATAATGAGGAAAATACACTGCTGAGTTACAAACGCAAGTGGTTTTGGCAGTTGATGCTAATAAAGCCTTTCTCAAATCTTCTATTGCCTTGTTTGAGCTGTGTGGGCAAGACAAATGAAGGAAGCACAAAGAGGCTTTTGGCCTTTGACTTCCACCCGGGAGGCGTTGGATTGTACTACTGAAGGCTTCAGGCTAAGCCCACGGCTTCTCCACAGGGTAGGCTGAAAGGAAAAATGATTCAGCATGACCAATTTTACATGTGGTTTTGCATTGTCATTTCCAGGCAAATCCCTCACCTTTCTTGAGCTCATATTCAGGTTGATAATATACCTTGTACCTATGACAAGACCACCTAGCAGCCCATTTTCTGGCCTCTACCTATCTCTCAGAGAGAAGTGGCCGGGTGACAGCCCCCAGCACATCCTCCCCAGCATCCTGGGAGCATCTCAGAGGTGGAAGGAGAGACTAACACTGTGCAGTTCACCAAGCATCAGCCAGATTTCATATGGGTTATTGTGTCCTCTGCCTGTTCCATCTACCCAAAACATGAACTCTGGTTTAGTGGCTGCATAAGCCCAGACCCAAATGTTTTAGATCGCCCATATGGAAATGAGTAATAATGCCCTCACTTTGTACTTTTGCATTCATACAACCATTTTTCACCAGAAGCTCTCAAAATTCAGTGGCACCCCTTATATGCATTCCATAGAAACAGCCCTTTTGTTATTACCCCAGAAACCATATACGTGTGTTTTTTATGTAGTACAGAATAGTTTCAGCTGCACAGTTCACAGCCTGAATACACAGATTAAACAACACAAGGCATGGGAACAGAAAAGAAAGGTAAAATCTCTTGCTCAAGACCAATGATGCTACAAAACCAGTTCCACTCCACCCACCACCCTTTGCTAGCTTGCTCTCTCTTGCACTGCTTTAATTGCTCTTGATCGTTTCAATGAAGCCACATTGAACTGGAAAATGATGATTCTTTCAGGCCATTCACATTATCTTAGCAGACCTAATGGCCTCTTGAAATAGTTTTTTTTTTTTTGCTTCTACTACTAGGAGGATAAGTGCTGGAGACTTGGTCCCGCACACTGTTCTACACCTGGGGTGCTAACACATGAATACTTCAGTAGTGGGATAACACCAGTTCCTGCAGAGAGAATGTGGGCAGGGATCCCATAAGTTATGCTTGAAGAAGAGCTGACAAGGGATGCCAAGTTTTGTCCGTGTGTAAATTTACAGTTGGTGGCATTTCCACTGTAAGTGCCATTGTCAAGATTTTAGGATTGGATCGCAAAAAAAAAAAAAAAGCATTTGACTGAAATTTGCCATTCAACTTCTCATCATCAGAGTAAAATACCATACTGTACCAAGAATGAAAAGAGAGAGAGAGAGAAAACAACAACATTTAGCAGGTTTTAAAATTATGCAGATATTTTTAATGGCTTTGGAGTATTCAGACACTCACTCATATGTCAGAAAACAGATTTGATTTATAGGAATGACATTTGGCAGAGCAATTAATCCATACTATGTTCTAATCATGTTTGGTATAGGGAGAGGAAAAAAAAGTCAAACTTAGGTTTAAAGCTGATTGTGCCAGGAATTATTTTCAAAGAAGGCTCATAAGGGTTTTCAGTAAGCTCAAGGACAAAATCTGGTTTTTTATTCCTTCCCCATTCCATCACCCAACAGAAGAATGAAGGCTACATCCCACTTGTTAGTTGAAACTCAGCAATTAAATCTTGCCTTCACTACAAGTGAAACAGGAGTACTGACCTCTTTGGCTTTTAGACTCTCCTTCCCACATTATTCTTCAGCCCTAATAAGACTGTCTAACAGAAATCTTGAGAGGGAAACTATGGGTGGTTAATCAAAAAACGTTGAGGTTTCATCCAGCGGAACAGAAAATTGCCTTTGCATGAGCACTCTTTGGTCTGCTTTGTCTTTCCCAGAATGAAACTTTAATTGGTTTCCATAAGGTCCATTTTAGAAACACAATTTGAGACAGGAATTTGCAGCTCCCCACCTGGCAGTGCTTAGATCTCCACTGCCAGAGCATTTACACTTGTCTATGGGGGCTCCTGTGCTGCAGGCAGGAGAGCTGCTGCTCAGGCACCCGCAGCAATTTCCACTGCAGCCAGGGGAAGAGTGGCACCTTCCCATCTGAGGCCCTGGGACCCCCCTGTCCCCAAAAAAGGGTGCTCTGCTGAAACCCAGAACACCTGGGAGGGCACAGCTCCTTTGCCCATCACCTGTCCTTGCTCCATGAGGTTCACCTGTGGCTGCTGACACCTTCATGGTTGCACAAACCCAGCCCAGCTGGGTTTGTGCAACCACGAACCTGTTTCTTTTTCTCCATTTGAACCCCTGGTGTTTCACACCCAGTGTGACAGACCACTAAGGAAAACTCCTCTGACAAATCCATTATGTAACACAAGAGCAAGCACTACATGGTAGTTTTCACTTACGGACTTTGCAAAAGCCATGAGTTATCTCACACAGTAACTGCATCATGTCTAACACAGCACTCGTGCCAGTTTGCTGGAAGAAATCTTTCTTAAAGGCTATTTTGTCTCAAATCTATCAGATTTAAATCTAACAGCTGTTCCACAACATACCAGAGCTTTATCTGTGCCTGAGCATGTACCCTGGACTGCTCTCCACTGCTGGTTGGACATTTACCAACAAACAAACAAAAAAATGCAACACATAATTTGATTTTTCTGTTGCTGTTGTTTTTTTTTTTTAATTATAATTTTTAAAACCAGACCTCCTCCCTTTACTAGCTCTACTAACTCTCCTTTACACCCCATCTCCAGGATCTCCTGCTTAATTTATTCACAGATGAAAATATATTCCTGTATACGTCTTCCAGGCTAACTTTAAAAATCTGAGGTTACACTTTCAAGATAAATAAATAATTATTTTAGCATAATGGTTTTAACACCTGCTATGAAGATTGCAAAACCATTCACATTCTACCTATAACTCAGTTTTGTGACACCCATAACTCAGAAAATATTTGCCTCTGGGTTTAATAGCTTCCATACTCTTTTCTGTCTGAAGATGTATTGTTAAATATTATTACTACTGGAGGTATGTTTGGGCAATATCTTTCAGACATTTTTGAATTAAAGGGAAAAAAAAGAAAAATTCTGACCAGATACACTATTTTTGGAAGATGAGTACAGCAAACAGCTGGCCTGAGCTAGCTTCTACTGAAAATTATACTTCCAGAAAAGAATAAGATAGGAAAGTTCAAAAGACCTTCAGGAATAACTTTTGTGCCTCATGTAAGAGTTACTGCCTCCTTTTGCAGGCAAACAAGGATTCACCCCTTAGCAGGTTTGTGCCAGCACGCACGTAAGAGCTTCCGTGCTGCCATACCCGAGCAACTCCTACCTTTTGTCTCAACTAATCTGCCCTCAAAACCCTCCTGTGCAGTCTCATGCCTGGGAGAGGGGAAGGCAGCACTGGGCCAGCTGCTGAGATTTGCTCCTCAGGCTCTCAGGCCACACCAGCTGGGGAAGAGCACACACACAAATGCCCCAAGGATGCCACCCTTGGGCCACCAGCCAGCCTGGAGTGGAGCTGCTGCTGTCTCAACAGAGTAGAGGCTCATAGTTCTGCCCTGCCTTTCTGTTGGAAAAGCTCCTACCTGTCCAGATGTTGGTCTCTGTGTGTCATGGACAGTCCATTCTCTCTTTGCCCCATTCCCAGCAGCCAGCTTTGTTCAAACCCTGGCTTTAATCTCAGCATGATGCTGTGAGCTGCTTTCACTGTGTGAAGTCAGCTGGAGGATGGGTTACCCAAGGCATGAATTCACAGATGACTTTTAGCACAAATAGTCTGACACAAAAAACCCCTACAACATAAAATTAAGAAAGAATAACCAAATGTGGCATTTCAAGTTCCCTGCCTTTTCCAGAGGAGCATCTCAGGCTGTTATATTCCCACACAAATTACTCAGATAAAATTTGAACAGATAAAGATCCCAAATCAAGCAATATTTCATGTGCAAGCAGGAGGTCTGGTCCAGGGCTCAGCTGAGTCAAAAGATGTCTATTTGCCTCTCCAGACCATAGTAACATGGTGTCTGATTTACATATTTTCACATATAACTTGATATTTTACCATGAAAACTTTCCATTATACCTGTCTGAAGCTTTATCTCCTAGATTTACTACTGATCAGTGCTTTTTCCCTGCCCTGACAGACAGGCACTGTCTGAGGAGTCATTATTTCTCATACAAGTATACAAAACGGGTGTTTTAGGTTTGATGTTACAACTGCTCACTGTCACCTTGGTATCTGCTGCTGACAGTTATTCTCTCCACAGAAATCTTTGTCAGAGTGCTTACGTTTTCGCTGGAAGGCTTTCAAGTTCTCTTTGAGAGCTGAAATCCACATCACACGCAGGCACGCAGGCATGCACACATGCTGCTTTAAATACCATAACAAATGATACCATAAGCCTTTCTGAAGCTCTGAAGCATCTAAAAGAGCTCTTCTCTTTCACAGGATAATGTATGAGGATTTTTCTGAGGATGATTTACACATTGTTTTTTAGTTGGCTGGTTTGGTTGATTTCTTGTTGGTTTGGGGGCGGGAGGTGCTTGTTTTGTTCTTGGGCTTTTTGTTGGGTTTTTTTGGTGTTTTGGTGGTGCTTTTTTGTGTGTGTGTGGTGGGGGGGGGTTGTTGTTTTTTTTTTTTTAATAATAGGAAATAAGTGTTTCCTCAATGCCTGGATTTTGAAATTTGGAGTGTGGGTTCTTCAGTAGATGTGGCAGCATGTGGGTATTCTCTCCTGTTTTTAGAACTCAAGTTGCTATAACAACCTACGGCATCTGCTCAGCCCACTACCTAAGCGGCCTTTTTTCTTTCTCTTTTTTTCTTTTTTTTTTTCCTTTTGGGTCTCCTATTCTTCTGAAGTCAAGTGCTTTGCTTTGATTTTTATTTAAGGAGCTAGCTTATGCTCCAATGTGTATATGCAGAATGAGCTGAAAGAAGCCAAAATCTGTGCTGAAAAGATCACAACTTTTGGAGAGTATCTGGCTGAGTGGGACGAGCTCAGGGCTGGGCCCTGTTCCCGCTGAAGTGAAGACACACCAGTTCCTGCTGTGAGCCTGAAATTCACTGCCACATCTCATGAAAGTGGGGGTTACTCTGTTGAATGACAGACAAGTGATGGACACTACCAGGGAGCCATTGACAGAACAAGAGCCAACAGATGGACAATCTTGTATAACTGGCTCCATATAATTATTATATTTCCTCCTTATCAACAACTGCTTTCTTCTCTTCTGGGGAAAATTTTGATTTTTTTCTTGAAATGGATTTTTTCCAGATTGATGGAGGGTGGGCAAGGAAGAAAAAATAAGGAAGATTTTTTTTTTATTCATACCAGAGCAACAACACTATATCAGTACTGGGGTTTGGAGGATATCCCACCTCCTCCATGGGTTAGCTGCCCATATTTCATGCTTCATCATAGAACTCTGCCTGTGAAAAAGAGGAGCATATCACTGCTAGAATTCCTGGCTGCAGTTCATCAGAGAAGGTACAGGACAATTACAAAGTCCCAAGCACATAAAAGAATGGTAATGTAGCTACAATTCCCATCAAGAAGACAGACATTGGCTCCAACAGCAATATTTATGGTTTAGGATGAAACATTTTGCTGTGAATTTTTAAAAATACTTAGGATTTTCTATCCATATAAAACGCTTTCATTAAAATTTTCCCACAAAAAACAAAAAAGTGTTTCACAAAAGCATTTGCCTTTTCCCATCAGTCCAGCTCCAAAATGCCTCTGCTGTCAATCAACAGATAAGCAGGGCTGGGCATACACAAGTCTGCCCAGCCCCATAGCCATGGCTTGTCAGGAACCAGGAAAGGAGATAGCATTCCTTAGGGGCTTTAGGGCAAGCATGGCAAATGTCTTAGGAGCAATGGAGCAGTGTTCAGAGAAATCTGCTGAGCAGCCAATTCTCCCATATATAATTCTGCACACAAGTAACTTGTCAACAAACTGAGGTACAAATTGCCCTGTCCTGACCCAAACGCACCTTTGGCTTTGTCCCCAAACTAAGGCACTGCCAAGGCGTATGCTCAGAGCTGTAGAGAAGGAGACAAGGCTCCTTGTGGGTAGGATTTGCAGGTTGTTGGCTGTCACAGGAGCTCTGCAGAGAAGCAGCACTGGAAAGACAAGCTCCTCATCATCTAATGCAGCTGTCCCTGCCTGCAAGGAAGCTCCGCTGCAAAAGGCGATCACACAGAGAGGGCCAGGTGTGCTAGAGTGATGTATGGTGTCACTCCAGCTCTGGTCATTCCATGCCACTCTTACATCACATATTGAAGGCAAGAGTTCACAGGAACTAAGAGGCTCAGCAGCCAGCAGGGCTGAGCCACACAGGCAGGAGATGGTGGCTCTTGGATCGGAAGAAGCACTTCTGCAGGGCAGGAACTGAGTCAGAGCCATCCCAGGGACTGGGAGCACAGCAAGTTCTCTCAAGACTTGCCTTTCTCTCAAGACCCCCAGTCTTCACTTGTACCTAGATACAGTGCAATATGCGCATCTACTAAGGGAAGACATAATCAAGGTGTCTTTCACCTCACATAAGGACTTTCAGAGCTAACTGTTAAGTAATTCAGTGCCATGAAAACTCCCATGAGGGGCAATGAACCTGGTTTCCCATTTTTCTCAGGAATCATGAAATAATATTCTCTGAAATCACACCTTTCTCCTTCAAAGCTTCTGTGTATATTTGGTAACTTGTACATATGTCATTTCTGTATGACAGCCACAGCTCCCACCTGGAGTTTTGCAACATTGTCCACATGTTACCTTTCCTGGAGGATATAAATGTGTTACTGATACTATTTTTGCATTACAGAGAGAAAATGAGAATAAAGAAAAAAAAAAAAAAACAGAAGGAATGAAGTTGCATGCCAGCTACCAAACTGGGATTCATCTTGCCCTGTAGAAGAAAGACAAAGAGGAGACACCTCTCCCCTTTACATTTCAAAGACACAAGACAGGGTCTTTCTTTGAGCACAGGGATGAACACCATCCTGATCTTCCAGCAATGCTGTTGCTTGTCAGGGTCCTGAGGAGGCACGTCTGAGCTGTCACACCTCACCCCAGCAGGTAGCACTGGCCTCTAAGAAGCTGCAAGGCTGAGGATACTGCCAGGATGGGAGCATGAAACCCATCAGTGCAGGAGCAGGCAGTGAGAGGGGACCTTCATTCATCAACAGCCAGTGACAGCCTTGGCCCGAGCAGTGCCTGCTGCTTCTTTCCCATAGCTTGAGGGCAAAAAACCTGCAGGCATCCTCACTGTGATTCCAGCAGGATTTTTGTGGAACTGCTTGGAAAGAGGTGGAAAAGCACAGCAACAATTTTAGATATCATAGAGATCACATAACCCAAAGTGAAAGTGGGAAGTGTATCCCCAAGAAAGATTTCAGTGTCAGGGCAGGAGCCACATTTAAGAATCTAAACAGTGTGCCAGCTCCAGATCAAGAGCCAAAGAGTGACTGCAGATGGATTTATCCTGCAAATGCTTCCTAGTGACAGCAATTTTCACAGTGCAGCACATGGATCCTCACCTTTGGAGACACCCATGCACACAGACTCCAGAGTAGAACAACAAAACTGGGCTAAGAATTGAAACCATTTTCAACGCGCATATGTTTGGTTCTGCTCTACAGGACAATGATTTCCTCTTAACCTCCTTCAGTCTTGCCCAGGGTTGCAGTAAATGAGCACAAGTTGGCTTTGCTGTGCTAGTTTACATTAGCTGAGGATGTAGCATTCAGTATAAAGGATGTGTGACAAAACTTTACAATGTTCCCAAAAGCTGGTTATTGGAAGGGCAGAAATCTCAAAATTAGTCTAGTGGAGAACACAGCCACACATAAATTTGACTTTCACTCTGAGAAATGCTAGGGTGACCAAAAGATAACATCTGAATATTTTAAACGTACCAGTTTATTTCTATTCTACTTTACCAAGTGTTTGTCTCACTGCTTTGGGCAGGAAAGAGGACATGTAGGCATCTGTTCATTCATCAACTTTCTCTAAATCCCAGGATTAATAGACTACTACTACTATGGAGCCTGAGCAGGAAATATTATTGCTAGAGTCTGACTTTAGTGTAACTTAATGCCCCAGTCACAGAAGCATGACCTGACCAGAGCCTTCACTCCTGGGTGTAGATTATAAACAAATGAAATAAATATTTATTTCATTGTAGACATAACAGTTTTGATCACAAATGACTAGAGCTCCTTATGAAAAGTTAACTAAACAGTATTATGAAAACTACCTTTTTAAGCTTTGTTTCAAAATTTAATACTTAATTTTCACCCCTATTCTGCCAGAGTTTGAATCCAGACAAGTCAACCAATCTTCTGGTCATATCTCTGTATTGATACTTAGAAATCTCAGATATAAAAGAATAGATCTCCTTTTTTTTAATATGGTGCACTAAAGTTCTGATGAGAAAGTATGGCTGTCCTCTAAATTAGGAACCAGAACTGGGTCTCAAATCCACTGGGTGTCTTTGGAGGTCACACTGGCTACAGGGGAATGTGTTCCACCCTGACAATCAGGCAGAATTACAAATCCCTCTGAATATTTTGAGTATTTGGTTCTTTGGTACTGTTTTGATTTCCTTGGAGTTCACTTCAGTGGCATTAAAATCTGGACTCTTCCCTACGTGCTTTCCACTTCAGCACTGACCACTTGTTAAAAATTCTGCAACCTAGCAAGATGAACATAAGAGATCGCCTGTGTTCCTTGGGCAAGTTGTGACCAAACACAGACCAAGAGATGTTTAAAAGTATTTTCATTAGGCAGCATTTCCAGCTGCACTACTAACACTGCTCAAAACAGAAAGCAATTCTCTTCTTGGCACTGTTTCAGAAGATTTAAAATGCATCATTCTAATTACTGCCTGACAAATAATCCCAGAATGCTAGCTGGGAAGTTTGCAGTGCAGACAACAGATATATTATCATCACACTGGTATATTGAACTTTTTATGATGTCTAATATCTCTAGATTATAAATGAGGGAAAGCATCCTTTGCCACTGGCAGAATACAGCCCTCGCACACAAACTGAGGGCTCAAACATTATCGTGACACAGCTATAAACCCAAGGTCATTTTGTGGTGAAACAGTCTAGAAGAGTTGCCAAATCTGTCTTTGGACTACTCTTGATCATTTTGGACAGCGATTTCATTCAGTCATTCTAGGAATCCATAGAATTCCTTCACATTACCCAAACTCTTTGCAGTTCTGCTGTTTTTATAGAGTGACTGCCTAATCTCAGGAAGATCAGAGCTTCCTTTATCAAGTCCACAGAAAGACCTGTAACTCCCAGAAGTAGAGCTCAATTCAGACCTCTCTGAAGGTCTGAATAAGTCATTCTTTTCCCCTCCCCAGGTTTCAGGCAGCAACTGGGACTTTACAGGTTCCAAAATACAAACAGGAACTTTATTCTCTTCTTATGTACAGCATTGCTGTGGCAGTTCAGGAGACGCAGAAACTTCACTGGGCTGTGCATATGCCTGCTTTGGCTACATGTTGAGGAAGCTTCCATGCCAACTCTTCTAAGCACTGCCTGTCACCCACGTGAGGTGCACTAAGCATGCAGAGCTGATTTAAAGTCTAAGTGAATCCAAGTGAACAAGTGTGATTCACATGTCAAGAGATCAAAAGAAATTTCAAGTGGGAAAAGCAGCCATTAGGAGAGGTAAGCAAGTGAAGAGAGATTAAAGTCCCCCACGCCCCTGCAATGCCTACACAGTCATGAACCAAACTGAATAATGTAACTGAAAATTTTGCTAGCTGCCATCTGTAAACACCTCTGGCAGTAACTGCTTATCACTCAGGCTAGCAATGTGGACTCATTTAATGACATTCAATTAATTTAAGCTCCCCTTTCTCTCTGCCTTTTTTTTTCTTCTCAGAAATAGCTATTTGACATAAACATCTTTGTTTGGCATATCACTAGATCTGCTGCTAATTATAATGCTGAACCCAGATGCCTGGTGGAGGAAATTAATCTACGTCCTGCATAGTTTGTTGGGCTTGTTTTAGTAGGTTTGCCAAATATTTAGTGAAACCCTCATATGACTTTTATTATGTGGAGATAGATATTAAAGGGCCAAGTACTGTTCTTATTCTCACTGGTATAAACCTGGACAGCTCCATGGAGTGAAAGAGCTACATTACTATGGATTTACATGATGATAGTCTAGATTTGCAGTACTGTAAATCCTCAGCAGTGGAACCAGGAAGCTAAACCACAAATACTCCATCGTGTAAACCTGGGCTCTTCCCTTAACTGAAAAGCACAGTCTTAATCCTAAGAAAAATGACAGTACTCATAATATATGTTGCTAAATTGGCATACAGAAATCACTCTTTTCTTTTGCAAGTTGGCCTACAGAAAACACCTGTGGAATAATTGGCATCAAAATTCCTCTATTCAGAAAAGCAAAACTGTTCCATTACAAAACAGTTGAAACAGTTCAAGCTATGAGCTGCTTCAGGAGCCAAAGAACTCATTTGCCTGCTTGGCTCACCTGAGTTTCCCATAAAACCCTGTAGCACATCACTACTGGAGGAAAGCTGCTGGTGGTGGAAGCTGTTTGTGAAGGCACGACAAACCCAGGGTTAGCACTGGCCTTAGAGACATGGACTTAAAGACCTGAAGTCCTAAGGGACACCAAGAGACCACTTGGGCCCAAGAAAACGTCACATTTCCCCAAAGGAAGTTCCACCAGAAAAAATAGTCCAACCAGAGAGAATACACATTTCAGCTACAGAAAAATTGACTATATCTCTGCAGAAAACACTGGGGTTTGCTGATCTCCCTTTTCCCCATCCATTTTTACAATATAATATTTTCCTGGTGAAAAAATGTGAGGTGGGGAACCTGCAAAATAACTATTATTTCCCACACAGAAAACAAATGTAAACTTTTGGCTCTAAGCTTTAAGGTAACTAAAAATAAACAAAAAATGCCAACAAGCTTTAAACCAAAAACCCCTGAAGTCAACATTTCCCAGACAGAGGCCAATATATGTAGTGAAAAGTGTATTTTCTACGAGAAACAAAACTGACAGCAAGCTCCCCACTCTGCGTTCAGAATAAACTGAGTAAGCCAGAGGAGCACTCCTGTATGCCAACTGACATTTGAGGATCAGTATCATTTAGGCAATACAGGCTTAAAGACAGGAAATTTCTGAGAGAAAAAAAATTTAAAACCCTGCTGAGAAATTATAACCTCTGGTACAATGAATGGCTATTAACCCCAGCTGGTCATCATTTGCAGAAATGCCATAGACCTTAGCTGGGGTGATGATTTTAGAAAGAAAATACGTATTTTTAAAGTAATAATGTATTTTTTAAAATTTAAATAGATAATTTGGCCTAATCTATGGCATTTAAAGTGCAGAGTTAATTGTAGTTACACTGTTGGAAAGTCAGTTTTCAGAGAAGCACCAGGAGCTATGACTATGAGTGCGAACCAGACTGCTGCTGTCAGAAGGGGCAGCAAGACCCCTGCCAGGAAGGCACGATTTCCCATCTCATGGAACAGGCTGAGAAGCTGAACTCTCACAAGTTAAGAGATCCTCAGGGATCCATGTAGATCAAAATAATTTACAGGAGCCTGAGGCTAGAGCTGTACAAACTAAGCAAAGTCCAGTTCTCAGCCCGACAGTAATTGAGTGGGACAGATTTTAGGCAAAACAAATTCCTGCTTTGTGCAGTACTTAGAAGGCCTCCCCACTTTGTTCCTTCACCGGTACAGTAAGAAGCAGCAGAAAAAGTTCCCTGATGAGCTGATCCTCTTTCATTGCAGATTTGAAGATACTGCCACCAACTTCAGAACATTTCTTTTCTTTCTTACATCCTTTTGCTCTGATATTCTCCATTAAGCTGTTTGCCACCCAGGTTTGTTCTGCATTTTTCCCAGACCACACAGGTTTAATTTTCAAGTGTCTTCTCCAAGCAAGAAGGGGAAAAGTAATTTGCTACATTAGCAGGAAGTTAAGTATCTCTCCATGCAGTGGCAAATGCTTACCCTTTTTGATAGATGTGTTGGGAGCAATGGAGGGTGAGTTTATCTTTGATGTGGGTTTGGAAAGCTCCAGTGCTTTGTGTACTCTTTTGGGCTAAAGCAAACACAAGATAATTTGCCTTTCTGCAGCATGGTTTCAACTCAAGCTAGAATTTGGCACAGAAAAACAATGCTAATAAAGCAAGTGTGAAGGAAATCCAGATATTCATTATGCGCATGCCAGTATCATCTACACTCCTTTGAACATTAGAATAAAAGCAGGACCTTAGACTTGCAATATTCTGCTAGAAGTCCAGCTATGCATCACAGCTTCCCCCTCAGCACTATCCAGAAATCAGAGTTCAACCTTGCTTTCTAGAGGCAGGCCTACAACTAACACCTGATGCTGCAGCTGCTGACAAGATAAACCTTTCTCCCTGCTCAGGGATCTGAGGGACAGAGATTTCCACTGTAACACCTCTGAGGACAGTAGTAAGAGTACAGAAGCCTCAGACTATTCTGAAGTACACCCCATACATTCATTAATGGAGTGAGGGTATAGAGGGTGCAGTTCACAAACCAGTCCAATTACCAGTCTAAAGGGAAAAAATGAGTTCCAAAAGCAGTCCAGTTATGAGTCTAAAGAGCTGGGAACAGTGCTATTTCTCCCTTTTAAACTGCAGCAGGGTTTCCAGAAATCTCAGCAGAAATGCGGTTGCCGTACATTTAAGAAACTGACTTCAGGTGGGCAACCTGCTCCAACAGATTTTGCATTAGCACACCAAACTGTACTTGCTAACACTTCCCATGGAAAAGCAGGTGCACGCGTACATGCGCAAGCAGCAAACCAGGACTCCAAGCCATGATCCAGTTGGAGCTCACTCCAAGGAAGCATGGGACACTGCCAGGGTTCGAACATGAGGCTTGGCTCCAGAAAGGATGGGAACCACTAGACGACACACTCTTTGGCACAGGTGGAGCACAACCCCAGAGATCTGGAAGACAATCAAGTACAGACAAGCCACTGCAGCCAGCACTCAATACAGCTTCACACAAGCGTCCTTCTGTAACCCTCCAGCTTTACAGTCCTTTGCACGGTGAAATGGCAGCAGTAAACTGCAATATAAAGAGCAGCCATGCTTTCAGAAATCAGTGTGATATACAGCCCTATAGAATAATTCTTCATACAGGTAAATGTTGTCCAGTTATTCCTGTAGCATGCTTTTGACTGTCATTCAATCCATGGTGAATGCTATCAGTGGAGGAAGGTAATAGAGCTGAAACCTTAACTAAGATTATTGATAGCGTCCTGTATCTAGTCCTTTATAATCTCTGCATAGAGATTGTGGAGTTCATAATAGCTAGCAATAAAATATTTTTGTTCATAAAGAAGAAAGATAAACAATGCACAGATACTTTGCTTAGAAGTACTCAATGATCTAAAATGTAAAAATATACAGGGCTTGTTCCATCTAAAATGGCATTATTGTTTCATAAAAAAACCACTGTCCTTTTAGTTAGAAATTTTGCTTTTTCAAGGACAATCTAATACAGAGTCATTTAAATTGCTGGCACTTATATCTCTAATAAACTGTAACCTGATAATCAAGGACCATAAAGGATTTTTTTTTCTCTTAAATTATTCCAGAGAGCTGTAAAAGTACAAAATCCATGGAACCATGTGTACCTAGTCCTAATGATAAACACAGGGCTTCATCCTTCTGGCCTCAGCAAAACCCAATAGACCGGGCCCCTGAGAAGACTAAAACGGTTGCTCCCCTCAAACATTTACTCATACTTCCTCCTTTCTCAAAACAGATGCCAAGCCCCTGCTGCCTCTTCATTTTCAAGAGTGTTTGGCTCTTTGTTTTAACTCTCCTGGTGCTCTGCAGGAGCAGAAAGGGCTGGTGCAGATTGCACCCACTGTCACAGTCACACCAGGAAGGGACTGGGAGGAGAGCTGCCACTTCTCTTTTACAAGAGTGCTCTGGGCGTTGGCATCTACATACACAAAGGGGCTGTTTTACTTCCTCACAACGACAGATTTTATGGACTTATTTATTATGCCTTCATTTTACTCAAGGTGAACAGAAACATCCAGTTTAGATTCACTTTTACACAGAAATCCAGTAACAGCAGGAGAACTACGGCTCCTGGTGCTAATACAATGAGAACCTAAAGATGGCCTCAATGAGTTTACCCTGTGCCTCAGCCCAACCTGGGATCCTCCTCCAAACATTAAATTAAGTGCCCTAAACTCTGCATCAGCCAGATACTGATGATTTACTTTGCTCACCTAATTTCCATTCACTCTGAGTGCCAGCCATCAACATCATGTTCCCCACACCTTTCTCCTCCCTTTCTTGAATGCCCTTTCCCCATTCACTTTTGTTGCCTAAATTCAGGCTATAGGATAAATTTATGAGAAGAAGAAAATAATTTGTGGGTCAAAATAAGCCAAGACAGGTTTGACAGTAAACAAGGTCCATCCTCACCTTGGGCCAGTCACACATTCTTGCTAATATGGGGGGAATGGCATTGCTGGCAGGACATCTGTGGGGAGCACAGGCTGCCCCATGTGCTGTCTCCCCAGAGACAGACAGCCTCACTGCTACCAGAGTCTCCTGGCCTTTCCTGTTTTAAAAGGACAGCAAAGAGATGCCTGCGTACAAGCAATATTAGTCCAAATAGAGACATAATTAGGCTGTCTTTGCAACAATACCAAGAACAGCAAAATCACAAGCCTTCAGTAACAAATGACATTTTTGGTCTTGAACAGATTATAGTGCTATGGAATTGGAAGTCAACATGTTCCTTCCATTCACTAGCTCACATTTCTCTCACAGTGGAGCCCCTTTATTAGCTAATCACAGTCACCACATCCAAGGAAAGGAAGAAGCAAACTGGCCTACAAGTCTTCAGCTCTGTGAGGTAGCAGCTGCATGAAAGATTTCAGGGAGGGGTGAACTCAGCAGAGGCACACTGGGGACACCAGGGACAGCTGCAGCCCTGGGTACTTCTGCTACTTAACACTCGCCAGAGTAAAGGGCTCTGAGAGCCACAGCCATCTATGAAGCCAATAGCTAAATCCTCTTTCATTGCAGTTTTTGTTACTAATGATTTGATTGTTTCTCCACAGCAATGCAACAAACATTCATTCTTCCTCCTCTTTGTTTCCTTCTGTGCTGGTATCTCTCTTCTCAGTTGCAATTTTCTCTGCCCCTCAGAAAAGCGTGCACAGGCTACGTGCAGTCACTCACACCAGTGCACAGCAGATGAAAATTGCTTCAGGATCCAGGATGGCATTTGGTACCTTGCTGCACTGCAGGCATCCACTCCCCCTCAGCCAGATGTGGTGCAATGGTGATTCCAGCCTCAGGCCTTCAAAGGCTGCAGCTCTGCTCTGTCCCATTCCCTTGCCAAAGGGCCTGTCTATAAAGTTTTCAGCAAGACACATTTATTGAAACTCTGAGTAAACCAAAGATTCATTAAATGCCCTATCAGATGTAAAATACATTTTTCATGGTCCTGCAAAGGAAATTTCAGCAGTAAGATTAAAAGAAGTCACTGCCAAATATTTCAGAGAACCAATGTTTATAGATTGAGACTGATTCTGTCCTCCCTGCTGGAGCTACGGCCACACAGTCAGTGTAAGCCCAAGCAAAACCAGGTCTGGCTAATTTTAAAGTACTGCATTGCTGAACCTCTAACTAGGTGAGGCAGGGGGGTGAAAAAGCTATTAGTAGCAAACAGATAATTTTGGCTACCTGGGAACTGGGAACTCAGGGAAGAGAAAAAATACATCAAGAACAACCAATCACCTTAAATGGGTCAGCATTTAGGAATGCAGAAGTTTGTCATGCCCTTTTAATTATAAGGGTAAGTTTAAGAATAAAAGACAATTGCAGCTGAAAAAACACCTCACTTAAAGACCAACGGAATAGTTATGCTTCCTGCAACCTTCCAAAAGAAACATTTCTAATACATATATACATAAAATACCATCAGAAACTCAGTAACAATTCGTTTATAACTTCTGACTCATGCAGGAATCCCTTCCTAAGAATGTACTCTAGGTTTGAAACGTGACTTTGTAAACACATTATGATTTTACAAAGGCTGTGTGTTGGAGCAGAAGTGTTCTTCAGTCAAGCAAAAGAACAAGACCAATCTGTAGAGTTCCCCAGGGACAGTCATCCTGTCTCCAGCCACAGCATCTCTCCATAGACCTTCAGAGATGGACTAAGCAACATGGCACAACATTCATCCTCCACTACTATCAGGCCCATTATTTAGCTTTCACCTTTTCAAGTTCTGGATCCAGGTTCTGCTCACTCTGGTATCAACAGATGCTAATGCAAAACTCCTCCGCCACTACTTTACTCCCTCGTTTTCTAGGTTGCCCAGGCAGCCATAATGCACCCAGCTAACATGGGAGTCACAAGCCTGCGCAAGGAACTGCAGCTTTGGGTCTTCAGTGAGGTTCTGAGGTTTCCTTTGATTCTCAGAATTTTGTAATTTTAAAGTCCGACCTCAAGGGGGAGATGCCAGAGTTAAGGATTTTCATTGATCAGCATGTGCGTATTGCAATAATCCTAAAATTTGGGAAGGCCCAAATTGCTCTGCCAAGATAATCCTTCTCCTACAATTTCCCTCAGCCCTTGAGCTGTGCTTTCAGTGACAACTCACACCGACCTTCTGCCAGCTGGAAGCTGACCGCTGCTCCTGAAATACAAATCCACATCAGTAAGTCGATTCCACAAGCCAATCCTGAATCCCATCCTTGTCAATGGGAGCCCAGAACTGACCCCATTGCTTGGAGCAGATTTGTGCATCAAGCATACACTGATCATAGGAATGCCAAATGTGTTGCAGGATTACATCCTTAGTTTCCGTTAATTTGCAGTGCATCTTTCCAGACAGCTAAAGTAGTAATCTTCTGCTCAATTTTCCACAGTTTGAATAAAAACACAGCTATTCAGCATCCTGCTCTCAGCAGCATGGACATCAATCCAAGCCTGGCTCAGTTAAATTGATCTAAACTCTCAGCTTCATCTGGTTCCCCATGGCACATTTGGCTTTCTCATCAGGACAAACTTGATGCCATGCACTTCATGTCATCTATGGCACAGGGCAGCATATTTACAGTGTTTGCAAAACAGAAAATATTTACCTTATTCATTTGATCAGGGTGCCCACAGACTCCACATTTCTAATGACAGATCATGCACCACCAGGCTGCTTTAAGGAGTCTGAGGTAATAGGGAAAATCCTTGGCTTAAACTGAGGTCAAAAACCTATAGATGGTTTTCAGATAGATTCACTAAAGGGGAATGCATTAGGTCAGGTGATGAACCAAGGTTGATCAGTGGACAACAAACAAAGGCTTAAATGTATTCAGAAGCTCTGGTCCAAGACACTGTCCCTACATCACAAGAGTACATTCAAAAAAAAAAAAAAAGAGTACATTCAGGACCCTGTCTCAAAACTCACAGAACTTAGATAAGATTCAGGGACAGAAAATTCTGACAGTTGAAGCTGAGTCTGGTTCAAGCCTGATCTCATCCTTTATTAGAAGCTGGACTTTATCCTGTTCGTTCAGTATGGCAAAAACATGCACCTTCCTTTCAAACTATGGCCACATAGAAAGACCAGATTTCAAAGGTCTTTTGCAAGAGAAAAAAGGGCTCTTCTCAACCATCATAAAGTTACAGGCAAATGTATTGTGTCCTCTACATTTCTCTGACATTCCTTTCCCTTAAATGTAAATCTGTGCTGTAACCATGACTCATTCTTACTCAGCTTTTCTCAGATTTCCATAAGCAAACACTCGAAGCATTTGCATATTTGTGCACTGAACACAACCTAGCTTGCCTGGGTCTAACATCATGTAAAAAGTATATAAAATTTGTATCTAGGTCTGGCATAACACTCAGATTTGCTGAGGAGGAGATTGGCAGGTAATTCAGGGGGTTAATATTCTGGTGTTTTTCCAGCAGTCCCCTGCAGAACAGGCAGGCTTTCTCTAAACAAAACCAGAAGGGAAGCCATCCATGCTGCTGGCAGCAGCACACACTGTTTGAGGTGTCCCCTCCTGCAGGCAGAGCTGGTGGGGAGCTGTGTGGGTAGAAGGAAAAGGCCAGCACAGGTGGGAATGTGGCCTCTGCCCAGCTGGTCACACACTGCTCCCAGGCAGCCCATGCAGTCACACTCTGCATCCATGGCAAACTCTCAGTATCCAGTGCACATGGTGAGGGCTGAGAAAGCAGCCAAGCTAAGGGCAGTCTCAGTACTGTATCATTGTCCATTCAAGTTTTCCACAAATATTAATGGGACAGATGGAATAAGTGATTGGTCTCTAAGTGATCCAGCTTCTACTGGCTCAAACTGGAGCTTGACGTTAACATGTACAGCCAAAAAACTCCCTAAAGAAGATTTACAAAGCAACAGATAATTTGGTTGAACAAAGCTGAGTTATAAGACATTTGCAAAGCCCCAAGCTCACCTAAAGGCACAAAGAACTCAAGAAAGTATCAAAAAAGTTATACTAGGAAAGAGAGAGAATAAAATAAATTCCCCTAATGTACCACAAATATCAACCACCACACACTACCTACAAACCATATGTTTTGCCCATCTGTTCTGTTATCTTCAACTAAATTTATAGTATTTGGGCTATCAGAAGAATTGTCAAGCCTGAGCTGGGCAGGATTATAAAACCTAGGTGTTATTACACTTTAAAAGACATTTTCCCCTCCCCCTACCACACCAGGCACATTTCTCTTGCAGCCTCTTGGCTCTGGTACTACAGAGGATGCTATGCTTGTTCTCAGCTGCAGTAAGTAGTAGGGCATCCCAGCCCCCAACAAAAAAATAGTTCCTCTGCCTTTCTGATTTTACTCTCTTCCCCATCCTTCACTCCAGGCAGGTCTAAGAAAGAGGTGCCAAGGCTGAGGGTGCAGGGTCACTTCTTGTGGTGTTGCAAACCACTGAAGCTCATGTTTAGTCAGGAGAGGGCTCCTCGTTCTGCCTCAGCAAGGGTCAGCTCTCTGGGGCAGGGCTCCAGGAACAACACTTAAATTATCCTGCTGCTGAGCCAGAGTTTCAAATTTGAACCATCAGGGGTTGTAGATCAGGGCTATGATAATAAAATGGCAGGGCAGGCAAAGGATTAGGGCAGGAGAGAAGCCATTTACTACAAAGGCATATGTGCAGTGGACGTCTCCTTGGGAAGAAAACAATAAGGCTCCTGAAGTGAACCCTTCCCACCAGTCCAGATGCATCATAAACCAGAGAACGCTGTGCTCCTAATACAGAGCCTGCTTCCACAGACTGCAAGTTACTGCCACTGAGGAAGCCAACAGCTTTTAAGCTAGTCTAGGAAAAAGCACTTCTAAACACAGCCTGGAATGGTTCAAGTCTACTTCTTCACTGCTAATCCTATACCCAGTCTTTTGGGTAGAGCTCAGCGTGCCAGATATTTAAGATTCTTCAAAATAGAGCCCAAATCTTGGGGGCCTGCATTTCTAAATGCTGTTCTCCACTGCATGCTTCCATCAATGGTTTCTTATCTCTCTTTTGCATGTACAGCAATAGTGCTTTTCAGAGTGTGCACACACAGAGAGAAACTGCCTGGAAAAACTCAACTCTGACTGTCGAGTCAAATAACAGACCTTAATGCTGAACCCTCCCCACCTTGTGCACCAGACTCTGCAGTTAGTGCATCGCTTGCCACAGCTGTCTACCTCTCAGCCCCTCCTTTCAGAACACAAAGTGACTTGCACAGCTCCAGAAGCTTCCTAGGAAGTCCACAAATAAGTACAGTGGGGAAGATTCCAGTTTGCTTTTTCACTTGCAAAGGATTGGGGTAAACGTAACGATTTTCCGCACAGAAGGGCTTTAGAGAGCGTGCAGAATTCCAATAGGTGTCTCATTAATGCCAAGCCGTGGAGCACATGGTGCTGCACTCCCACTGTGTGGTCCACCTGCCCAGTGCCAAGTGGCTCTCTCCAGTGCTGCCTCAACCTGCCCACTGCCAGGTGATGGGATCCTGCTGCCCTGGGCCCTGCTGGGCAACCAGTGCTGCCTCTACCATGTTCCCTCATTTGCTTCAAGAGCTGATTTCTGAAAGGTGCTAAAGCTCAGCATCAACCCCTGGGAGAGTCCAGCTCCCCTTTTGCCCTCAAACAGCATGTACAGAGGACATGCTGGCACAGCATCATCTCCCTTCTGCTTTCCTGGATGGATGGCAGATTGCAATGCAATTTTCCTCCCAGTCCCTCTGTATTCATGATTTCCACCTATTGTAATCAGCAGTCATTTCTGAGCCTGTCACTGTCACAGAAGAGGCAGATGAGTTCAGAAAAAAGTGACAAGTGCTGTTCAATTTTTACAAATATTGCTGCACACAATGGAGTTGTGGATATCCATTCAAACGGCACAAAATTGAGGAGGGAGTTTTATTTTGATTTGGGGGTTTGGGGTTTTTTTACAGACCTTTTGAGTCAGGGGAAAGACTTGCATTGTGGACACCCATGTAATAGAAAGGAAGGCCAGGCTACAGAGTGAGTCCTTACCTTTCCTTCTTATACTGTTCAATCAAGTCCAGGCAGGTAGAGCATCAGACACCCTGGAATGCCCCAGAGAGTGGGAATCAGAGCACAGAGGCAATGTGGAACAAATCCCACTTCTAGGCAGTAATTTCCATGGTTTTTACTACAAATAGAGCTGCTTTCAGTGGCTCAGAAACAATACTAAAAAATTAAATTTTACAATGAATAGGAAGACTCTTAAGAAGATCTGCTCCTGATGAAATGTTTCCTTTTTCAGCCCTCCGAGAAAAATCACCTAGGTTTAAAAGAAAAAAAAATTCAAAATATTCTATCCTTTTTCTTTAGACAGCAGGAAAAGATACATCCATTTATAAATCCGAGTTCTTAAGCTTGAATTGTCACTGCAGAAAAAAGCCTCCATCTCCACTACAAATGCCCCAAACTGAAATGCTTTGAGAAGTACAGAGCGGGGTTTTTTTAATACAGGTATAGCTATATGGATATAATACAGAATATTTCAACACTTCTAGCCAAAACTATTCATTGAATTTGATCCAAAGTAATATCTGTCTTTCATTGCTTCAAAATTGCATTTGTGGCAAATGAAACTGATTAGATAAAAAGAATCAATTTTTTAGCCAAGTTGTTTGTCTTTTTGTAGGTTTAACTTCAATGTTGTATTACAAACATACTAAGGTCATAAAAACTGTTCCATTCTTCAAATCTTCCTAAAATCTTGTTAGCAGGGTTGGGTCCCTTTTTCCTACACACATCCCCATTAATAGCTCTAAATATGAGTCCAAACTCCATCCCTCCTAATACCTGTGTAAGCCTGACAAAAGTCAATCACACAGGCAAGAGAAGAGATTTCTTAGAAGGGAATAGATCTGCTCATCTTTATCCAAGGAAGTGGGCAGAGGGTTATGGAACACCTTCACTTTTGTAAAGCTAAGAAATCTGACCTGGAACTGACAAATGTGAACCCAGGAGTCCTGCAATGCCATTTGGACAAAGTCATTCTGAGAGTGGAGCAGGGCATGGAAACCACCCACGTTCAAAGGAAATCAAAATTTTATTCCAAACTTAATCCAGGATTTCAGAAGTCCTTCTGTATATATGGCATGAAAGAGATCACTGTACAGGATAAGCAAAGATAAAATCTTGCACAAGGGCTGGAGAGCAGGCCTTGGCACACCAGGATTTAGGAGCAGGGCTGTGCTGCATTCATTCCCCTACATGTGCACACCTATAGCTGAGCTCACTCTCTGCTCTGTCCATCTGAACCCCTCTTCTCCTCCCAAGAACTGCCCCCAAGGAGCACCATGTGCCGCCAATGTCGCAAGGCAGGACAGTCAGTCTGTGATCAACCAGCCAGCCAGAAAGAACAACACCACTGGGGATGCACAGCTTTGCCTTTTCCCACATTGAATGGGGCATTAACTTCAAAGTCTATGATCCTTTAAATCTTTAACAATAATTAATAGGAGAAAGATGACTAATATTTGTGTTTGCCCTTAAACCTGCTCTTGGGAGAGAAAATAAAAGCTCAAAGAAAGTGACATTTTGTGCAGGCAAAGTCAACAGTATTAGTTATTCCTGAATTAGTTTGTCTTAACTCTGGTGTTAATGCTTTACTTGGCCTTGTGCTCCCAAGTGGAGTGAAGTGCATTTAGCACTTCAGTTCCTACAGCATGAAATATTTCACTGCATGGATCTCCCGTGCTAGCTAGAGCAACCTCAGGGCTGCAGCAATGTCTGCCAGTTACCGTGGGCTACTGCAGCCCTAAGAAACTGTCACAGTCCAAGGAAAACCAGCTCACACTGTCCAGTCAACTGGATTCCATGCCTGGAGTACTGGACCCTTGGCTCCAGCACACCAAGTGGGCTGGGCTGATGCTTTCCTAGCCCAGAGGAAGGCTCACATTATCATCTCTAGGCATTGGCTTCAGCACTGCTCACAGCAAGTCAGTATTTCACTTCAGAAGGTTTATTTCCTTAAGACATAAATAGTCTGATGGGGTTTGGGGTTTTTTCATCCATCAAGGCCAATGTATCCTAGTCTAGACTTTAAATTTACAAAATGATTTAAAGAGGACTCTGTGTTCATACCATATCCAAAGTGCCACCTCAGGGAAAACTGTAAAAAATTGGAAAGCTGTTCTTCCACAGCAACCAGAGGTCTGATGGGCAAAGCCAGGTTTCTCCCACCCTGTGTGTAACAGCCCTACCAAGAGATATATGTGCCCATGTAAAGCGTTCAGAGTCCAAACCAATAAAAAAGACAAACTCTCCACTTTTTCCTGTGCCAGCTTTAAACAGCCCATGGAAAGGGAAGTAGTAAAGTTGTATTTTTTTTCCTAAGCTTTCACTGCAGATGCACACAGGGCCATTTTAAGGTGCTGCCATGCTGACCAGATCCTGGCATTGCTTTTTGCATACCAGAATGTTAAGCCAGGTCAGCAAATTCCCTCCACTGCTCACTCCTGAGCCAGGGACAGCAGGCAGTGAGAATTTGTTCAAGTCTCCTGCAAAGATCATGGGGAAGCTGGGATATATAGGAATGTCCTGTGGTAAGGAGATTTTCATATCCAGCTCTGCTGAGTGCTCTGAAAGCACAATCTAAAGACATGCCAAAACAAGTGGAGCCTGGGCCAGAAAGCATGGAGCTAGCAATTGCATTCCATGCTCCCTCTGTCCCCTGTTCAGGAAAACTTGCTACCACATTCAAGATTAGGATGAGCCCCAGGATCCAGAAAATAACTGGACGAGTAAACTAGCACTACAATCCAGCCCATGTTTAAAAGATGTTAACTTCCTCTGGAATTTTCAAGCCCACTTTTTTTTTTTTGTTATTTTTCCCTATTTTAGGCCTCACTTTATGCCAGGCTGCCATTTAAAGGCTATTTACATTACTGTAGGAAAAGAAAATTTAAATTTGATTTTGTCCCATTTCAGATTCCTACCAATCAATAATGGAGAAAAATTGAGATGGAAAATGAATGTCCCTTATTTGAGGAGAGCCCACTGTGAGGGCCTGATCCAAAAGCCACTAGGGAGTTAATGGATTACATTCTTAACAAGTTTCAGATGATCAGTCATTTCCATCAGTCATTTGCAGAGATGGGAATGAACTTCAAAGGGTTTGATGTAGAACTGAACTTCCAAGGCTTTCTATCTGAACATCCTGGGACTTATAGGTATGTTTCCAATCATCTGCAGATGCAGCCTGCAATGAAAGGAAACAGAACCCTGAAGGCTCTGTATTTTGCAGACAGAGAGGTAAAAAAAAAGTGTTTTGTTTGCAGGAGATGGTCAGTTCAATCTCGCACTGATTCTTATCAGGCACTCACCAAAGCCGGCAGTGAACCACAAACAGGAGCCAAACTACTGGAATTTAATGGCTCATTCTCCAAAAACCATATTGGCTTATAAAGATACACTGTGTTCTCATTCAGTGCTAATTTACTTTAACAATAAACTTATTGTGACTTGTATTCCCACTTCAAAGAGAGTTTTTATGTGACAACTGGGAGGGGCATAAGTGAGAGTTTTCCTCTGTGAATAAAATAAAGATACAGTAAGGTGAAGGAAAAAAAGCTCAGTAATTATCCTCTATAGGGTGTAAGGCTACATAATAGCAATACCTCAAATTATTTGCAGACATGTCCATGTATTTGAGAGAAATAAAAGCTTTCAGAGGATAACACACCTGTGCCATGGGTAATTGCCTTCACTTGCAAACTAAAACTGCCCAACAGATGTTTATTCCACCACACACAGACAGCAGGAGCAGTAGGAAAACCTTGCCTCTTTAAGAAGTGGAAAATTATTAAACCCACCCTAAAGTGGTACAAAGCAGCTTTGCCTATACCTCCTCCTCTGGCAGCTGCTTCAGCCAGAGAGCCACTCATCCCTTGACAGGATAAGCCTGGATGTGAGCTGGCCCAGAGGCTGCCCTTGAGGCAGGCAAGACTCTGAGGGGACAAGAGAGGTACACCTGCACCTATGGGAAGGTGCCACCAGGCAGGGACGAGCAGAGAGAGCAGCCTTGAGGTGCACAAGGAAGAGGCAGGTGCAGGAGGGCTCCAGCATTCCTACAAGACTCCATCAAGCTCATCACGGAGCCTTGGCAGCCAAAGTGCTCAGTGATTGCTGAGGCACCACCAGCCAACTCCATCAGAACAACTTGGATCCAGCAGCCTCAGCTTAAGGCAAACTGACACTTCAGCATTTTTGAGCCACTGTCCAGGATTTTCCAGCATGTTTGCAACCCTACTCCAGCATGTCTGGCTGGACTAGTCCTTCACAGCCATGCAAGACTGTAACACATTGAGGGATGGATTCCTAAAGGCACCTGAGGCCTACTCCCATTGATTTAGCTCCAAAAACACAGTGTGAATATCTGGGAACAGTGGGGTCTAGCATCTCCCCTTTCTGTTATTTATATGCCCATAGCAAAAGCATTTTGCTCTCCTCTCTCCTCCTAAGCAGTCCCAGATTCCTTTCACAGCATTTCATTCAATCCAAGCACCCCTGGAGCACAATGCCTCCCCAGGCTTATCAAAAACTCAACTCTGGAAGAGCAACCCAACAGAAGAGCTCTTTGTAGGATGTTGGAAGGGACAAGAAGGTCAGCCTGACTTCCACCCCATGGTTCACAGCTGCCTGGAAAAACACTGACT
Source organism: Geospiza fortis (assembly GCF_000277835.1). Taxonomy (NCBI): domain Eukaryota; kingdom Metazoa; phylum Chordata; class Aves; order Passeriformes; family Thraupidae; genus Geospiza; species Geospiza fortis. The sequence goes on along the minus strand of NW_005054298.1, from coordinate 25,756,745 downwards.
AAAACAGTTTTTCTTGAAAAAGATCAATAACATTTTGTTCAAACCAAAATGTTTGGGGAAACATGTCGATTATGATAAAACTGTAATGGGGAAAAGAGCCCAAACATTCCACTGCAATCATATCATATAGTTAATGCTGCAGTAAATATTTACATTGACCTTTTGTAGCTATGCATTCAATATTTAATATGACTATTACATTTAACATTAAAACGAATAGAACAATTTCTGGGGAAATAATCAACATTTCCCTGAATTTGCTTAACACAAGATGCTGAGATTTTAATTTTTCACTTCAATTACAAGTGAATTTTAATTTTTAAACACTTAGAGTTTCTGCCAGATAAGAACTTTGGCTCCTCACCACCAACAGTCCAAGGTCAGAGTAGTTCACTAGAACTGCTGATACACCTCCAGCCTCTTGTTCCTGCAGGAGCCACTGGGAGGTGGTGCACCAAACAGGGTGTCACAGGGCAAAGATGCTGCAGCACAGAGCTGACACGCGCAGCACAAGTGAAGAGGCAAAGACAGCACAACTGGCCAGAGCCTGCTCCTACAACATTCTCCCCATGGGTCTGCCAAATGGCCTCTCATCATGAAGAGGCAACTGGACACATGTATTTGACCACCACAATTTTTTCATCTCTTGCCCCAGCTTGTCAGTCTGTCCCTGAAGATGTTAGTATTTCCTTCTAACTGCTGAACAGCCAGTGATCTCCATCTTAGTAATATGTCACACACATTACTAAAACCAGCCTCATTTCACCCAAGTGCACTGGGAGATCCATCATTCAAAGCACCATGTTAGGTGCCAGCCTCAGCAGCACAGGGCAAGAGCCTGGTGGCAGCCACCACCTCTGAGTGTGTTACACACACCATGTGTGGGTGTAATATCATCTCACCATGTGTGACACCTGTTTCACCTGCTGCTCATCTGTTGTGGTTGCTCTAGAGCTGAAGTTTTTGCAAATGGAGCTCCCCAGACTGGGAGCTTGTTGCTGTACACCACAGTTGTACCCATGTGTCATTAGAGAAGTCTGCCTGAAGAAAAGGTTTCAGAATGTTTTGCCAAGTTGCCACCTACCTTTGTTAAACACAGCATTCACTTAAGCTTATCTCTAGCTATATAAAGTATATACAACTATATATAAATTTGTCTCCATTGTCATTACTTAGCTTAGCAAAATATAAAATCCCAGAAGTTTCTGTTTCCTCCCTCAATGGTGGGTATGGAAAGGTGCTTAACCAGAGGCATTTAAAGCATGTTTAGAGTAGTCTTTGAAGCAGACACATTTTCTTTCTTCCAAGCCCATCACCCTTTCTTCCTCTTCCTTGTCTTCTGACAATTTTCTGAAATGCCAAGTGCATTGCCTGGTATAACCAGCCTCATTTTTCATCAGAAATGCTCTAACTGATCCAGGTTTTCACATGGAGTTTGTACTAGATGGTCTCAAGAGGGCCCTTCCAGCCTTGCCTGCTTTCCTTCACAACAAAACCAAACCAATGTGAGAGAAAAATCTGAACAACAAAACCTTGCTACTTCCAAAGGAAAAAACTCTGCTCTTCCTGCTTCATTCACATCCTGCTGCTGCAGCCTTTTCCAGAATACCTCCCAATACTTCATACAGTTGAAACCTGATGCATTATCTATCAGCTGGATGCAACTGGGAATCTTGCCAAAATATTTAACAGGTGTCTTGCAATATTTGTCAAGCATCTTACAGCATCAACTGTGAATCAGGTGAATCTGGGAGAATTTTAACTTGCATTTATTTAAGCCACACATTGGGAAGCTGTCACACTTACTGGAGTGGGTTGTGCATACTTAAAACAGAAGCCCAGCGCACCTGAAAAAAAACCCAACTAGAAACTAGGAAGCAGTTGAGGGTCTTTTACTCTAAACTCTCATAAATTTTACTATTCTATTTGGTGTGCCTGAGTTTACCAATAGCTGGGCTTGAGAATATTGATATTATCAACTGAGAATGTTTTTAAAACATTACAGTGTAAAATAAATAGCTTTGCCTTATAACTGTCATTTTTGTGAATTGCATACAGTACACATTATAAAATCTTTCAACTGGATTAGGAAACCTAAGACTCAAAGGAGGCTGAATAAGATGCAGGTAATTTCCTGGTATTTGCAGGGTAATTTGAGCAGCTTCCTTTCTCTTGCTTCACCAAAGGACTGTATCTATGCTGAGATGCCACAAATCTAGTACCCTAGAGGGGATTTCTGACCAAACTGTATATGTATAATTCCAATTCTGCTTTGGCCATGGTGAAGATTAACAACTTTCAGGTTTTTCCAAATGCTGCTTTGTTTGTCTCTACTGATGTTTTATTCAGAGGAGGAATGAAAAGGATACCTTTCTCTGCAGATACCTCCATGCCACCTTAGACACTTCTGAAAATGACAATTCTCTTACAGGCAGTATAGACGCCCTCCTTGGTATCCCTGCTGCTTGAGGGTGGAGTCATGTTGTCAGTTTATCAAGAGAATTTGTCTGCAACATCCTACACTGACCATGAAATCATATTGCACATTATTTTCCTTTCCCTCTGCATTTCCCATGAACCACAAAAATCCACAAGGAACCAGGCTTTAATACTTCCAATGCATCTTCGCCTGACAGCTCCATTACTTGAATATGCTCTGTACTCCCCACCTGGTGCTCTCCAGTCACTCTCCCTGCTGGGACAGAGCTGCCCACTCTGGTCTGCTCCCTGCCAGCATCCATGGGCAGTCATGGGATGCAGTGGCAGGGACTTGAGGCAGTGAGTTGCCACAGGCAGCAGAAGGAGTACCTCAGACACTGACATGGCTTCACCCAGCACTCACTGGCTGAATTGAGCTGCACTGTGCTTGGGCTTTTGCACACCTGTTCAGGCAGCTCACCCTGGCCTGCCATGGTTATGAACTCCACACTTCTGTTGTTGCTAGTCCTCTATGACCTTGCCCTTACAATTACTCCTGTGCCACTGAGGTGACTTGGCCTGAGCAGAGGAGCAGAAAGAATTCCTTAAGCTGGCAGATGAAAAAGGGAAGACTTAAATGATGTGCTACTGATTCTTCTGCCAGCTGTGGACTGAAGACAGCAGAGCAAGCAATCAAGGGACTTTGCATGGACTTCCTTCTGGGAGCTCCAGTCCAGCGGGTGCAACTTTCCACAAGAGAGAAGAGGGAATTGCTGTACTCAGGTTAACCTGCTGTCTGTACTCCCACGTGCTGCCACTATGATAAGAGTCCTAAGAAGCTGCTGATAATGAGGGTATGTACACTCATGCTTCTCCTTCAGCTGCAGCACAGAAATACCCTGAGATGCCCCGTGCCTCTGTTTATCTGTAAATATAGCCTATCTAATAATATTTCCCTATACCTTATTTACAGCTGAAAGGCGCTGAGATAGCAGAACATGGAGGGGTGCAGGAGTACAGCAGTGATGTGTTCTACAGCTGACTCAGGTTCTCCGGGTAAAGGTGTGAACCACCACTGACTGAAAGAAGTACCTTATATCAGACCTATTGCTTTACACTAAAAAAAACCAAAAAAAAAAAAAAAAAAAACACCATGAAGAAAAAATAGAAAGGTGTTAATGCTTATAGAACAACACCATCTTCTAACACATCTTCCACAGAAAGTTTTAATCCAGCATTAATGTCAGTGATATGAGAAACAGGTGCCCTTTCTAGGAGAGGTCCAGCAGAAAAGGAAATTTGTGTCTCTGCCATTTAAAATGACATGTCTGCAGGAGAGGAGATGAGAGCTATTAGATGAACATTTATTTGCTGCATTTTTAAACTCTGGCATACTGTATCAGAAGACACCTTAGCCTACCTGGGATTCTGGCGTCAAGTAGGCAGCCTGCCAGTTAATGAGTTACTTAATATCTCATAAAGTATCCCCTAGACTCCCCTCAAACTATAACCATTCCCATGCAGCAAACCAAGCACTGATCACACGCTTACAAGCATTTTCCATATCAAATGTCAGAAAGCAGAAGAAAGATGGTGCTAAGATACATTAAATTCTTGATACATTTTGCTGAGGGGTGGGAAGACTAGCATCCTGTCTGCATGCTGGGGAACAGACCCTCCCAGGCTGCAATTTCGTTTGGTCGCTAAAATGTGGAGAGACAGCTACTGTGTAATCATCCCACTTCAGCACAAGCGTTATACCAGGATTCTTATACTGAGCTAAATCAAGACACAGTTTCTCTTTTCCTGGGGAATAGGCACAGCCCTTGGCAGCTCACACAGACTGCATGCAGCAGGAGGAGAGTGTGGCAGAAGCCAAGCCTGGTTTCCTCTGGATCAAAGGGCACTATCCATTGGCACAATAACCCCAGCTAAAGTGTCTGGATGGACTTTGAAATATGGCAGAAAACGTGAAAGTTTGCAAATTAACTTTTATGTTCCACCCCATTCGGCTTGTGTGAAGTGCATTAAATGCTACCATGGAGTGTGTCAGAGAGAATACTGGATGGAGCACATTTAATATGAACAACTGCACTTACAGGGTCACTGGCAATAATAGTGGTTATCTAAGTGACTGACAAACCAAGCCTCCAGCTCAAAGGTTGCTATTTAATTTGTATCTGTGATTACATCCTACTACTAACACGTATTTCTTTCCTCATACACAAATCCTCAGTAAGAAACCTATTTAAAGTAGAGCATCTGATCAATAGTAGAACATAGTACAGTCATAAACTATAAAAAGTATTAATGAGAATTTGAAACTATCCAGCATGTACTCAGAGAGCTATCATGGTTTTATTCCAGGAGAGGTTTGGTCTAGATGAATATTCCACATGTAGTGGCTCATGGATATGCAATGTATGCCTAAGCTAGTATAGCAAACAATGAACGAAGTCTTAGCAGGAAACATAGGCCATTTACTGGAAGAAAGTTTTTCCAGACAACTGTGATTTCAACATTAGAATTATAAAATACTTCAAAAGTCAACATTTCTTCATAATGCATGCTTGCTATACTTCACAAATTCAGCAATGCATGCAAAGCGCACATCACAAATGATGCCTGCTCATGAGCAAGTAGCTTATCTGTAAACAAACATTCTCTGAACACATGCTCTGTACCTGTGCTTGCTGCAGCATTCAATGTTCCTTAACTTCCAGAGAATCTGTGGGCTGTTTTAACAAGAGAATTAAATACCCTTTTCAGTAATAATCTCTCCTTCCCCAGAGCCTTCTTGAGAATTTTGTTGTTGTTTTTTGATTATTTTTGCTGCCAAATGCACCCAGAGCTGTGTAAGACAGCTTTTGTCTTCCACAAGAACAAGCTTCATTGACCCAAGAACCTCCAAGGCAGTGTCACTTCACTCATGTTAGTATGCATGGCTGTGCTGCTGGAGCTGCAGAGAAGGCCTCCAGAGCTTGGCATTTCAGCATGATGCCAGCAATGACATCATTTCTCAGTGAACTCTTGGAAGAACCTCCTAAGTTTGGATTGGGCTGAGCAGATCTGGACAGGTGCTGGTGGGTGGTCAGGCAGAGCTTTCCAGGAGCAAGGCAGAATATTGTCCCACCACAGGCTCACAGAGCCCAGCGTGGCCCGGGAGCCTCAGTGCACCAACTTGGGTGAGCTCATTTCTCTGCTACAGCTCTCTGGAGCCTCTTCTTGCTGCTTCTGCCTTGGGCAGAGGGAAAGGGGTAAATGAGCTGGAGGAGACCTGCAGAACCTCTCTGTGTAGGGGGACATGAGCCAAGGAAAGAAGCAGGTTGACTTTAAAAGTGTGATGATGCATTTAACTAAGCTGACAGAACAGGAAGAATGAACAAAGAAACAAACTCAAGGCAAACAGCATCTGATCTGGAAATTATTAATATTTGAGACAATAAAGGCAGACCCCCTGAATACTATTTGCATAGAATCCCTCCTCAGAGCCAAACCACACTTTAAAGCACTTCATCTCGAAAGAGCTCTGCCGAATTGAAACTGAACTACTACCATGACTAGAGGGTTTTGGTGCCAAAAGATGTCAGATTGAACACAAAACAGAATTTTCATTCTTTTGTGTCCTCCATAAATATTAACAACTTGACACCCCATAATGAAGGCAAAGTGCTCTTAAGCACGGGCAGAAAAACAAAACTAGCCAACCATTCTTCTTTTAGGATTACAATTGGAAATTAGCTATAGAGGTCAGAGTTTTCCAGCATCACTGTAGGTTGGGATTAACTCCATGGACATTGAGTGCCCAAGAGGAGAATCTGGCCTTGCATGGTGCAAGAGGATTGCAATTCCATGAAATATCCACCCCATCCTTCCAGCCCTTTGCTGGATGGAAGCAGCTGCAAAATCCTTGTCTGCCAACTGGCCTCAGCCCACGCTCATGGCCAATGGGCAGAGGATGGAATTGCAGCACAGGGGGACCACAGCACCTCGTGGCCTGCTCAGGACCCCTCCTGAAGGGACCCAACACCCTCCGTGGCCAAGAGGCAAGAAGTGACAGGAAAAGCACAACAGCCAGGATTTTCTGACACATTGCTTTGATTCACTTTTCTCATGCATCTGATAAAAGTATCTGAGTGTCTTTAGGGGGGAATAAAATGTACTTCAATATGAAGCAGAAAATGATATTTTTGTATTCATCTCCATGTCCATTAGAAAAAGGACACTTCCTCTAGGCAAGAACTTCCAGTCTCCAAGGCATGCAACAAAATACTAACTGCAGTGGGAAAAATAAACAGCGAGTTCCCTCCCCCTCCAACATCCCATCCAATCCCCCCCCAAAAAAGCAAGAAGGTAAAACCAAATCAGTCTTGGATATCTACAAACCACAGGATGTTCTGAATTCTGTGTTTCTCTTCAAATATCTCTCAATACAATTTTTCTAAATAGCCCTTGCAGAGAACAGAGGAAGGCAGGAAACTTCCTCCGTAGGAAAATATTGGGGAATAAAAATAGGGAAATATTTGTTTCAGTTACTCCTCCTGCACAAGCCAACAAAGGCTTTTGTACACACTATAAGGGAAGAAATATTTAAAACACTGAGATTCTTGACCAGAGCAGCACAATTCACTAAATATATCTCTGTAGTCCCTTGATGTTACTCTTAAAATAATTTAAAAAGCAGAGCATTGCTACCACCATATTTACCAGTACCTTCAGATATTTTCTTCCACCAGTTTTAGAGCCAGCTTCAGAAAACAAAATGAGAATTAAAGGGGCGCTGGTGCATCAGGCAGTAGGAGTAACTCCCCAGCCAATCACAAATATTTGAACTTTTTACTCTTCAGGCATTGCAAGTGCCCAGAGAGTCTTTTGAATGCCTGTCCTGCTTACCACAGATTGTCACTTGCTGTGTGTGCAGCAGGAGCAAACAGACCTCACTGAAGGCTCTGAGCACCAAGACAAAGAGCAGCTTTGCTCAAGGAGAGCTCCTTCTCAGTAGTGAGGGCATGCATGAATGCTTTGCCTGCAATGTCCTGCTGCAGCAATCAGGGCCTGCCTGAGCTCCAAGTTATGTTTCCACATTCTCCAGTACTGAAGGAAGGCACTGAGAAGTCTGTTAACTAAACAGTTTCTTTGTGATTTATTTCTGCATGGCAAGAGAGTAGCCTTAGGTAAATTTCTGAACCTCAAACTACATGCTAGAAAGATGGTCCCAGCATCGAAGAAACAGAACACAAAGAATCCTGTTGTTTCTAGCATGAAATGAAGTCTGCTTGAAGTCTAGGGAACCCAGCAAACAGCTCTGTGAGGGAGATATTTCTGCAGCGAGTCCCTAAAATTATCTGTGGTACCAGTTACTACCATTGTCCTGACTCCTTCTTTAGCACAACCTTGGAAATGCTGACTTCACCCATCAAACACCTTCTGTAGAAATCTCAGACCCTCCTGAAGGGAACCCAGCCCTGCTTGGAAAGTCCTGCTGTCTCCTACTGAAATAAATTTTATTTTCATGCTCCAGTAATACAAACTCTGGGTGTACCTCCTTCAAGGAAGGGTTAGAGCTCTGCAACGTTCCTAATCTCTAAATTGTTTAGGTAATTTCATTTGACTTTGCTGATAGATCAGGAACGTATTTTGCAGAATCATTTACGGATTGCCCATTTCATTCCTTTTGAAGTGTTTCCAGAAAGGCAGGGAAAGGAGAGGGACATTTTTAATACTGTCTTTCCTCCACTTGCACGACTATGATATTTGTTCTTAGGAGTTCGAATAGCCTCTCCAAGTGAAGGAGGATGTTCACTCTCACTGGCTCCTGCTGCCACCACTGCCTTTACTGCTCCCTGGCAGCTGCTTTGGGGGGATGTGCAGGAGCAGCTGTAGAAGTGCCAGGGGAGCAATGACCTCTGGCAGAGGTAGCTCACACCAATGCTTCTAGAAGGGGCATGAGCCACCTCTTACACCATCACCCATTTAAAACTCCTGCCACAAAACTGCTCTGAGTTCCCCCAGCTGCCTGTACAACACAGCCTCCAGTGTTTGGCCAATCCCAAAAAGAGTTTCCCCTGGTCAACCTACATTTATTTAAGAGCATTTTGATGAGGTTGTGCAGGTACTTTACTGCACAGTCAGCAACTGTTCAGGTGAGGAGCTTCTACTCTAACCCCAGTGACCGGATCCCTGTCCTATCCAGCAGATGCTACTACCCTTCCCAGGTTTATTTGATCCAGGCTCAGGTTTATTTGATCCAGCTTTTATGCAAAAGCACATAAAAACAATATAAACACATTTATATATGAGACAAATGTGTGTGTTTAAATTAGCTCATTCCACAAACACAGGCTATTGAACAGCCCCATCTGCACATGGGGAAGGCAGCAACGGCCAGGTGCCGCGTAGGAGAAAGGAAGGATGAAGCAAGGAGGAAAAAAAACAGGAACAACAGCTAAGTGCAACATGAGGATGTACAGAGAAGGAAAGAAGATAGACCATCTTGTGTCTTAGCCACAGATGGGGCTGACCTGTGTCGCTACTGCTAAAGCTGATGTGGAAAGGGAATTCCAGGGCTGTGGGTGGGGATCCTGCAATCCCACTACCATCAAGCTTCACTCCTCAAGGGCTTTCTGCAAGATGCTGGGCCTTGGCAAACCTGGCATTCACCTGAGTGTGTCTGGCAGCCCTGTGGGCTTCCTATGCAGTGATGGCCATAGCATTTCACTGGGAATGAACAGGGGTCTGAAAGAGTGGAAAAAGAAGGAAAAGATAAAAAAAACCTATCCAAAAATCCTGGTGCGTCTCCCTGCCATCTGCTGGCATGCAAGTGGCCTGTCCAGAGAAAGATTTATAGTAGCCCTGAGAGTGACCAGAGCCCAGACTTCTCTGGGAACACCAGCTGGGACAGAGTCCCCAGCATTACTCCGTGAGTTTGACTTAGATACGTCATTTCAGTTTGAAAGAGGTTTTCTGAAACATGCTAAAGCTGAAGTAGAAAGAACTTCCAAAGTGGCATCTTCAGCGCTGACCAAGAAGCCAAGATGATAGGTGCTCAAGGGCAGCAGGGCTACACCAGGGAAGAAAACCCCTCCTCTTGAAAAGGAAAGCTGCACTGAGACAGAACCCATAAACACTCAATGCCTGGAGTCTGGTCTGGATGCAAACCACAGCGAATGCCCTCAGGACTTAGTGTAACACTCTATACTTTAATGATACATATCCCTGCATTGTTAAATCTGCTCTTTGCTAAGGTCTGGACTAGCTGAGCACTCCCTTGGAAAACCTGTGGCATTACATACCCAAATATTTGAAATTTAATTGACATTGGTCCCTTAAGTCCCACAGGACTCATCTCAAGAGCTTATTCTCAATTCCTATGCATCTCCACCTTTATGTGTGTACTTAAAATGAGCAAATATCACTGGATCATATTATGAGTATCACTGAAATTGACATATTAAACATGCTTGTCCTGAGCTGGCCTTGGACAATCCTAGCTTTTTAATAGAGAAAATTTCAGTAAATTGTTTTGTTTTTTTTTTAAAAAAAACCTTTTAAATATACATAGATAAATTATTCTGTTAAATCTTTTGATATTAATTAAAGCCACCATATTAAAAAAAAATCACAATGTTGCTAATTTAATTTAAACCAGCCATGAAAACAAAGGATTTAACTACAGTGCAGTTAATGATTCCAATAAAAAACCCCAAAAAACTAGCTGTTTACATGTTTTACACAAAGACTTTTCCTGGCCCCTTTTAGCTGTCCATACAATACATTGTTAAGTTAACACTTAATAACATCAGCTTAATATATAACAGAGGGAAAGTGCACTGCAGCCTCATTTGCTCTATTTAGCAAGTCCTATTAAATTCTGGTTTTCTCCCTCAGAAGATTGTAAATATACTAACGTTCACCTTTGAGGATGAAAGTCCAAAGTGCAACATAATATGGGCAAATTGCTTGACAAGTAATTTGTGACCCTCAATTTGAAGCCACATTAAAAGTACCTATTCTGCTAAATAGGAGATCCAAGGCCAACTGGAGCATGAAGCAGAAGAAGGCATAAGTTGCCATTTCCCCTCTCTCCCAAAGCCTGAGAGCCCAACTGAGAGCCAGGCTGACTGTGACACTGCATGCAAGCCTTGGCTTCCAGAGGAATATCACTGTGCAGGCTGGCATAAGCCAAATCCCCAAAGAAACAAGTGTAGGAGGAGAAAATACATTCTGGCTAGGACTTCAGCAGAGACACTGTTCTCTTGTGAATAGTTGGTGGAACACCTTCAAATATAAGAACTATAAACAAAGCTACAAATACGTCTGAGTTTGAGTAGCAACAAAAAAGCAGAGCTCCTGCTAGTGCATTCCTGACAGCACTGACTGACATTCAGTGTGGGTTTGGGGTGTTTTGGAGGGTTGTGGCGGTGTGTATTAGCTCCTTTGCTGGACTTCAAATTCTTTCAAAAGATATTTTACTGCAAAGCACTTAGTGCCTCAAAGCCTTGCCTGAATTCCCAGACAACACAAGCACCCTCAGACAGGAAGTTCCACATCCAGCTCTAACATGCATACATTTCTTCCAGTTGTTCAAGGTATAATGTAATTAATTATAACAATTCAGCAGCAATTGAGCATGCATTTTACACAATATTATAATATACACAAATGAAGAGATAATTTCCAGACACATCTTTTCTTTCTAAACTCCAAACTTTTTTGTGATTTGTTCTAAATGAGGCCAATTGATACAGCTGCAACATTACCAGGGCTCTCCTGCCTCATACTGAGGTTTGGCTGGCAGAACCTGCAAATTCCCTTTGTTAGGAAGAGCAGAGAAAGCCTCTATGCCCTTTACTTCCAGGTGGCTATATTGTAAATGCAAAGCAGAATCTACAGCTACCCCAAACAGAGAAATACAGAACACTTCTAGCTTTGATTCTCTATCACCTAGCTGCACTTGGCACAGGTGGTGAATGTCTGAATCATACAATTCAGTTCAGGGCAGACACCCAAGATCACTGGGTACCTCAAGTCCAGCAGGGTGCTCTACCCAGGCTAATTATTTGGTCTGCAAAGGACTAAGGCAGCTCAGCTGCTGTCCCACTCCTATCTTGCTCCAACGAGCTGCTCTGTGCATCTGTTCAAACCCCAGCCAGCCTGCAGGTCAGCTGGGCTGTAACTACAGCATGCACAAAGCAAAACACAGAGACAACAACTGCAAGTTCTCCCTTCAGAAGGCTGTTCTGGGTTTGGCTGGGATAGGCTTAATTTTCTCCATCACAGCTTTATCATGCTATGTTTTTGATTTGTGTTGAAAATGGTGTTTTCATTGCACCCCTGACATCCCCGGCTACTCACTCCCACTAAACACAGGCCAGCTGCAGAAGAGCTGTTCCAGCTAGAGCATCTCAAAGGATTTGTTTGCCTGAGAGATTCCCTGGTGTCTCCTTGTGAGGATTAACCCCTTTTGTAGGTGGTACACAACAGTCACCTCCAGTCCCCCATACATGCAGCACTTACACTGTGATCCAGCTCTCTAGAAACTGTTACACACAGTGTGTGTAGGGATGCTGTGGATTTCATGAGATGCTGATTATACACAGCTGCAGAAGACATCCAGCTATAATATTCATACAGGGTGGATCACTGGACTGTACATTTGCACAGACATTCTATAATCAATTGTCATCCAACACCACAACTTGCTGTCCTTCAGAATCTATGTCAAATGCATAATTGGGAGTTTTAATCAAAAGACTACGCACAGCTTTGTTAAGAGGTAAAGATCAAGAGCCTGCAAAAACTGAAGAGAGATGAAGTTTGTCGTGTTCTTGTTACCCTCAGATTCACTACGAGTGGTGACCATGTACTAATTACAGGTTTCTTACAATGGCACACTGGGCAGTCTTCCAGACTGGTATCTCCACTGCAAACAGAGGCAAACTGCAGCTTATCAGACTCTGTTCACTTTGTCTCAGCTGGAGATGTTTTGACACCTCAGCTTCAGTTCTGGGGAACTATAATAGTTTATGCTTCAGGCATTTAAGTTCTATAATGGATAAACTGATGGATTTATTGCTCCTTCTGGATGCTCACCAGAGCAAAACTTATCTTGAAGAGGCTAAATGAGCAACAGAACCCACACCAGTAGTGCCAATACACCAGAGGTGATCATGCAGTTCAGAGTGCTTGCACTAGGGGCAAGGGGGGCTGAAACCCAGGTGGGCCATCTCCCAGCTGCAGGGGCATTCAGACAATTTGTAGCTGCCAGCTTTTGGCATGGAAAAGATCGTGGAGAAACATTCAAAAGGCAGAAGAAGCTAGAACAGCTACAGAGACTGGTGAATGGAGGTAGAAAACATAACAGCTGCTTCTTTAGGCCTGAGCTCTGTCCCCTTCCTGCTTGGTAGTCCCATGAAAGAGCTCACTGCCAACTGCAGCATTAGCTGCTTGAAATACACACCTTGCATGCATGTTATTTCTCCCAACTAATTTGTTATTCTGCAACTATTTACAGCTCCATTGCCTAGGTATCCACTGGAAAAGGAAGGTAGAGATTTACCCTATAAGACTTCAGTGTATTTTTACCTTTCTCTCTCCTGATTCTTCTCCCCACATTTTCCCAAGGCTGGAAACACAGTGTTATGCCCAGGCTCTGCTCCTGTGCTGCTGTTCAGTCAGCTTTCCTGTACAACTCCTGCCAATTAATTATCAGTCAGTCACACTACAGGATGGATGATGAGGGATTCTCATGGCTGGGCTGGAGAAAGCATGGGCTGCAGTGCAGCACTCACTGGTAAGCAGCACAAGGACATTGGACAAGGCACACTGTTTGAGCTGAGTCTGGTTTGGTAAGTGTTCTCATTATAGTGCAAGAGTTCTATTGTCATTACATTGCAAAGGTTCCATATTACTAGAGTTTCATACCTCCTTGATGTTTCTCATAGGCAGCTCCTCTAGGCACTGACTCTTCCTTGTCCTCCAGTAGCCATCGGACTCGAGTTCCCCTCAGCCAACCAATCCACTCTTTTATAACACTCTTCTTATTGGCTACAGCTGTGGCCTGTTAAAATCAGGCCTGTTCCCAAACTCTTATAATTGGCTCAGCTGCAACTCCTTAATGGGGTAAGATTACTTTCTATACTACCTTTATTTTCTTATATTGTATCCCCCTACAGGTAAAAACCAAAACATGTTTCATGCCATAGCATCTTCAGCTTAGTGAATAGCTGCAACAGCCCTGGTTGTGTTTGCCTTTCCTCAATCCTATGGTGGCAGCACCAGAGAAAAGGTCTTTCTGTGAGAGCAGAAATCTTGCTGCATTTTGCAAGCTAGCCTGATATCACACAAGGGAATGCACAGGAGTCTTTTCTAATGGCTGTTGAGCCTCCAGAACTTACACAAAGTGTGGTTTTCTCTCTACACCCTAAAACATGTCCACCTTTTGCTAACAGTGATGTTTAGAGAGATGTTGGCAGTTGATTGCATCATTTCATATAAGCTTCAGGTGCTATTTGCAGGACTCCTGCGGTGTGTCTGAAAACATTTTTCTTCAGTTGCCTTTCCAGATAGCAGAAATTCTAAATTCTCTGCATTTGGTGCTGCATAATCTGTCAGAGACTGAATCCTAATGCGCAAAACAATGACTGTACATTCATTTACCAGTGGAAATTACATATTAACAGCTGTTAATACACAAATATGGCTAAATTGCTAATTCTGAAGCTTATCTCACTTCTCTTGGTTCACTTTGGTCCACTAAACCCTATGTATTTGTGAGCTGCTCAGTAAGGATTCACAAAATGTTCTCTCAGAAAAGCAAAGTGTCAGATTTCAGTCAGGATTCACAGCTCTCCAGAGAAAGACTGCTTGACATTAATAAAGAGAAGAGCTGAATCTGTGTAATCAGGGCTCATATCACATATTACCATGTATGCTTAACCTACTGTCTAAAATACAGACAAGAGCCTGTAGTTCTGGCCACTGCATGTTTGGCAATATATAGGTTTAGATTTTAAGCATTTATAGAACAAAACTAATTCCACTTTGGAGCTAAAAAACTATTATAGGCAAGAGTCTTTCATATCAGAAATCCTTCACATGTTTGTTATTACATGAATCCTCCAGAATATATTCTAGCAGAAATACTTGGCACTGTTAGAAAGCTCCAATGTACTTGTTCAGTTTAAAAAAAACCAAGTTAAGATTGCAAGGCTAGAGATGCAGTCATATCCCTGAATATAACCTGAGATGCAGACAAACCAGTAGTGGGAGGACCATTTATACTTAGTGACTAGGTTGTCAGCGTGAAAACCACAAGTGGGTTGTAAGTGTAGGGTTGGCTGTATTTAGCTTTTTTGTGTTTGCTGATTCAGCCCTGACAATTAAGGGATGTTGTTGCTCAATCTGACTAAGCAGACAGTTTTGTTTGCCTTATCTCAGTCCATTTGGCTGATAACTAGGCCTGACAAGAAGCACCAGCATTTTCTTTAAAGATCATTTTCTCCAAATCACATCTTGCTTGTCTTCACCACCATTGAAACCAGACACATGCAAGAAAGACTCCAACTATGTCCTCTTTATGTGACACAAAACCAGAACTAAAGACACTTGGTCCACAGGAAGGATTTGTATGCTAGTGTCAGTTGTGAAATGCACTGCCGAACAGATCAATAATTTGTTTCAGAAGTGTTTTTTAAAATGTTCCTTAAATGCCAAAACACTTCACACCATGTTATTCTTCAAGCCTGGCTGTATGACACATGTTGACCTTGCCCACAGTTATTGGTCACTATTAATCAGAAACAGCTCCTCTTCCTTTTCCTCTTCATTCAGGAAACCTTGCTCTCAAGCAGTTTTGGTGCCATTTTCAGAGAGACAGTTCAAAAAACTAAGGACTAGTTTTTTTTTTTTTTTAAGGTCTAGTGCTGTTTTGAAAGTTTATAAACAGTCAGAAGTGACATCACTTTTCTAACATATGTTCTTAAGCATAAGTGGTGGGAATTTCAAAGCCCATTCAACACTGTTGTTTTTTTTTTCCAACTGAATCAACAGTCAAACTTCTATTGACCCTAATGGCAACTAAATTCAGCAAAGACTGTAAAAGTCCCATTCAAAGTAAAGCAGTTAAGGAGTTTGATAAAACCTGCAGTCCTGGGTTTCAGGATTAAAGGCAGCATAAGACTCTTCATGTTGTTCCTCTTCCCCGTTCGTGGCCAGCACCATCTGGGCTCCTCAGACACCGTGTGCCTCTGCGCAGCCAGCAGACCTGGTCAGGGGCTACTGAAGCTGGGTTGCCTGCCTGAGCCCTCCTGCTTTCATAAGGCTCTCTCACCTTCCTACACAGTATGAAAAAAATAATAAGGCACTGTTTTGATAGAGACAAAATGGTTGTTCAAATACTTCTGCTAATTTCACAAAGATGCACGATAATGTTTCACATATGGCTCTGTGCCTTTTAATAACAGAAATTGAACACACATTTCAAGGCACAAGTTTTGTTGATATGCTGCTGATAGTCCAGAGTAACTGTTTGCCTTGTGGTTTTAATTATTCTAAAGACAGCCCAGGGATCATTTACCCAGAGCTAATGGGTTTACGGGCTCTTTAAGAAGCATGATAAGCCCACAGATGTGGCAGGGAATGGCACGGGGGTCAGAGCCACCGTGGGGGCCTACACTCTGGAGGATGAGGAGGTCATAGGGAAGGCTTTATCCAGCAGCCTCCAGCCCCTAATTATCACATGGCCGTTAGGATAGCTGTGTTCTGTGTAAACATCCCTGTTTTCTCTGGAGGGGACTCTGATCTGCAGAGCACAGTCCACAGCCGCCAGAGCTGATTCCTGGCCTTGCGGCAGCACACCCAGGGACAGGGCCGGAGCGCTGGTGTGGGGACAGCCCTGAGGGCTGAGGGCCCAGAGCCCTGAGGGCCCTGATCCTGCATGGAGCCCTGAGGGCTGAGGGCCCTGATCCCGCATGGAGCCCTGAGGGCTCAGGGCCCTGATCCCGCATGGAGCCCTGAGGAGCCCTGATCCCACCCAGAGCCCCAGCAGCCATCCCCACCTGTGCTGGCCAGTCCCCCACACCGCCAGAGTGCCTCAGGAGCCCATGGCTGCTCTGCTCTCCCCACACCATGCCTGCCTTGCCAGTGCCTCACACCCGTCCTGGGCCCGTTTGAGCTGGGGTGGAAGCGGGCGGCTGGAACTTGTACCAGCTAAAATGACAACACTTTGTCTGCGTAAAGAGCTTTGGGTTGCCCTGCACAAGGAGCTAGGCAGTGTTGTCACTATCTTGGTCATCAGCTGCACAGCTTACAGGGAACACACCTGGGCATCTCCAGAGCCAGAAGGACAACCTCTCCCATGGCTGCAGCTTCCTAGCTGCAGTGCTTTTACCTGGATAGCAAGTTTGGAGGGTTTGAAAATGCATCAGGATGTTTTAGGCCCAGCTCTCACTTAGCACTGACCTAGCACAAAGTCATGGCTGCGATTCCCAAATCACACGCGTAGCAGAAACAGGTGGGCAGGAATCTGGCCTCTTCTATAAAGACTATGTTACACAGCTTCTTTTAGAACACTACTTGTTAATTGTTCTAGATAATGACGTGTATTTTATGGATTAAACATAATGAACTTATTGTAAAAATCCTGGAAACATTTTGCAGGCAGAAGATGATTTTATCTAGCATATGAAAAGTACAGGTACAAAATGGATGAAGCCCTAGCAGGTAGACACCAACAATAATTTAGGATTCAAAGTGAAAAACAGATTTAAAGGACCTGAAAATGCAACAAGTCAATTCCCCCTGGACTGGGAGTAAGTAGGAGGTCAGCAGCTTCACAGACAGCAACAGAGTCATCCTCTTGTCAGGAACAGAAGAGAAATCAGACTTGCCAGCTGCAAAGAAATCTTTGCAGTTCATGCGGACCTTAAGAAAGGGATCAGGCCTGCCACATTATAAGTTTCTCCTTCTTTGCTAGAGACTCTATCAATTTTGCAGAGGTTTTCAGCCCATTATCACATTACAGGTAGACAGTTGTCATAAAGCATTAGATCTAAGCAAGGCTGACAGCATAACTGCAGGCTAGCTCCAGGCTTGGCAGTCTGTGCAGCACCTGCAGGCACAGGACCAGAGTGTGCTCCATCAAGAGACAGGCTGGTGTAATCTGCTGTGAATCACTTTGAATCGCTGCCTTTAATTGACAGTGCACTCAAGACCTGGCCCACTATGTAGACAAAACTCTAAGTACGAGTACACACACAGTCTTGCCAGAAACCTGCTTGCCCTTGGATGAGCAATGGCTACAGACTCACCTTTTTCACTAGAGCAAGAGCTCTGTATTTTGCTCTGCTCCTTCATTATTGCAGGCTCATCAGCACCACAAGAATAAGCAAGAACAATATTTCTTCTAAAAATTGTTGGAGGTTTATGGAGGAAGAGGAGGGTAGGGATGGAGCAGTCAATGTGCTACTGTATTGGGGAAAAGGAGGCACACACACACTTCAGACAGGATCAGAAAGCCCAGACCCT
This sequence comes from Geospiza fortis, assembly GCF_000277835.1. Lineage (NCBI taxonomy): Eukaryota > Metazoa > Chordata > Aves > Passeriformes > Thraupidae > Geospiza > Geospiza fortis. Next base: position 25,738,802 of record NW_005054298.1, on the reverse strand, counting down.
GGAGAAGTGCACAACCAGTATCAAAGTGCTATAGGACAAGACCTATGGAGTGAGATGACAACCCCCTTTCTCTCTGGGGATACCAACATCCCAATTCAGGTTTCTCAGCATCTTTTCTTATAGAATACACAGAGAAAAACACATACAGACAGCAGAGGACAGAAGGCTTAATTGTCATCCTTGGACTCCACCATGACCCTAATCCCGCTCCCTCCAGATCAGCAAGCATTTGCTAGAGATTTAAACAGTCAGGTGCTGAAACTTCCTTGGCCAGGTGAAGAAGATTCCTCTTATGACTGCTGTCTCAAAAGCAGTAATAACAAACTCTCACCTCCTTATGTCCCAACCTAGGTTGTAAGACGGACACTTACTTTGGCTTCAAAGTTTGTTGTCGTCATTTATATCAGAATTTTAATGGTCTTTTAAATCCAAATTCTTACTTGTGCTCTCCTGGAAGCATCAAAAAATTGAAACTGAAAGTGCTTAAACACCTGCCTCCCTGCTGCCAATAGAGGATGTAGAAAGGCCAGAAAACAAAGGCGATTCAGGCCTTAGAAGCCCTTTAAGAGTCCCAGTCTTTAAACTGAAGTTCCAAAAATCTTTGCTGAAAAGATTAGGAGGAAACACAGAGCATGCTGGGTGGGACATTCTGGTTGTTGAGCCAAGTCCCTTCTCTGCCATAGATGCAGTTTCTGGCTTCCTGGGGAGGAGCCAGCTGAAAGAAAAGCCATCAAGAGATTGCATGGCTGAAGGAGCAGTTTCCATGACCAGACAAACCCTTCTCCTTATTCTCTCAAAGTCTGCAGGGCCCAGACTACAGTACCTGACCAGACTGGCAGCAGCTTGCTCAGAGCCACATGATCTACCAAGGACTGCCTGCTACATCCTGCATAGGCTCTGCCTCCCTCAGCACCCACAGGGATCCCTCAGCATCCAGTCCCACCTCCTTGGCATTTGTTTAACCCCACATGTTCATTTCAAGGGCCAGTTTGTATGAGGGACCACCAGCAACAAATGTCAGATCTGGGTTAAGATTTGGTTTGAAGGCATTTAGATAGAAGAATAATCACACAGGGATGTGGTTTACTCTGGAGAAATAGAGGCTGTGTTTAAATGTCTGAAATTCCTGGTGACTCTAATAATTGTAACCTCCACCTCAATAAAATGCACAAATGATGTTACTGAAACATTTCCAATCAAAAGGTATTATTTTTGGTTTAAAACAGATGCAGTAGCCAGTATTTAAAAGCAAGACGTCTGGGCGGGCTTACCTCTTTCAGGGGAAGAGAAAACTACTGGAACACTGGTCTAGTCTCTCTTTCTCTGTTTTTATAGCCTTCTTATTACAACATTATAACCTTCATACTCTTCCTCTGTTGCTTTTTCTTACTAACCAGAAAGTAGCTCTGCAGTTATCCACTGGAGAGGTTTTTACACGAATGTGTGTTTCAGAGCTTGACCTGGGAAGACATTACATCCCCGGAGAAACACTGTCCGTGGAGTAGTTGAGCATCCTCAGTACCACAAACCCCAACGGGCACCAGCAGTGCTCCAAGCCTGGTTATCGTGCCAGTCTGGCAGGCACCAAACAAATTCAGGAACCTGAGAGCCCCTTGCCAATTTTGACTTGGTAGATCACAGGGCTACATAACAGTGGCTTGTAGGATAAGGATTTTATTTTCAGTGGCATCTTGAGACTTTGACACCTACAAGGAAGTCTCAGAAGGTATAAGATGGTAAAGTGGCCACCTGCAGCTTTAAGTGCTCAAATATCAAGTGCATGTATTTCTTCTGAAAAGAGACCTCAGGATCCCCAGCACTCTTGGAATTTTGCCGTGAGCTCTCTGCTGACCTGCATTGCTCACATGAACAAAGTCAGATGCATCTCACAGAAGCTGGCAGAAATTGGGCCAGTGTTTCATGATTCACATGCCTATAGGATTAGTTATAATTAGTGTCTTCAAGTAAGACAATAACCATATCATGCTATTGCACTCCATGGATGCACTATCAGCACATATGGAAGACATTTATTGCTATAAATATTCAGGCACTTGATAGTTATCCAAAAGTATAAAATCAGGTTAATCATTCTATCCTACAATCCCTGGCAAGAGATTTGAACTCAGGTTTTTCTGGCTCAGCCTAAAGTTTCACATATAGGATCACTTCTGCCAGCTGGCAGCACTAAAGTCTTAGGCTAAAGTTGTTCTCCAGGAGCCAATCTGCACAGTAAGGTTACAGAGCTTAGCTTTTTGCATGCCATATACTACCTAAAGCTATCTTGCTGTTGCATGGAACTATGAAAGTTTATGTAGGCCAGATAGAAGAATTACTTTTCTTTTCTGAGTTAATCGTTAACATCTCTCAGGGAAATAAACAACTGAGGTTATTGTCTTATTTCCTAAGGTTGCCCTGGGGCTAATGAAATAGCTAATTTGCCACATAATACAAGGGTAGCTATGCAGTCCCCACATTCATCCATGTAAAATTGTTTCCAAAAATAAAAAAAGGATAAAATGGAAGAAAAAATTTCTGAAAATGTATAGCTACCCATTGGAGCAAAGGCATGGGAGAATAAACTAACAAACTTCCCTTTTTAAAAGCCACCCAGCAACAAAACATCAGTGGTTATTTGACTTCCAGTAACACAGCACGCCATCCTTGGACTCATCAAGTCTCCCACAAATGCAATAAAATTCAATGGCCATTTTACAATCTATTAGGTGTCATAAAAGCTACAAGACCCATGTATTCCTCTCTGATGCTGCTCTTCAAGGTAAAGTGCTGGGGTTTCAGCGCACTCAGCTCATGATTTGTGAAGTTACAGCAAATGCAGGTGCCCCCTCAGCTCCTGGACCTGCCTTAGCCCACCTGCAGCATCACCCACGTGTACAAAATAGAGTCACTTCTCAGATACCAAATATTCAGAGGCCTGGCTGTAGTTCATGAGCCCAGTCCCAGCACCACAGAACACACAGGCCAGGACAGCTACTTTCACAGGACACAGAGTCAGAGCCAGAAGAAGAAGAGGCACTGAAGGATCAGTGCCGGCCCGGCATGGAACTCCCCTGCAGGGATCTTCTTGAAGTGGGAGGTGGGCGCAGAACCAGCAGGACCCACACACAGCCAAATCCTCCAGCAGGAGCCAAGCTGGCTCTTTACAGAGGGTCTGTGACACATCTGTGCCCCATCCTTCAGTGCATCCCAGAGTGGATGTACTACCTAGGTTACTGCATCAGCCATCAGCTTATGGACAATTGACAGAAACCAGAAAAGGTGGTGGAACCTTATTGCTGATGATCATAGAAAGAGAACAGCAACTGTCAGCTGGACAAAGTGATGCTGGTGTCTCCCTGGGGTGGGGATTCCCCCCAGTCACAGATAGCTGCTCAAGTGTTTGCTTTTGAAACGTTTTTTTAATGAGCTGTGTCAACCTGACATCCCTGAATACCAAAACTTTCCTGCATCATCAGAGTAACAAGTGCCAAATAGATAAACACCCACCCTTTGGGCCACGTGCAAAAAGGCTGAAGCAAGTGAACACATACAAGGCTTTGCACTACATAACATAGGACCTTGTGTTCTCTCCATTCACTGGGAAACTTCAAGTAACTCAAATAACCTGTCCAAGGAGGTTCAAGTTTCCCTCTTCTAGCCTTCATCCATTTTACAGCTTAGACTCATCTCCACCATCTCACACCCATGCTCAGAAGGCATCCAGGCTCCTCCTCTTTATCCTGTTTGCTTTCAGAATGAAACCACCAGCATTCTCACCTTCTGTAGTCCTTCCTGCTCCTCCATCTAAATGCTGTAGGTAGGTTTCCCCTGCTTGGGGTGGAGGGTCAGCACATACCCACAGGCTGCAGAGATCCCAGGAGACCACCTCTTTCTCTTGCCTGCCACTCTCCTCTGAGCCCTTCACCACCTGCCAAGTGAAAGAGCTGCCTCAAGCCCTGGCAGCGAGGCAGTGGCTGAGCTAGGCAAACCTCCTCACAAACACACCTTGAGGCATTTGAGTGGCCCCATCCCACACACCCACCTGGGTCAGGTCCTAGAGCTGAGTGAACCCCTCCCTGGGCTGAGCTGCTGCTTTGAAACACCTCCACCCCACAGTTCAAGCAATGTACCTCTCCCTGCAGACCGCTGTCCTTTGGGCTGGGGGACAAAATAGCCAGGGCACTACACTGCAAGTTCTGTAGCTCAGGTGGGAAGGCTGGATCAGCAGCTAGATGTTGTAGTGGCTGATGTGTTCCTTTATACAACATACATGCAGTATATGCTGCATTTTACCACACACATGCATTTGCAAGACAATACATTCTTTTTTCCATAGAGCCTTAACTAACATTGATCATGCATCATAAAAAAAGAACGATTTGCAGAGGGTAAATGCCTGTTAATCATAAGCTAAAGGGGAAAGGAAAAATTTTAAGTGATATATAAAGGGAGGAAGTGACTCAGTGGGTGGGAGGGAGGGGACAAGCATTCCAGACAGATGGGACATGAATAACTTTTCCCTCTCCCTCTCTGTCTTCTCCTTGCAGGAGCGGCTGTGTTGAAATAGTCAGTCATTAACTATTTGATGAGGTTTTAAAATCTGAGCTGAATTCTCTGGATGTAACCACTATTATTACAGGGTCTGCATCATAGCAATGCAAGTGCTGGAGCCCTTTGGCAAGGCATAGCACTGAGGGCAGGATGGAGCACTCTGGAGGAAAAGCCACTAAATGGCATCAGCTGTGTAGCTCTGCACAGCCCTGGGAATGCTGAGGGAATCAGAGCAGTAGTGATTGGTGAGCTGCAGACCCAGTGTGACCAAGCAACAGGACATCCATGCACACAGCCAGCACTGCTCATCCCATAGGAGAGAGACTCTGGGCACACTGGGGGAAGGGCACCTGGAGGAAACTGCTGTGCTCGTCCCAAAACCCTCTGCCTTTTGCTGTCCTTCTGCAGGGCAGTCCCTGGGGCAGAGCTTCCCACTTAACAGCATCCACCTTTTCAGAGGGCTGGGGCACAGCAAAAATACTCTTCTGGTGCCAGTTCAAGAGCAAGATTCAGACCATGGGGAACCTCTCCTGCTCAGTCCACCTTATGCTACACAAAGAGTGTCTGAGAAAACCTGAATGAAGCCTTTCCCTTCGTGGATGCCAAAGGCTAATTGACCAGCACAAGACCTGCTTAACTTGGTGGAACCAGGGTGGATATAATCACTCAAGAGAGCCAATAACCAATTAACTGAATGGCTCCAGCAGTTTTGAGGTCTGCCTTTTTATTCAAGAGCAAATCAAAGATCAATTTCCTAATAAGCTTTGTAATATCTGCTATTCCTTCTCATTATTATTATTAGCTTTGCAGCAGTGTTTTGTGCATATAATGAAAGAGTGAGATGAGTTGGAGTGACCTCAGTGGTAGGAAAGGAGTGGGCGGAGTCTCAAGCCAAAAAAAATATACACATCCACACACATATATAAAATCAGGAATGCTGTACAAGCCCTTCATAGCACAGGCCAGGTTATGAGGGAATTCCAATCACAAAATAGGAATCTTCCCCTGCTGATAACTTTTGCCAGTTCATCAAGTTTTGCACAAGGAAAAGCAAAAACCTTGATTACATTCATCAAGTGTTGCAGTGTCATGGTTAGCCTGGCCCTCCCAGCCCTGCTACACTGTCCCATGGGCCTGGTCAGTCGCTGCCAGCAGGCAGAAAGCAGTGGGAGCCAGTTGGGAATTGCATGGCAGCCCAGAGTCCAGCTGCTCCAGGCCCTGTGGCAGTGACAGAGCACAGCAGGCAGGGCACAAGGACATGCTCCCTTCTGCCACAGGCCTCTGACAGGGGGCTGGGGCACGTAATACCTTCCTCTGTTTCCATCACATCCACCAGAGCCCCAGGAAATGTGCTCATCAAATCCCATCATTGCATTGCCCTGCAGTTCCCCTATGTGTTTTGCTTTTGAAACTGCAGGTTCCAGTTCTCTCTGCAGCTACACCACCAGCTGAAATCATGTTCCCTTTGTCAGAAAGTCTCCAGCACTCAATACAGTCTTCTCTCTTGTAAGGCAAGAAAAAGTAGCCCAAGGTACAAATTCCTCCCCTGCCTCCTGCTCCCTCCTTTTTTCCTCCAGTGAAATCAGGGATTCTTGGAAATAATGATCTCACCTACAAAGACACAAACAGTATCATTACATTTTTCAGCATCTCCGACATATTCCATTGTGTGTTATCAGGCAGCCTTCTGGTGAGAATGCAGGTTTCCCTTTTGGCTACATGGCTTTGCCTGGCCCTGGGAAGGCTCCCTCCACATCAGCAGAGCAAGATTGCTTTCATTTCTCTCACATGCATTTTAGCTGAGTGCTTTACTAGAGTGCACAAGAAGAAAAACATTGCAAAATAAGTCTCTGAAGAGAAACTGAGAACTCGGGAGGAAGGGGATGAAGCTGGAGCCCCTTTTTAGAGGAGCTGTAACTGGATAATTGTCCAAGACAGACTGGCTTGTTGACTTTCTCACAGCAAAAGGCACAAGGCTGTTTAATTGATTTTAGCCTGTAACTAAACATATACTTCTTTCAATATAATGAACAACAATGCTACAATACTGCTCTCCTAATGTAAATTGATCCATTACAGATGAGTGTTTAGATCAATGTGTGATGTCCTGATTGAAAATAAAACTGTTTGCTCAAGATCACTATAAAGACAATGGGCATTGATAGATGATATTTATGTGACAAGGAATGGCTCTTCAAAAGGAGATTGCCAAGACCATGTCCATCAATTATGAAACCAGCATTCACCCGCCTGCCATGCAAGTATTTTGAAAGACAAGAAGAAAGAGGAAAAGATCCCAATTATTTCTCTCAGCCCCACAGTCCTGCTCACTCTCCAGCATGGAAACTCCTTAGCTCCAGGCTCACTGGTGTGGGAGCCACAACCGCCTGGGCAGGGCACCCAGCAGCCGTGTCATGTAGGGCTGAGCAATGCTGCTCATCTGCCTGCATTACACTGGGGCTCGTTTCCTCCCAGAGCAGCTGGCTTCCACTGGGGAACTGTGCCATGCTCTGTGTCCTGTATGCTCACAGCCCGTGCTTTGTCATCTCCCTGCATTCAGAGAGAAGCTAATGGCTCCAGATACCTTCCCAGTCCGTGGTGATCAATCCACGTGCCTCTCTTGCTGGTAGCTACTCGCTGTGGTCTTTCATTCCCTCTCTTGCATGGGGAACTCCTGGTTTTCCCTTGTGTACTGAGGGGATTGCTGGAACACGGGCTTGCCTGGACTGTGTCCCAGCCATTCACTACCGGGGCAGCTGCAAGCACTTCTCTCTCTCCTGGGGCTGAGCATCTCCTCCGAAGGGCTCTGGCAGCGCTTCTCAGGGCTCTCGGTGGGACGGGACAGCGCCGGCATCACCCCCGGGGCCCGGCAGCCTCCTGCCCGCAGCAGCCGCAGCACAGCCCGGGGCCGGGAGCAGCAGCCGTGCCTGCCACTGCGGGCCCGGCAGCCCCAGATGGCCGTGCTGGGACAGGGCTGGGCTGGCTCGGCGCAGGGACACCCAGCTTGCAGGGGGTGCAGTTGCTGTCTATGAATATATTGGGTGGTGGGTGGCCAGAGGTCAGGAAGGGACGCTGGGTGGGGGAAATTAAATGAAAGGACAATGTTGACACAGAACAAATGATGCTAAATGGCTTGTGAAAATAGATCCATTAAGGGAATGATATTCTGCAACAGCCTTTAAATACAAATAGGGGAGACAAATGGTCTTTAAATACAAACAGAGGAGACTTGGTGGGTTTGAGAAACCAAAGTCTGAACCCTGTGGTGAAGGACTGCAATTGCTGGTCATGTCCTGCTCCACTTCCCTTGCAAGAGTCTCCTTCACGTCAATGAGACCAATCTGCTGCATTTTTTCCTCTCGAGGGCTAACACATTCCAAACACTTCTCTGGTCATCTCTGATCATAAATAGCTGAGTCTGTGATGAGTATAGCATGTACTTCATCATATGGTAAAGGGGGACCAAGGCTGGACAAGCAGAGAACAGTCTCTTAAGGCATGGAAGAGTGCTCTCTCTCCCCTCTGAAAGCCAAGGGAATGTGGTCCCATTGACCTGGTCAAATTTGGGCCATGGAGATGTCACCTCCTAAGTGTGCTTGTAAGGAAGCTGTTAGGGGACACCATGGTGGTTGTTGCTGCTCAGGCATCATGGTTGATGCTCAGGCTACTCTATTATTTCATCCCAGGAGCAGATGTCCCGAGGCTGTGACAGAGCAGCTCTGTTGCTCTCAGCATCCTTCCAGCTCATGCAAGCTTCTGTTGGGTCCTTCCACTTTTTCCCACTGCCATCCTCATAAAGAAGAGCACAGCATCAAAGCAGGACAGAGGGGCTGCTGTCTCCCTGTGACTGTGGCCAAAGTGGCTCGGCTGACTTTTGGGTGTCTGGGGAAGGTGCAGCATCACCTCCAGCACTGTGTCCTGCTACCTCAACAGCTCTGCAGTGCACAGAGGAGTGTAACAGGAAACGGATGAACGCTGCAATGGAAAACAGCTTTTGTGTGAGTGGTTGTGCTTTGGGGCAATGGCAGCAGTTAACTTTGTACTTGCAGTCCTATTGTGGCATGGAGCACATCCATTTAAACATGAGACCACAGACCTGCAGCACACGGGTTAAGGAACAGGCAGGCACTGGCCTGCTGACAACACCTCAAACAGGGCTCAGACTGGTGTCGCCTCTGCAGGGGTCGACAGAACTTTCTGTCTCAGAAGGCTTGTGGTCCATGCACGTGCACTTAGTTTGTGTTTGGCTGTCCCTTCCCACCCTGAAGGAAGCCAGTTCCCCAGAAAGCCCCAGGCTGAAAGTTGTGCCCAGAATCACTCAGGAGGAGACACTGGCTGGTAGCGCGTTTAGTCTGGTGCTGTAACAGGAGTGAACACCACCTGCATTTCTGCTCTTGCAAATCAAAACTCTTAAGATTGGTCATAAAATTAAAGTCTCTTTTCTGAGAACATTTTGTTGGAGATCTTCACCCCATGCCAAGGAATGTCATTCCTCATGGCTAGGAGATGAAAATCTACAATTATGTAGCATTTATGCAGAATAGAACTAAGGATACCTTAGATGTGACAGATACTATCTGTCACATGCTCACTGCTAGTGAGCATTCCAGGCTCACTAGCAGCAAATAGCCTTTCTTCTTCTAAAACTTTTCTTTTTGTCATTATCTCGACGGACTCTCAAAAGGAGTACAAGGGGAAATTCCCTTACTAGCCAAAGCAAAATTTTCCTTGAAACAGCCACAGCTGAACAATAAGGCCTCAGTTCAGGAAAATTCATTGGATCAGGACAGCTACTTCTGAGGAAAAAAAATATCTTTCATTACCAGGAACTTTGACCCAGAAGAGAAAAGCCTGACAAAAGACAAAACCAGGAAGGGAAAGCCAAATTCCCCTTAGAATATGGTAAAGATTTAGTAGGGAGTGAAACCACCATTCAAACAAACTACTGAGGGCAACAGTGATTTTCCAGCTCCTGAGGTCTTCAAATCAAGACCAGATCCCTTCCGGAGGGTAAATTACACCACTCCTCTTAGGAGGAACCAGCTGTAGCTCCTGAAACTGTACCACAGGACAGAGGGGATGACTCTCTCCTTGAGCGAGTGCTGCCTTGCAGACAGAGCTAGCAGTTGCAGGGCTGGCACGTGGTGTGCCTGCTCTGTGTCCCTGACCCTGGCAGAAGGGAGTGCTCAGGAGAGCTTTCCAAAGACAGACCTGCCCGGGAGCAGCAGCCACAACTCACAGCCCAGCAGGTGAGCTGCACTTTGCCTCCCACCACCTTCCTTCCCCCTGGCTCTAGCGAGCCACCCCTCCCAGTCAAGCAGGACCAGCGTTCCCCAACAACAACCAAAAATTTTGGAAGGAGGGGAAGGCCTGCAGAAATCTGAACTGCTGCTGTCTGTCCCTCACCCGAACGCTCTCTTTGCCTGAGGTAGGGCTGACTCGCTCCGAGCACGCTCTGCTGCTGGCAAGCTCCCCAGCGCCTGCACCGCCCCCAAGGAGGGAGCGCACAGGTTCCTGGATCCCAGAGATGGGGCTCTCACTCCTGCACTGTCTGTATGCAAGCAGCAAACAAGGGGGTCGTGGCAGGGATGCCAGAGCCACCTCTTTCTATCCTTGCTTCTGTGAACTTTCCCAAAGGTTTCAAGGGTGTAGCCTGCATTTGCTGTTCCCTCTTGGCTTTGTCACATTGCCTGCTCCCTAAGTCGCAGGCTGCCAGTGTCTCTCCCCTGGATGACTTGGCTTGCGTTATTTTGTGTTAAAACCAGTATGTTTTTTTAATGGCTATAAATAAGTTAAAACTGCATCTTTAATTAATCACTGCACTTTATATTGTAAGTGGAGATTTTTTTGTAATGATTCGTTTATGATTTTAAGATGCCATTTGCTCACTGTCAAATGTATCCAGCTTTTATCCCTCTATGTTTAACAGGTTCAGGATAGAAACAAAATTTCATCATTGAGGGATTTTAATCCATTTAGTCTAGAGCAAATAATTGGTAATTAAGTAAGTGGAAAGAGATTGAGTGGATACTTTTATCTAAGCAACAATGAACTTGAGACACTAGTCAGAATGTTCATCATCTTAAAACATTTTAAACTAATCTTAGTATGTTTATTTTTCACTGACACAGGTTTGAAATTGGAAATACATATGTCTGGATGACTAAAACATGAACAACAAATAGGAGCAGCAGCATGTAAAGTATAGAGAAGTAGAAGCATTAATAGAAATATTTCTGCTATAGCAGCTATTAAATTTTTTTTTTTTACGGTTTGGAAGAAGAACCCATATGTTTATAGAATTTTTCCCCCCAATTAAAATATTTGTGTATGAGTGTGTCTTTCTCTAAATATTATTTAGCTACACACATACACAGGGCTCATGTATAAAATTCTCTCCCAGTGAAGTGAGTGCTGCTTCTCCTTTAGTTTCTTGTCCTGCTGGCAGGCAGAAAGGACAGACACCCAATCCAACACCATCAGCACCTTCACAGCACCTGGGGGAGCAGTTTTCAAGGCCAGTTTGTGCCCTCTGTCACCTCCCATGCCCGTGAAGGCCAGCAGAGCCCCAGCCTTGGGCTACCTACCAGCAAAAGACTGCCCAGAGTTCAGAGCAGAGGCAGCAGAGCCAGGCACCAGATCTGGCTGTGCCAGCTGAGTGCTTCCCATGGGAAGGGCACAGGCAGCCCAGGAGCCCTCAGGGGTGAGTGCAGGGACAGCAGTTGTGCACCCCAGAGAACAGCATCCCACAAAGGCTGCTGTGCACAGCTTCAGGTGCCAAGCACACAGAAAGATGCTTGGTTTTATCTGGCCTCAGATTAAATACAAGTGGCACACAGGTGGCTGGGTACACAAAGATGTGGTTACTCCTGAACTCCCCCTTACTTTTTTCTCAAGAGAGCACAGAGATATTTTACATAGGATATAAATAAGCCACCAAAAATGGAAGAATTATTGTATTGGATCTATAGAAAAAATAAAAAATGCTTTTAAAAATTGCTCTACCTCAATTCCTAGACAACTCAAGTCTGATGTGCAGTATATGATTTGTCTGCTAGGATTGAATCCAGATACTTACCACTTTGTTAGCTTAAGAATTTTGAGCCATTTTTTCCATTTATCTGTATTCTCCCCAA
>NW_005054298.1:25722060-25727054 GCF_000277835.1 Geospiza fortis | reverse complement strand
ATGCCCTGCTATAAATATAATAAAGCCTTTTATTATGTCCATTAACCATGGACATGTGTGCTCCAAAAGTTTCCTGACACGCAGTCATTTGTGGCTTTTTAATTATAAACAGAAAAAAATCTACCAGTGAAAGAAGACAGCAGACTGGGAGTGGATCTTTAAGTGTGTGTTTTGAGTATATTCTCTGACAGGCTGAAGGCACCCCCACCTTCTGACCCCACCAGAAACACCCAGTGCAGGCACCTACGTGTGCACAGAGAGCCACTGACACAGCAGGTTAGTCCTGGTCATACACATTTGTCACCTGTGCCAGCTCCAGGGGACTTATGCCGGTTTTTAAGATCCAATAGTATTGATCAAAGCTTTTTTCAACAGGCAAAAATATGCCCCCTCCATCTTGCAGACCTTGTTCCATTTGAACTCAGGAGAAAAGAAAAAAGGCCCAGTAAATTACTTGACAAATTAAGTCATATTTATTGAATGCGTTTTATTTCAACAACCAAAAAATTCTAACAGCCTAACAATGCACATAAGTTAAAAATTAATTATCACTTAGTGATAACGAAGATAAAGTTGATTTACATGGAAAAATGAACATTTACAATATGTTAATCCTTATTCACATTGTTGATACCGCAATAAAACACAATTTGTTTTTTTTATTTTTTATTTCACAAAAAAGGCGGAAAATTGTGCTTTGTTAAGAGGCACTACAAGAAAAGTTTCTTTCTCCAAATAGATATTATATGATGGATATTGAATAAATAGACATATATGCATTGTAATTCGCAAAGTTCTGGCAAGACCACAGGCTAAAATGCCCACAGATTCACTTAGAACCACTGCAAAATTGGCAGTGAAATTAAAAATAAAAAGGCAAGACTCAGCATTGAAAAAATACCTAATAAAATTTTTGGTTGAAGTGTAAAAGATACCAAATGTCGATGCCATCATCAGATGAACAACTTACATAGCTTGGCAAAATTCAGTTTCCTTTCGAATGTATGGAGTGATTTCAGCTACAGGATAAGAAGACAGTTTTGAAAGCGTAGCTCTGAGAGAAACATAAAGCAGCAACCATCGAAATTCTGATTAAAGCTGCAGCATACTACAGAACTAAAGGATGAAGAGCAAAAGGGGCATTAAGTAAGCAACCCACCATAATTTTGCAAAGGTATATGAAATTTATGCAGAGATACTCATGTTTCAAACATTAGCTCTGAAAAAATCTCATAAAAACTCCAGAGGTTACTGAGCAGCTAGAATTAGCTTGTATTGCAACGTCTTCTCCCTGTATATTGTCTGTTCTGAGTAAATATCTACACGTAGAGGTTTGTTTTTCGTTTTTAACTCCTACCTTTTATACCTTTCAAATATATAAATAGTATTAACAGTTATATTACATTGCCTGGTGTAGTAAACAGAAAGTAACTTTCAAAGTGATATTGCATGAGGTCTTTGTCAAGATTACATGAAAAGCCCATGTGAAAAAAGGAAGAAAAAAAGCCAGAAGCCTTGTTGGTACCGTTATGGCTGCAGTTTACAGGCGTCTGAAATCAATCCAGCTGCAAGGTGAGGTCTTTGTCTCGGAAATCATTGCACGAAGTGAAAAGTAAATGCTACTTGGCATCTCTCTCGACAGGGTGCCTCAGAGCGGGTGGATGCTATGGCAGACTGCAGCTTTAGTGCTCAGGCCATCCAAGAGTCAGTCGGGACAGGCTCTGCTCTGTAGCTGCTACCTGGGCGCTGCGGAGCCTCGGCCCGGGCGGGCTGGGACCTGCGGCTGAAAACACTTCATTGCACTGGCACGGAACGCGGGACACGAGGAAGCCCAGCTACAACAGAAACGCGGGGAGGCTGCGAGGAGGGCGAGCGGGAAGGCAGCAATGCAAACCCTCGGGCTGTCAGCGATTTACGTGGCCAGGGTTCTCGGGATTGTGGCATTTTGTGTCGCAATGTAACTTTACATATGTTTTTTTGTGTGTGTGTGTTTCACTTCAGTATAAACAAAAAGCAACAACAAGAAGGAAGCTTATAAATTTTAAGATCTGAAACAGAGAACAAGTAAATAAAATCCACGGTAAAATGTGGTTGATAGTATGAATTCCATACATCAAATCTCAACACATTTATCTTTTTTTCTCTTTCTATAAAGACCTCGTTAATGGACAAGTCTCTATGCACTGCATTTCTGCTTTAGTCATTCTGAATCCCATGAAAACTCATCTGTTCACTACAGAAAGAACTATCTCGAGAGTGGAACATGCTGTATCTTTTTAAGTGTGCATTGTGTTCAAAGTACTTTTAACTTACTAGTTTTCTTTTTAAGGTGCCCTGATTTGTTTTTCTATTTTCTCTCTTTTTTTTCCTCTTTTCTTTTTTTGGCAGTGTTGATTTATGTCTTTAAATACCTCAAAAATTACCCATCAAGTTGCCAGATAGGAAGCCATATAATAATGAAAAAAAAAATCAGGGATAAACATAGAAAATAAATAGGAATTCAAAAATAGTCACCACACCCTGAGAGCAGGCGGCAGTTTATCAAAAAGCCAAAGCAACTCATTGTGAAGTGGTTTTAAAACATAAACAAGTCTCATCTTTAAAGAACTCATTTCACAGTCTATACTTTCAGGTTGTAAAGTTCCGTCCCATGCAATTTAATATATATATATATATATATATATAATGTAAATATATATATACACACACAAAGTTGTAAATTTCCCTTCACTGATTTCATAGGACTTTTTCTTCCAATTTACTTGCTAGCTGTCCCTTTTGTAAGTGCAAGATTGATGAAGGCATAATCCTATGTGACTACAACGATTGCTTCAGTCAGATGTAGCAAGTGTAACACTCGAGTGTCTGTGTCAAGGCGGTGTCTGATCGGGCAACGCTGAATTCATTCGGTTTGCACATGGATCGTGCGCAACGGAAACAAACAAACAAAAAGGAAAACGAGGAAAAAAAATCAAAAATAAAACCAGAAAATCCTTGGATCAATGTATTGCTTTCTGCACTCCTATCTCACATTATCTCTGGTCGATGTCTGCTGGAGCCGCCTTGCTTTTGTCAGGATTCTCCTCCTCAGCCTCCACTTTGTACATTTCCTCAGAGCCTTCCTCACTGTCGTTCTCCTCCGACTCCGTCAGCAGCTCCTCATCCTTGTACTCTGCCACATCAACCACCGTTCCCAAGTGCTCTTTTAGCTTCCCGTGGTGCTTTACGTGGTAGCGCTGGTTCTGGAAGAATTTGATGATGGTGTGTTTGGGGAGATCCAGCTGAGCAGAGAGGGTGTGGATGGCTTCCTGATCGGGGTACAGACCCACGTCGTGAATAAAGCTTTGAAGGATACCTAGAGCTTCCAAGGAGATCTTGGTACGGGATCTTGGCTTTTTGGCACAACTGTCCTCAGCAGGTGGAGGAGGAGCCTCTTCTCTAGGTGGGGAATTCTCCTTGGCAGGCTGGGACTGCTGTCTGTGCAGCACCTATAAGATCAAACAGACACACACTTCACATGCTGACCCCCATGGTGCTTGACATAAGGGCACTTGTACAGGTCTGTCACAGGACCTACTTTGTTCTGGTCAAGAAAAGTATAATTAATATGCATTTTCCACTGCCCTTCTCACCTGTAAGACAGCTACACCTGTCTGCACAACCACAGACTGAAAGGAGGAAGTAATATAAAAGGTAAATGATATAGAATAAATGTAAACGCAAAAAAATTAGTAAGAAATACAAAATATAAGTAATAAAAATATATAATAGCCAAAATAAAAATTAAGTCAAAAGGTATTACAGTCTCATTGTCATGATGATTGGCCAGTTGTCCCATCCCAGAAAAGTCATTCTCCTGCTTTGCTCCTCTTCTGCCCATCCTTGTTTCCTCTCATCTTTTCAGGCTAGACACTTTCACCATTTCTTCAAGATTTCAACTACCACAAAGGTCTAGGCACATGTAGGATTGTCAGGTGCTACTTTATGAATAATGCTTTTGCATTAAAATCCATCACAACTACTTTACGGAAGAAAAAACCAGAAGTGCGGAGATTTGTTAAGATTTCCCTTCTCTCAAGAAAGACAGCAGAGTCAATTCAGTTGCTTGACATAGGCGGCTTTAATGTGTCTCCTGAAGAGATTTCTCTGTATTACTTTCTCTATAGTAATTTCACTAGTGGAGGAGTTCTGAGTTCAAATAATAATAGCCCTCCATTCTGAAACGCCCCCTGGGCAAACACACTTTGCAGTCTTGTAACAGATTTTCACCCACAGTATCTCCTTTTTGGCAAGTTTAAAGAAAGCATATGTAGCTCTTAATCTTCCTAACAGCCACTTAAAATGACTAAGAAAGGGCCTCGTGCAGCCCTTATTCCAGGGGAAAAAATACCTGCTCTGAATTGTTCAAAACACAGAGGAGCTCCATACGCTTTCTTTAAAACCAAATCTATACAAGGGAGATTAACAGAAAAAATCCCCTACAGGATTGAGGGCTGTATTTGCCCAGAGGTTTCTTCAGATGCAGGGAAATAATTATTAGAGCTTGACACTCAAAGCTAACAAAATCAATATGGGTAACTATTTTCTTCCACAAGTAAGAGGGAATACTGGCTCTTTATCCAAGAAGAAAATGTCTTTGCTGCAAACTGTAACATCCAGAGAATCAATCCTACACTAAAGCTCTCTAA
The DNA here is from genome assembly GCF_000277835.1 of Geospiza fortis. Classification (NCBI taxonomy): domain Eukaryota; kingdom Metazoa; phylum Chordata; class Aves; order Passeriformes; family Thraupidae; genus Geospiza; species Geospiza fortis. The sequence goes on along the minus strand of NW_005054298.1, from coordinate 25,722,366 downwards.
AGAAAAAAAAACCAAAAACACAAGGATAAATAATGGAAATGTACTGAGAACTTACACTGAATTTTACACACGTCCCGAGCCCTCAGTAAAATCCTACACTAGCCAAGTTATTACCGCAAGAGGGAAGTCCGCTGTGGAATATCAGCCTGTTATGCAAATAAACGAAAAGGCTCTGTGCCGAAGAGCCCTTTATTCGCTTCCTCCATCAAACGTTCCTGCCGTAACAATCTGTAACATCAGCCATCTCCAGTCACAGCTTTTGGGAAGCAGATCGCAGCCCGCAGGCGCTGCCCACCGCCGAGGAGC
>NW_005054298.1:25664611-25721847 GCF_000277835.1 Geospiza fortis | reverse complement strand
GGCTGCAGCTCCCCGGGCACGGAGGCAGCACCCGGCACCACGTCCCAGTGCCTCGCTGAGCAGCGGGGGTGAGCGAGGGCTGGCAGTGCGGGGACACAGCTGCACATCCTGGTGTCCCCACGGGCACAGCCGTGCCAGGACAGTGGCAGGAACATCCCAACACGGAGCAGCTCCAAACGGACAGCCAAGAGCAGGTGCCAGCACAGGACCTGCCACCCGCGGGCGAGAGCTGAAGCTGGGCAGAAACACCGCAAACTTGTTTCAGTGCCAATGTGAACATTTTCCTCCCAAGCACGCAAATACTGAGGGTGCCACAGAAACGGCTAACCATGGAGCGGGGGAAAAGAGGGAGCTCAAATGGAAATGACAGATAATCTGGTTTATGTTTTATTACATCTCTTGCAATAAAAGAGCATAATGTTCCAATGAATGGAATCGCTCAGCTGCTCTTTGAGGATTTCTTTTTTGTCCATGGATTGCTTTCAAAGAGAAGGGCTGACGTTTCCAAACAGAGGTTACAGATGAGGGTGGGATCCGTACCTACGTCAGCAGGGAGCGCTGAAAGCAGCAGAGCCAGGATCGCTGGCTCAAGCCAGGGACCAAGCCCCATAAATTTGTCACACAGACCCTACCTAGTCTCCCCTGTTGTGGCTTCTGGCCCTGTCCCCTGACAAAGTAAGGCCCAGAGCAGCCAAAATCGAAAGGATTTAACATCACAAATAAACTGCCAGGGAACTTAGAGACAGCGTCACACAGAATGCTCCAAGTAGCACTGCTATCAGAAGCTGGATTCAAGTAGCATCTAACAGAGATAGAAACACATCCAGAAAGGGTGCGAATTACTCAGTTCATTCTTGTTGGAGTTGGAAGGGGGCTTTTTTTTCCCTTTTCAGTTGACAAATAGCATGAGAAATGATCCAGCTTGAAAAATGTTACAAGACTTCCAATCAAATATAATGATGAAAAATATCCAACAATACGGGATCAGCAGCAGTAAAATGTTTAATTTGAAGGAGATGAAGAGATGCCTACAGCATCTATAAAGCAATCAACCAAAGAGAGGGCTGAGTGCGGGAGGGAAGAATAATTTCAATTAACCCTTCCTTTTCCAGAGTGACCTCTCCACCTTCTCCAAAATGGAAAATGCAAAACCTGGGTGTTATCACTGTAAAATACTAGAAAAAGGTTGTATTTTATTTCACCTCCCGTTATCTTAGATAATGAAAAAAACTAAACCTGCTCTTATAACAGACGAGTTTCATTATTTTACTAACTTCTGGGGGTCTCCTCTAGATTGCCAGTAGCATTAACGAAGGATTTCAGCCATACTATATTTTTCAGCAATAGAACTTTAGCCATGTACAGAGAGATGGATAAATGCACAGGATGTCCTTCAGATCTGGGCTGTGGTCAGTTTTACAACCCCTTCTGACAGGACAGAAAGCACTCTATGCAAACCAGATCAACTGCTAAGCACACAGTACAATATGAAGCCTAAATTACCTTTATGTTAAATATTTGCTTTAAACTACACTTGACTGATGAGTATGCTGGCCAGTTTGAGTGATTGGCTTACTTCATGTCTGGCTCTGCATGCCACAGCCTTACAGAGGAAACAGACCATTCCAGGAGTTCCAGATTTTCAGATCTTGGGTCATTATTAGACTCCTACATCTGTAGGTAAAATTTCCAGCAACTTCACACAGTGCTGTGCACACCCTGCCACATCTCTTTGGGTTTTGGGTCAGTGCTGCTCTGCCTCTGCACTGCCAAGGAGGAAACATCCCTGATCCTCCGTGTGCACGGTGCATTTCCCAGTGACCCCTTGGGGGTGGCCCGACCTACCCCAAAGCACCACATACAGGATGGGCTTCTGAGATAAGGGATAACAACAATGGCCCTGCTCAGCTTTCCTCTTCCCAGAAAAGCTGCTGCTGGGCTCAAAATGGTGCACTTTATGGCACAGATGCCCCACACCCCCCTTCCCCACTCCCATTTCCAACCCACATACCCTTCCACACTGCTCCCCACCCACAGGTGGAGCAGCCTCCTCCTCCTCCTCCACAGCCAGCACCATCTGGAGCTGACTTCCCTTCCCCTTCCTGACTTCTCATCTACTTTCAAATCAAATGTGAAGATACAGATTTCCTTCCATGCCCAGAGGATTTATTCTTTTCATTCCTTCAAGAGATTTAATTCTTAAACTCTAAAGATAGGCATGGCTGCCTTTCAACATTTTAGAACAAAGTATCTCTGGCAGATGCTGCTTCATGAAGGTTTATTCAGGTAGACTTTCTCCTCACAGACAAACTTATCTTTCTGAAACAAATTCACCAACCCTGGCAGAAAACTTGCAAGAAAACGACCGTGATGGAAGTTGACTTTAAATGATAAAGTGACTGGTCTTAGATCGCACTGTACTGAAATATGATTTGAAGGCCACAATGAAAAGCAGCTGGAAACCATGTGTAAAATATAATAGTACATGCCTACAGGGAAGGAAGTGAGATATTGAATGATTGAATTTAGGAGAGTATATAATGTAGTGTATCATTATGGGAGTGATCAGGATTATTTGTAATAAGCTAAGGGTTTGTGGTCTATCTAAAATCCAAAGCCAAGAATTATCAGGGGGAAGGGACTGTTGCACTGTTTTACATGCATCCACTCCCCATGTCTCCATGTGCTCCCTCAGGAGAAACCTGACTTTGGTGTTCCCACAGAAAAGAGAGGTGAGCAAACCCAGCTGTAAGATGAACGTCAAGCAATTGCAGTCTGTGCCTGTATTGTATTTAATTTTGGCTGGATTCACTATGCCACTGATGTTTGTTTCCATTTCCACCCACTTTCTAGCTGGAGCTACACACATGACATTGGTGAGAGGCAAAGGGAGCCAAGCAGGAACACACACACACCAGGGCACCACCAGCAGAGAGGCACCAGCTGAAAACACTGGCTCTGGGACGCGTCACCCTCCATTGCCTGGACAGCCTTTTGAGCACACTGGAATCAGGAACTGCATTTCTATGTGAAAACCCCAAGCTCTTTTGTTTCCTAGTGTGCTTCTGCCCTTCCCTTTGCAGAGAGGATCAGTCATGTGAGCTCCCTTCCACTGGGATTTGCTGAGATGATGAGGTGCCCTTTGCTAAGAGAAACACCAAAAATGTTACATTCTTGAAAGACTGTGCATTTGCAACAGAAACTGCCCTTGCTGAACAGGCACCATCTGCCTCTGCGCACAGCCAGCATGAGCACTGACAGGTACCTTGATGGCATGTGGTAGTCAGTATCAATTTTGACAACCCAAACTCACAAGGAGCAAAGTTCAATGGACTGGCCTTCTCTTTGCCAGAGCAGGTTTAGATTGGATATTAGTGAAAGGGTTGTAAAGTACTGGAACAAGCTACCCAGGGAAGTGGTGGAGGCACCATCCCTAGAGGTACATTAAATATGTGTAGATGAGGCACTTAAGACATGGTTTAGTGCTGGACTTGGCATTGGTAGATTAATGGTTGGACTCAATAATCTTACAGGCCTTTTTCCAAAACAAATAATTCTACCAATCTAGTCTCAGTGGTGGCAAGGGGTCTCACCTTTCAGCTTTCCTTCACCTTTACATTGTTCTCATAGCCAGCCATAACACTGTATCACATCAAGGACTTCTATGCCAAAGACAGCAAGATTTTAGCCTGCTTAAGGACCCCAAAATAAAGGCAGAGAGAACAGACACACACTACAAAACATAGGTCCAGAACCTTCATTTCTTGCACCTAACACCAGTGATCTGTTACTGCCCTTACAAGCGGTCAGGGCTCCTCAGCAGGAGCTGCCACCAGTTTGACTCCAAGCAAAAACAATTCACCACACCCCTCCTGTCGGCAAGCCACTGGAAAAGCTCCTTCCCCATGGCCAGCTGAGCTCAAAGGCAAAGCAGAAGACAGGCCTAAACAAGGTCTTCAGCTGCATTTTACTGAGCAGCACCTCATCTCTGTAAGCTGAGAGCCCCCGGGCAGTGCCCAGCTATCCTGGTAAGAGTTTACAGAAGAGACAAATTCCATTTTGTTGCAACAACATCTCACACTGAGAAGGAGATGCTGTCCCTCTTACCAGAGTTTACAGGAATAATCTGCAGGAGATTATCTATTCAAATAAAGAGCCTTACACTCCCTAGCCCTGGTCTCTCTTCACATACAGAAATGTGCAAGAAGAGAAGAGAGGCAGCAGCTGCCATAAGCAGGCCTCCACCCTGACAGCCTCCCAGGCTGGGGCTCACAGGGGTGAGAACATTAATTACACAGCCAAGACTCTTTACAGGTTTCTAGGAATGTCTGTACAAGAAACTGTAGCAGAAGTTACAATTTGCACCTGTGTTCATTTCTTTCCTATTAAAAATGTGGTTCTTAAGACTACTCTTTTTCTTCCCTTGCAAAAATATATTCATTTGGGTAAACACTGCAGCACTAGTCGCAGCACCAAAGGAAGTATTTTCTTTGGGCTCATTCACAGAGTGATTTCACACCTTGACACCATAAAGCTGTGTTAAAGACTGTGGTTTAGTTTCCTTGCTTTTCTTGGATTATACAGTATCCTAAGGTCAAAACTCAGGGAAATCCAAAACTGTTATTAAAAAAGAAAAAGTATCTATGAAGTGATGACAAATTGCAGACTACAGGTGTTAGATTACATTTTGACTCCAGGCAGGTTTAATATACTTTAGTTTCCTTTTACAATTGCCCTTAGCAAGTACTGTTATCGGTAAGGGATTTAAAAAAAATATATGGTACTCAATAAAAGAAGACCATGTCAAAAGAAATCAATATGAGCGTGCAAAATGGTAGGAAGTCTGACACGGATAAATATGTTCACTTTCATCTAACTTCAGTCTGAGCTTCTTTTAATTTTGTAGCTCAAATGCTGGCTGCACATCCTGTGCATTTTCCAGTGCAGCTTAGGAATTGCTTCACGAGAGCAAACACCCTTATTAGAGGTAATTATAACACTTGTCTGTGATGTGATGTGCCCCATCTCATGACTGGCAGACCAAACCAGCCAACCAGAACTGGTGGCTACACACCACCTTGTAAGCCAGCAGCCCTGGGTGCCATTCATTTTGCCTGCAAAGACAAAGCAGTCACACACTAAAAAAAACCCCAATTATTCAAGCATTTTCTATCACTCTTCATCTGTTCCTGACCACCAGTGGAGCCAGAATATTGGATTAGACAAACTGTCCTAAAAACTATCGGCTCCGAGGTGCAAGTCACACCGAGCTACGCAAAAAGTGACTTAGAGAGGACTCTTGAGGAGAGAAATGAGTTCCACAGGGAACCCAAAGTCAAAGGCAAGTTTGGTTTCCAGGCTGGAATGGAAGCTGGGTGAAGTGATTCATTCCAACATCTTTGGAGCACACTCGCCACATGCTTCCCTTTGCTTTATGGCGGCTGCCTTGCTCAAGGGCAGGAAATAGGCAGGGATTTGAAAGCATGGCAAGACACTGAACACACAGCCTCTGAAACAGCGGCCCCATCCTGCAATTCTCCAGGACCAAACTATCAAAAATGGTCAAAAAGGTGACAAAAAGGGCAACAGGAATTTTAAAAACCCGCAAAATTTTCAGTTTTACATTGCTTTCGGCATCCCACACAGTGATAAGCATAAGCAAAACATAATTAATCTTGACTTGAAGGCAGGGGGAAGGTGTCTCTCCCCCTCCCCAGCACACACTGCTCCCATTAATGCTAACAGGAGCTTACCATGCATCAAAGAGCAAATCCACCACAAAACATTTTTAAGTGCTATCATCACTGAAGATAAAATATAAATTACAGCCTGATTACACTGCGTTGCTAAGAGGCCACATGTGCATCATAGTTTGCAATGACAACTTCAGATGACCAGATAACTTTGGGACAGGTCTAAGACGTCAGTGTAAAACATCTGTGCAGAGGAATCTTTCCTTGTCTTTGCTTTCCTTTCAAGAAGCTGTGGCACTGCTGTCTGCACAGTTGTTTGAAGAATGTTTACAAATCAGCTTGACAAAGAGAAAAAAAACTTCTGCCACCACTTGACCACAATCATGATCTTATTCTTCAGTAATGCGTGGTTTATTTCCCTTTCCTGATCTCTGTTAATAAACAGCACGTGCCTACACAATAGCCACTATTTTGTCTGTATAATGTTAAAAAAATAAATCAGAAAACTCTGACAATGCAGAACAGTGTCCCGGTGTTTCCTGGGGTAACTGCTCTCCCTCAAATGCTAACTCAACTCTTCCCACAAAAGCTCAGGCACAACTTTCATTGCTGTGCAAGTGCCTGAGAACTGGCTGATTTTATGGGGCAGCATAAATGAGCTCATGCTGATGAACATTCATGCATTAGCTCTGAATTTCCCATCTTGGGCTGGTTCAAGCCAGATCCTTAGGTTCACTGCAGAGTAACTGCAACCAGCACTGGGTACCTCTTTCACTAATACCTGGCTGCAGCCTGGGAGAGCTGCCAGCAGCTCCTGCCCAGCCCCCAGGTGGAGCTGGCACGTCCCTCCTGTGCCCATAGGCGAGCGGCCAGATCCGCTCCGGCTGCTGCTGGCACAAACCAGGGCGCTGGTGACAGAGCGGCCGATGCGGTCAGGAAGTGTTGCACAACCTCGCTGCAGACTCTCTCCTGAAGGCATCGTTGATGGATGGCTCCATTGTCTGGGGATGGGGCACAGCCAGCACAGCTGGCACAGGGGCCAGTTTGCTGCACCCCTGGCAGGCAGGCAGCACTCTGCTGGCCCTGGAGAAGCCATGCGAGTCTCTCTTGCCTGTAACCTGTGGTAGCGAGGCAACCTCATCCACAAGGGAAAAAGCAACAGCCCCAGAAACACTGCCCTTCTTATGGTGATGCTAGTAGAGTCCCCTTAAGTGGGACTTTTTCACATCTGTGTGCACCTTGAGGGCCACAAACCTTCCAGTTGACACTCACCTTCTCCAAAACAAGACTATAAGCTCTGTGGGCCTCTGACTTACCTCTTCTGTGCTTTCTCCCACAGCCCTAGCAAGACTCCCTGGGGTGCTATGGTGTGCAGAGCTTTGCTTAGCACTTCCCACATAGAGCCTGAGCTTGGTTATGGCTAAAGGGAGGGTCTGCCAAAGATTTCAGGTCAATTCTGCATTTCCCCATCCCAGCCCTGATAATCCTAATGAGGAGCTGGCAGAATGCCACAGGAACTAAGGAGGCAACAAAAGGGCTTTTGGTTTGGTTTTCTGCCGACAAAACACTTCGGGTGTCCTCTATGCTTTCTTGTTTAATTAACACTACACACATTCTCCTTTTCTTTTGAAAATCAGAAGAGTATTTCTGAGCAGCGTGAGCAAGATCTTCCCTGACAAGTCCCAACCTAGAGCCATGCTTAAGGTCAAGCCCTAAACCCCTAACTATGGTGGCACGAATGGGGCCACTATAATCGTGTTGTTTTCCAGTTACTCAGACCAGGAGTAGGCACCGCATTATTTCAGGAAGGATATGTTTGGATTAGACACTGGATTCTGGTGGGGGGGTAATTATTTGTCCCATCAAACTGTTTTAGGTCCTTACAGATGGCTATTTGGGGTTTCAAGAATACCCAACTGTACTGCTAATTTTTACAATGGGAGCAGTTAGAAGTCAGGAGAACCTGACTGTTATGGTTAGTGAAAATAGCAGATTTGTGCTGATAAAACACTACTCAGCATGTTTTTTGGCTTTTGAGATGTAACCACCAATGCACTTAATAACAGGACTTGTGCAAACTATACTGTGTGAATCAAACACATAAAAGTATAAATATTCCTTTTTTTAGAAAGCAAGTCTTAAAAAGTGCATTATAATCAACTACCATGGTAAAAGCAAAATATCCAGTATTACCACACACACAACTGGCATAATGTGCTTTATTATACCCTTAGCTTGAAACTGGATAAATAAAAATCAAATGGCCAAAGTACAGTCTCCTGCACAGATTAGGTCATTGAAGACAGGACGCCTCAGAGAATTAGATCTGAAATCCTTTGTCTTCCTGGTTAAGCTCTAGAAAAGGTGAGCATGTGCAGAAAACAGAGGAAGTTACCCTGGCATCTCACCCCCATGCTGTTGAGCTCCATGTCTCACTACTCTGACCTGTACCTATTTTACAGACTCTGGACGCTGGTGTGCAGTTTATATTCACAGTTTTTTAGTTCATTTTAAATAAAACTGTTTAATGTAAGGCCAGAGGGGCAATATTGGGACAAAGCAGAAGATAACATTGTTATGGCCCTGTTATCCATCCAGCTTTGCTGCTGGCTGCCGTGGGGAACTCCATGGACTGCTCTCTCCATGGCTGGCTGCACACATGTAATCGCAGGGGTAAAGCTCACGCTTAACACAAGCCTGCAGCTACTATAGGTCTGAGTGCAAGGAGCCACAGGCTTTTGCTAGAAATGCAAAACACTATTCTTTGCTTCAATAAGGTTGGGATTGTGTGGCATTTTTCAGTCAAAAGTCTTTTGGTCAAAAATGTCGACTGAGTGACATCAAAGTATTGACTAAGTAAAGTCTACTTTGCCAAACTGTATGCCTGGCGCAGCAGAGGGGTGAATATTCTGACAAAGTTCAAGCAGTTGTTTAGGCATTTTGCATGAAACAGCATATTCTGGTTGCTTTTATTTAGAAAAATTTTTGCTCTTCAAGTTCTTCCTATTTTCCTTCAAAGCATTATGTTGCATGTTGCTCGTAACTGCCGCAAACCTTTTTTTTTTTATTTGAACTGAAAATAATAATTTAGAAAGGACCAACATATTTTTTTCTTCCAGCATTTCAGAAATTTCAGCAACCCTTTAACTCAGCTAAAGCAGTTCTATAGCTCTAGGCTGTACCACCCAAGAAAGAGCAGCTTACTATCCACTTACCTCCCTCACCATCGTATTTACTAAGGGTTGTACTGATGGGAGCTCTGAAAGAACAAAATGTAATGCAGTTTATAAAAGGAGATGGATGAGAATCTTTTCTATCTCAAAATCCAATAAAGCTTACGATTTTTATTGCATGTGGGAGTCCTTTGGTCAATGTAACACTGATTAGCAGCTTGCCCAGTAAGTCTGATAAAACCAGAAAGTACTTCCGAATATATTCTGGCCAGAGACACCTGGGAGCAAAGTGTGAGTGCTGCAGCTGATGGCCCCAGGGTCACACACGTACCTTGGGATTTCTTCACTTGTTCTGTACTGTCTGGCCATGGTTTTGTTCCATTCTCTCCAGAAATAACTATTCCAAACCTCTCTTATCCTTTAATCTTCCTAAAAAGGGAGTATAATCTCAAAACTATTCCCCCTCACCTTTCCAACATGCATGAATGAAGACAAAAGATTTACAACTTGCTTCAGGCAGGGGTCCAGACTGGACTTTAATGGATCCCAAACATAGCAATGCAGCATTCTTACTCCTCATCTCATTTAAACAAGGGAACACCAGGAATAACATTACTCCAAGTCAGCAGTGCTTCCCTGGTGCTAATCAGGCCATTAAAAAGGCATAAGCAGTTTGTTTGATGCAGAGGGACAAAGAAAACCACAGAAGTGAATCAAAAAACGGGCAAAAATTAGAGATTAAAAGTAATAATACTCCTTCCAGCAAACCACAGTCTGAATGCATAAGTGGCTAAAAGACACAATCACTGCAGATCTAGAGACAAAAACATGTCTCCTGACTGCATGAAGTGTAAATTAAACTTGCTCTGATACAGAAGCATTTCCTTCACAAGGCAGTCACTCACTGCCATCGGGAAATCCAGACCCTCTGCTGCAAACGAGAGCCGCCACAGCTGACCCTCCCTGATCCCGCCTGTGGAAAACACATAGGCTCAGAGTCAACAGTTGGAGGGAGAGGAAGAAAAACCCAAATGTGGCAGACTTGCTAGAAGAGATTTCCATGGAGGTTTCCTCCCCAAATAAGCAGATGGTTTCCAGTTAGTCAGGGTCAGGGACTGCCCGTGTGGTTTCCTGCCTGCTTGCCTTTGTAGCTTATCTGGGCCTCATCAAGATATACAGTCCGAAAAAATTAGAATGGCTATGTACAGGAATTAGGGAAACGAAATACAAATGAGCTCTGGTCTGCACTTGTGCAGAGGAGCAGGGGAACGTGTACCTCCGGGCGGGATGGAGGCAGCGGTGCCGACCCCTCTGCCGGGGCAGCCACGCTGGGCTGCAGCCCTGCACATCTGCAGGGGCTGGGTTAGGTCTCGTTAATGCTGCAGTGCCTCTCCAGGCACCAAAGCGGTGCCTGACTCCATCCAAAGCACCCTCGGCAACAGTCCAGCTGCTCTCAAAGTACCCCTGACGTCAGTTTACAACCCTGCCTGCTTTAACCGTGGTGCTGCTGCCCGGCGGCAGCCCAGCTCCATGGAGCATTCCCAGCCCCGCTCCATGCATATGCCCAGCCCAGCTCCATGGAGTATTCAAGCCCTGCTCCATGGCGTATTCGAGCCCCGCTCCACGGCATATTCCTAGCCCAGCTCCACGGCATATTCCTAGCCCAGCTCCACGGCATACTCCCAGCCCCGCTCCACGGTGTATTCCCAGTCCCGCTCCATGGCGTATTCCCAGCCCAGCTCCATGGAGTATTCCCAGTCCCGCTCCATGGCGTATTCCCAGCCCAGCTCCATGGCGTATTCCCAGCCCAGCGCACGGCTACGAGATTTGCAAAGCTCCAGGCACACACTGGCTCTCGTAATGCTGTGCATGGGAGCAAAGCAAAACTCCACCAGGAATGTATGCACAAGCTGCCATATGGAAAGGGCATTCTCAAATTAAACCCTGAAACCCAGATGAGATCTGAGCGAAGGACAGTTTCACTTAAAGGAAATGTCTGAGGTCAACCAGCAATTAACTGAAAGGTTCTGATTGAATACGCTATTGACTGCGCTCACATCAGACAGCTTCCTGTTTATTATACCTTATGGGCTGTCTAGGTGCCAAGACATTAAGCTGTCAATAATCTATTAATACTAAACAGCTCCTCCCTCTGCACTCCCCCCTTGCAAATCCTCTTAGGCTAAGAAACTGCACTAAAAAGATGGAAATTTTTGAAGTGAGATGGAAATTAGCTTTTTAGGGTTTTTCTTTGCTTGGTTCCAGCTGAAAGTACAGCAACATTCATAAACAATATAACACACAGTCTATAACTACATGGAAAAAACTGTGTTGAAAAAAAATCAGCCATGATTGAGACCATATCCTGAAATCTGGCTTTCTTTTCCAAGACATCTTTAAACAGTCTAAGTTAAATTTAATTAACAATTTACAACAAGGAGAGAGAAGTTATTTAAAGACAGGCCTACAGGTCCTTAACATTCAGTGTCTGGGAAACAGTTGTATATAAAAAAAAAGTTTTAATGAATTTAATAGAGAAAAGCACTTTAATTAAATGCTGTCAAAGAGGATTGTATTAATGACTGCACACAAAGGAATTTAAAGCAAGCCAAGTATATTTAGCAAATAGGAAGTAGGCTTTCAGAGGCTGCAACTATTTATGTTTCTGCCATTGCAATGCATCTAGGAGATCGTGTTGCCAATTGAAAGCAGTTATGTTATTAGATATGATTTTATTTATTATGGATTATTAAAATTTCAAATGCTGCAGGGAATACATTTATTTCACTTCTCAAATGAAAGAACAAAGATATTTCCTCCTTGTTCGGTAAGAGGAAAAATAGGAGAGGAAATAAATAATAAATAATAATAATAACTTAGCACTTAACTAGTAAAGTGCTGTCCAGACAGATCTTTTTATGGGGTTTGTTGAGTCCTGAAATTTTAGTGTGTCTCTTTCTTTCTGCTACAGCTGGATGGATTCGCCGTTGCTACCACAGCTTCCCTCAACACAACACAGAAAGAGGAGACAGCTCTTCCTTCTCGTGGGTACAAGGGCCTTCTGTGACACCCTGCATGGTTCAACTCTAAGTACCAAAACCCCAACATAAGAAATCCTGGCTGCAAAGCTTTTGCAAGCAAGACTGAGAATACCAAGGTCTTCCAGATCTAACCATGAGACTTAGCCATATACTGCTCATAAAAAGCCAGAACAATTATGGTTCTGCACTAAGACTTTGTGCACAATGTGCCCACCTTCCTCAACATCCACATGATGGAACTTGTAGCAGGAAGGAAGGGGCTCTTGACAGCTCTCTGTTCCCATGTGCCTTGGATTCAAGTGTGGCACATCAAATGGGCATGGCTTAATAATCTGAGGAAAAAGCAGCTAGAAAATTCAAGGGTGTCTACATTATTTTGGACAATAATGGCACAGCAGTGTAAAACAAAATTTAGCCTCAACTGGAAACAGAAAATGTTTTTAACACAAATTTAATGAGATGGCTGCATCTGTAATATCCAGGATGTGTTCTGTGATTTACCACATCCTTTTTGCCATGTGTAATGGTAAAAGGTTAATAATGATTTTAGATTATTCAAACTTCCAAATGTTCCATCAGAGGCACCTTACACATGCTTGTATTCCTTTGTTTCTGGACACCAAATCCTTTTTAAGTTGGGCACCACAATGGGAGTTAGTCCTAAATTATTGTTTTTAAAATGTACTTGTTTGTAGTTAAGATTTTCATCTTGCCATTTGCAACATGAAGAAGTGAGTAGAACTGGGAGAGAAGTCATTGGAAAGGAGGCACAAGGGGATACCAACTTCCTTTCACATATGTGAGTAGCATCATAAATGATGAAGTTTAATTTTCTAAATACATTATCTGATTTTTGTTTAAGACTTTAATAAAAGTCATGTGTGATGTGTGTTGAGAATGTAGCCTTTGTTGTTCCACAGCTAGGGATCTTGCAAACAGCTTCACTTTGTCTGTGCCAAAATACTTTGGAATATTCTTTGAAACACTGTAAGCATAGATGACTGTGAGAAAAAATATGTGCTACTGTACTTCTGGATACTTCATGCGTGAGAATAGTGCATGCACACAAAACCACTTCTCCTTTCAATCTGCAATTCCTACAAAAGTGCATACAAACATGGAACAACATACACAATATACTGACCCCGGAAAAAACCTTATCTCTGCATACATTACAGTCTCTGGTATTTCCAACCATTCAGTGGACGAAAAAAAAAAAAGAAAGAAAAAAAGGACACGCCAAAGAATTTCCAAAAAAAGACTGGCCCTGGGCAAGGAGACTGACCATCTCTGTCCTGCTCTGTCACAGCCTAACTCCCAGCACTGCACCATTTCCCTGGAGGATGGTGTGCAACACAGAAGAAAGAGTAGCTCCTTGAGGGTCAAGCAGTGCTAAGTGATCTGGTAGCACTATTCTCAACGGTTTCCCTCCCCATGTAATTTTTATAATTGCCTATCTGCAGAAAAAGACCAGCTGCAATGATCCAGGCCTCTAACTTTATCCTAAGATTTCTGTAGAGAGCCTGAGAATAAAATGTTGCATACAGCCAATAACCTATAAACATTTACACATCTCTGAAGCCTGATACCATAATTTATGAACAAGTGTGGGGGGACACAGAGTAATTAGGAAGCATTAAAATTAAATTAAAAAGAGCAATATTTTGAACTGCAAAAATTTTCAAATGTAAATGGAACAGAGGCTCATCTAGTGGCTTTTCAGCCTTCAAGGTTTGCCTGCTGGCAAGCTTCAAAGGTTATGTGAATTTAAAGAGCTTTATTTAGTGATCTTGCTCTCTCTGTTTGCTCATCCTCAACCTACTACAGCTCTTTACAACACTAGCAGCTTAGCATTTACAACAGGGCCAGGACTGTAAGAAATGAGGACTAAATCTGGTCAGATTGTGTGTGGAAGGCAAAAGGGTGAGACAACAGGGGCCAGAGCTACAGTGATGTCATTTGCTAAAACGACAACTTGTCAGAGCAACACCAACACAAACCACCACCCTGCTGCTCACTGCCAAGTCTCAGCAGTGCTAAATCTGCACATTCAGATTTTAGGGGAAGCTTCTGCCTGGAGCATTTTGCCATGGGAGCCAGGGCAACTCAAGCAGAGCTGCTCTGGGACAGCCTCACGGAAGATGTATCCTCGGAGTCATTTTTATTGTAAGATGCCGCTGAAGAAAAGCACTAGTCATATTCTCATGGCTCCTTCATGTCCCACCTCATTCCTGCCCTGTCCTCAGCTGATCCTGGACTAAACAAAAGCTGTCTGGGAACAGGTGTCACTGAAGTGGCCTCATGGTTTCAGGTTCTGTACAAATGTGAAAAGGATGTACTATCCTGACAGGACTAAACTTGCCACCAAGGAAAACTTGAAGCTCTGCAGTTTACTTCATCTCCCATTTATAGGGTTAAATGGAGCAGTACTAAACCTAAACTAATTTCAGAACAGAGGCAGTTTGGCTTTAATTGCAAGTACACTCCCAGCTACCATTCAAGGAGAATAACAGGCCTAATGTTAATAAAAATCAGCAGCATTTTCAGCCACATTAGATATCCACACTAAGCAGAAACAGCTGAGATGGTGCAGTAGGCAGGTTTGGCTGTAGCAGTCACAGCTCAGCGCTGTTCCCTGCAACTGTGGCAACTATCAATCACAAGATCATCCACTGGATACTTCAGAGTCAAATATAAGGGGGCTGTTGTCTGATTTGTGCCTCTGTTGCCTCTGTCAAACATGTGCAAGGCTCCTGAACTACTGTGACCCATCAGAAAAATGGTGTGCACCAAGAGGATGGAGAACCAGAGCATGCAGCCACAGGTAGTGTTTCAGAATGCACCATCTCTGGCTATAGGGCACAGGTACTGGAGAAGCATGGGAAAGCAGCTCAGAAGTGGAAGATGCCTGAGATTACTTTTTTGTATGTACCACATGCTTCAAAGACAGTTCCTTTACCCTGACCCGAAAGCAGTCACACACAAGCAGAGATAAATGCAGTGTGAGTGGCATTTGCAATAAATATTGCCTTCAGCTTTAACACTGCATAGAAACAGAAGTTACATAGTTTGAGACTTTTTTCAGTGGTTTCTAATAGTTTAGACTGGAAGGAGATACTGAAATTGACTGTTGTCTAATTTCGATAAGAGAAACAATAAAACTCCAAGTAACTAACAACTAAAAAAGAGATATTCTCTACTCACAAAATTCACAGACCTCATTCTGACACACATTTCCCTCTGTAATTCTAAATCTCAGAAAAAAAAATAATCGAAGTGCAACCCTCCCAAACCAAAGCTCTGAGCATTCTGAATGTAATGAATAACCCACAATACAAGCTTCTCTTGAAGTCCATCTGGGTTTGCTGAATACAAGTTGTGTCACCAGTCTTGACCACTCCTGTCTGAGCAGACATCACATCCAGCCATGGATTAAAGAACTGGGGAGTCAAAAAGCAGTGGGTATCAATCTATGGTCTGTCTTTTGGGAGCAGAGAAATGATCAAAAAGCAGAACTATCACGGTGCAGCCATTAAGAATGAATCACAGGGCACAGCATCCCCGCAAAAAATGTGTATCAAAACAGTAGGGACCAGAGTCAGAGAGCTAGCACGGTTTGGGAAAGTAATTTTTGTCCAAGTCTCACAGACAACTCAGTCCTAATTTCCAGCATGCAAAATCCCCCGGTGTAACTCAGACAAACACAGCAAAACCTCACTGTGCACATCATCCTATGGATCATTAAGCACACCGTGTTACCCTATGGAATACCACAGCTTTGCTTCACTTATCATCTAAGATTTCCCAAGTATTATTAATTAATATTATTTTTTAAAAAATTTCAAGTCTCACTGGTTTTTCCATCTGTGTGCTATGCATTATGTGACCCATGAACTCCAAGACATTATTTAGAATCAGATATTTCATTAGGAAGCACTACTGTGGTGTTCATCCCCCTCTTTATTACTTCTAGAAAGAGAATATGAAATTAGTTTCATTGGATTGCCATCGCCACTTGCCTTGACCCATTTTTACGAGGACTCCACGTTCTGCTCTTTTGTATTTCATTGTTATTTCTAAAATACTCATCCCCTTCTATCCCTCACAAAATTATAAAATCAGTATTTAATTTACTTCTGTGCTGTGTTATTTTCTGCATATTTAAAGAGAGATTACAATGTTTGCAGTGAACACACAATACAGAAGAGCTTTCCTAGAGCTTTTTTACTATGCCTTCTTTTATTTACTAATGTTCCTCCACAATTTATGATCTCAACAATTATATACCGCCAGATTTGTCTAAATCAAAGCTTCTGAGAAATAAAAGGGTGGAGGGATGTAATTTTTAAAAAGTGACAAAAGTAACAGTGTATCAGAAAGCAACATTTGATTGCTCTTAAATACGTACATACCTACTAGCTTCAGATCTACTTGTCAACTTAGAGAAAATGAGAGGCAAGGCTCCCACATTCTCTGAATAGAAGGTCCTTTGCTGCAGTGGTGGCTCATTACTCCAGAGAACTATCTTACCCACCCGGACACTCCAGAGACAACAGCCTGATTCATGGCCCTCCCAATGGAGTCAGGTTTCTCTGCCCCAGCAATTAACAATGAATTAGCACTATATTAAAGTGCCAGGCAAGATGGTTACTCTCTGGAGTGGTCACCTTGGACACAGCAGACAAACAGTGGGAGAAGGGAGAGAAATTAGATTTACTGTGTCCCAGCATGTCTGTAACAAACACGAAGTCCCTGGCTGGCAATGGGAAGCAGCTGTAGGCACTTGTCAGCATTAACACTCCAGAAAGGTCCAGTGCCAGCAAACAGCCAGGGAATGGTGGGATTTAGCAAGGGATGAAAAGTAAGACAGGGAAGGAGGGCTCACCTCTGCAGAGCAAGGAGCTAAACACAGAAGCAGGAGGACTGCTTGCTGCAAAGGGAGTACTTGGCACACTGCTACAGGCCAGGCCAGATCAAAGGGCCAGCCAGGATCCCACTCCTGCTGGTAGTGGAGGGAGAGGATAAGAACACAGCAAAAATGTAATAATGCTTTCCAGGATACCCTCCCACCCTTCAGGAACCTGTGGCTCAGGCACTGTGTAATTCAGAAGTGATGTCCTTATGGTACTCAGCTAGCAACAACCTCACTGCTCTTCTTCCTACCAGCACTCTGCTATTACACAACTGCATGGAACGGAGGGAGAGCCTCTTAACGGACACCTCAATTTCCTTAAAAACCAGAAGAGAGGCTGTGGCAAGCTCAGCCTGCATGCACAGCAACATGTAAGTGTAGCATGGATGCCCCATAACCAGTGTGTGAAGGAAAATCCACACTCTGACACGTCCATATGGCCACACCCAGTGCTGCCAGAGAACAGAGCCATGTCACAGAGCTCCACAGGGCTCACATTTTATGACTCCTCAGCACAATAACAAACAAATCAAGTATACAGGGAGGAATTTTTTGAACACTCAGCTTCCACTACAGACATTATTAATTTCAGAAACAGTAAAATAGCTGATTAAATGGATTAATATTTATGGCCGATGGAAAAAATCTAATGGAAGAGAGAAAAATAAACATGTTTGGTTTTAAAACCCTAAACTTAAAGCTAAACAGTGAGGTGTAGGCTAGTAATACCAAACCAGTGAGAGCAAGAATCTCTCAAAAAGGAAACAACAATCCCTTAAAACATGAAGAACCAGCCTGTGTCCAGCTGATCTCCTACAGCACAACTGCCCCACTGAGCACACCCAGCCTTATAGAAGACAGAAACCATACCCAGGCCTTGGGGGAATTCCCTCATTTGAAATGTCTCCAACCCTGTAAGCAGCAAGTGAACTACACAAAACCCATCACAATGATATCTTTGCCATTTCCAAGAAGCCATACTGATGAAAAGACTGCAATATAGCCACATCTTTTGCCTGGTCATGCCTCTTGTAATGATAGCTAGGATATTCTTCCAAGTCTGGCAGGGGGATGTCCCCAGCCCAGACAGGGTTAAGTCATGGTGGCTGGTTAAGTTTGGCAGCAGTGTGGGACAGCCTGTTTTCAGGCTCTCCCCATCTCTCAGGTGAAGGAGCAGGACACTCAAGCACCAGAGAGAAGGTACCATACACACACCTAAGCCATCAGAGCAAAAAGAAAGATGGGCTGGGCACAGAGAACAGAGGTAAGATCCTGCCTGCTTCTATGTTACAGGTCTGCACCTGCTGTTATTCACAGCACTGCTGCTTGTATCTCCTTCAAAGGGCTGTCATTTTGCTATCAAGGCTGCAGGTAAGGGCTTGACTTACAGCACACTTCTCACTAGCAAACCTGCAAAGCAAAGTAGGTCGGTGACTGCAGCTCTTGGATGTTTTCACCCCCTGCTAAAATGCAGCCAGGCACTGTGGCAGACATTCTGCACCCGCCACTGCTTTGAGAAGGAAATGAGAGTTGCTTTCCCACTTGACACTACAGGGGGAATTTCAGATAGGCAGAATGTAATTACTTGGCCTGGAGTTCAGCCAGGAGCAGGGCCCAAGACCCCTACCCTTATGTAAAGTGTCACAAAATCTCCAATGACTGCAAGTGTGAGGACCTCAGCTTTACATCTCTGGCTGCTTGTCATTGGTTCTTCATGGCTAATTACCTAATAGTGACCCTTGCAGCAAAGCTAAAAATCAAACCTTGCTTCTCAAAACAATTCAAGTTCCAGAGACTGAAAACTATGCAAAAATTACTTAGTCTTGGGTATCTTTTGACAGTAGGGAGCAGGTGGACAGCAGACCTCCTGTGCCTGGCACTGGTAGCGTGTCACTCAGAAACCTACTGGGGTTTTTGGATGGGCAAGCATAGCTTTAAAATGCAGCACCCCCAAAACACAAGCCTACTGTATCAACTGCATACCAGTCTCCAGAGTTTTGTTGTATGAAGTTGCCAGCTGGTTCCATTTATTTTTCTTCATTTTTCATATTTTGACTGTAATAAATAATTAATCCATGGCTTTGTAACTTGCTGACAAATACAAATACACAGCATTCCAACACAGTGTAACATGTCACTCACAAAAGCCAACCTGCATGATGCAGAAAAGTGATGTGCAGAAGGCTTTGGAAAGTAGGCTAATCATCAAGGTCACTCACAAGATCCCAGGGAAACCTTTTGTGTCCCTTAGAGGATACTCCCACTGGCTGTGGGCATCAGAACTGGGTTAATATGTTTAAGTCTACAGAGGTCTAGTTGTCTTCCCACATGTTAGCTTGGCCCTTTCTTTACCTGTTTGCAGCTCTTTGGTTCCAAGATCCCATAAACTTTTTGGGACGTGGAAGACAAAACTTGCTCAATTAAATTACTTAGAGGGCTTCCCCTTCTTTACAGTCCTGAGAACCTGAACCCAAGGAAACAGTTTTTTTTTTTTTCTCTTTTAGGCAAAGACACAAAGGAAAGCAAGGAGAAAGAAGTCAGCAAAAGAGACAAAAGGGACTGAACCAGGCAATAACTAATCTGAGTGAGACCTACATGTTTCAGATGGGCAGGACAAGACAGAGAAATCTCTCACCTTTAGAAAAAAGGGGGCAAGATAGCTGGCAGCCGTGGTAGCAGCATAAGAGCAGCAACAAAGAATAGAGGCTGAATGCCAAGATTCACAGCAAGAGTAGCAAAGCAGTGCAATCCACCATCAAACAATGGGGAGAGTGAAGGTGGGAGGAGGAACTGCAAGATCATCAGAGAAATACAAACAACCCCCAGAGTGGTCACATAATCTGGCAGCAAGTAAATGGTACTGAGTGCCAGGGGCTGAATTGGAGGGCTGAAGGGAAGCAGGGCTGCTGTGGAAGGTGTTGCCTCAGCTTTTTAGATTGAAGAAATGTCTCCCGAGCTTCTCTTGACCATCTGTAGATGTTTGAGTTGTGACATGCATTACTAGTTATTAGGAATACACATTAATCTGATTTTTTTCTTCTGACTGAAGCTGGAATTGCAAAGAAGAGAGTCTGTACTTTCACTTGGTTTTCCATACATATATTTGTATTTTTTCTCATTCTACTAATACCTGAGACAAGACTAGAACAAGAGTGTACAACCAAAAATTCATACTAGTCAGAAATGTAGAGAGGAGCAAAACAATCCCAATGAGGCTGTGAAATGAAGGCCTATTCCTCACAAAATGCTCAGCATGGTCATTTCAGAAGTACTTTTAAGTTTCAGTCAATCCATAAAAAGCCCATCTCCGTGCTGCACTCTTGAAACCCCTGTGTTACCCCAGTCCTCCCCCACAGACACGCTGAGGAGGCAGAAGGGCTCTGACCTGCACAGGCTCGGGGGTGAGCTGCACCACGTGCTGCATGCGCTCGCTGTGGTGGTGCCTGGACTCCTCCTCATAGATCACATCCCTCTCGTGCTGGGGAAGGTTCAGGAAGCGGCGAATGGTGCACAGGTTCTCCCAGAGGGTGCGGTTCTCCGGGCTTGGGTTTTCCTTCCAGCGCAGCAGTTCACACAGCCAGCCCTGCAAGGGTAGAGTCAGCACAGTCAATTCACCGAGCACCAAGGAACCAGATGTGAGCAGGAGGTCAGTGAGACTTAAAGCTCTGGGCTGGAAGTTTTGCTGGTCTCATCTCACATAAACGCCCACCATCCCAAGCTGCCATTTGGTCTCGACAAATCCGTGATATGTTCTATTTCCTGCAAGTTGGAAAAACTGAAACAAGCAGCAGTGCTTGGCAAAACCCAGTGTCTTGTCCTCACCACACACCATGTTCAAAATGCTCAGATTTAAATATTTTTCCTACAGAAAAGCAAAGATGAAACAGAAATGCATCTTCACTTCCATTTCAGAGCCCCTTCATTCCTTCATCCAAGCAAAAGAAAAGGAGAGGTAACTCCTGAGCCTTGCTAACAATCCTCATTGCAACCTGCAGCCACAGAACCAGAAATTCAACACTACTCCAAATGGCTAGCAGAATATACTATCAAGACTTCTGATTTGCTGACATTGTGTTGCATTGACTCCCCCAGCTCTGAACCCCACTAAAATTTTACATTTTTAAATAATAAAATCTAAGAGAAGATGCAGCCTTACATAAAGGCAACCGTCAAGCATCTAGCACAAAAGCAGAAAACAGGGTCATGCAGAAGTTACTAAAGATACCAAGACACTAGGCAGAGGTAACTCTATAACCCAACTACAGATTGTAGTAAGAGCATATTTTATTTGTGCTGTCTTGTTTAAGGTTTGTTTGAAACGCCTTTAAAAGGCTACTGCTATATGGAAGGAGCTGTAGGACCTCTCCACAGGCACCGACTGCTCAGACCTCTGAGGTGAAAGCATCTGCACTCCAGGAAGAGGAAATGACCCTGAACCCCAAGGGCAAGGACAGCCAAAGGGCAAGAGCTGCTGGGTGAGGACAGCCCCGTGTGTGCCGAGCGAAACCAGGTGTTGTGTCTCCTGCCCCTCCTGCACAGCCTGGGGACAAAGCCAGCCCCGTCCTGCCTGCCAGCAGCCCACTGGGGGCTGGGGACAGTGGCTTCCCTCCTGTGCCTGCACAGGAGACGCAATGCAAATGACAGAAGATGAGAAGATAATGCCGAGGATGCTGTCAACGCGCCTTACTGACTCCTGTCAAAATATTTTACCTAGTAGCTTTATAACCCATCATTTTCAAGCTACAGCTCAGCATTCTGACACCATTTTGACAGGCACCTTACAATACCTAAAAGATAGCTTGATCAATGTTAAAAATGTTTGGTACAAGAAGTAGCCAAAATTGTGTTTTTCTGAACAGTGACCAGAGCAAGCTGAACAGCCGGGTTCATTACCAGCCCACGGGGGGCTTTTTGGTATTGCTTTTTTGTGTAACAACTTGTAAGCCATTGACAACTTCTACCGTGCACTCTAAACCCCGTGTATAATATCATAAGCCGTTGTTTGTGTTACTCTCCACTGTGTCTTCTGCCTTCACCCCCCCAAAAAAGGCAAGATTTGATTATCTCCGCTGCATCAGCCAAGACAGCAACACCAGCTGTTCTCATTGTGCAGCCTCTTCCTCACGGCCTACATGTTAATAACCTGATCATTCCATTTTCTCCTTCAACTGCCGGCTGCAGCACAGCGAAGAGACAAAAACCCAGGCCCATCTGCAGCAGCTGTAGGCACTGAACTGTGAAGCCACCAGGGATTTATAAACTAATCTGTAACACAACACTGCCTTGTTTTTACAAGTGAGAGGCCACATTTGTGCAGACCTGATCTTTTCTTGCAATAAACTTTGAGGGCTGGGGGCTGGGGGGCCAAGGATGAAAACAAGATATATAATAATTTACTTAGGGAAAAAAAACCCCTCTGTGTTGTATTTTCAAAGTGTTTTGATTGGTATTTGGGCAATCTCTCAGCCAGGTGAAGTCTGCATTTTAATGTGGTTTGGCCACATCCCTTACCCTCAGTTGTCCTCCTTCCACTGCTCAGAAATCCCTCTAAACTTGGTCACTTGTAGAGAAAATATAGGAAGAAAATCTCCCACCTTTGCAATGTTTTCAAAGGGGTTGCCCCATGTTGAGGAAATAATTTTTGAAATGGAAAATAAACCATCTGTAGAAAAAAATCAATTCCTGTTGTTCCCTGTTTTCAGTGATCTGAGTAAGTCTCCAACTGAACTCTTTCAAGATGTTTCAAGCAGGTATGTTTAACACCTCCTGGGGGATGCTGCAGCATGAAGACCCGTTGTGTAGCAGAAAATACAGGATAAGCCCTGCACCTGGTGGAGCTGGAGCCCATTGCTGGGCAGACCCGTGAGAGGATGGGGTGCCTGGCTGTGCCAGAACCCAGGCCCAGCTCAGCAGGGCCACCTCCCCTTCCCAGGGCTGGACCGGGCCGGCCGACGGTGACTGCGGCGCTTTGATTTATCTGTCCCGTTATAATCAGCGCTCATTACAATCACTTAGAGCAACACTACAGGCCTCATTACAGACTAGGCACTCGCTGTCATTAGTCTTTAAGAAGGATAGCGCTCAATTTGCCTGGCAACATGCGAGGTCCTGACCTTGGAGCTATTAGGGAAAAGATTAGACTGCAGTGTGACCATGTGTGCAGACATGAGCAAACCAAATTAATTTCTGGCAAAGGGAGGCACCAGGCAAGGACCCCGCCATCCCGAGGACACCTGAGAACTTCTCCATTCCCCAAAGGAGATAAGCTAATGGCACGTTTAAAGGAGCCTGGTTCTGAAGGTGAAGCACATCCGTGGTATTTAGAGAGATATTAATCCAGTTTCCCCTCAAAGTATTTGCTTGGCTGATCAGATTAAGGGATCTAGCCTTCAACAGCACACCCCCACCACAGCAGGCCCCAAGAAATCTGTGATACTTCACAGCCTCAGACATATTGCACCATGTGTACCCAGCTGCTACAATAATTAGCTTATGAATGTATCAGCTGGTTCTGTGATTTTTATAAATAATAACTAACCTACAGAGCAGAAAGATTTCCACGAGCCTAATATTAGCAAGAAATTGCAAGGTGTGCCTAACTGAATTGTCATTGTGCTAAATGCCCTGTCTTCTCTCATGTTGTGCGAGACTGGATCTCCCCCAACACCATTTATAAATATTTATTTTTGCAATGTATTTGTGTCAGCTTTCTTCACAAGAGCCATTATTCGCTCACCCCCACACATACACACGCATACCCACTGCGTGCATGTGTACACTTATCTGCATCAAGTCTGTCCTTTCACTACTCTTTTTCTATCCTTCCCTCTCTTTATTCAAGCATTCATTCAAGACCCTCTCTATCCATCTATGGGGCTGTTTATTAGGCAATAGCTTTGACTAATATGTGAGAAAACACAGCGTGCCGCAGCTTACTCACACGTTCTTTATGGCTGCAAGTAACTGCCTTCCCCATGCACAGATGAAAAGTCTGCATCGGCTTTTTTTAATTATTTATTTAAATAATCTTAGCACGCCATCCAAGAAAGTTTTGCAGTACCAGGCAAAAAAAAAAAAAAAAAAAAGTGTAAATGTCAAATAAAACAGTGACAGATGACAGTATTCTCTATTGAATAGCACCGTTTCTTCGTGCATGTTCAATGAGAACTCATGAATTATTAATAGACAAAATCTCCTTTTACTGTTAAAAATCTCAACTTGGCGTTTTTTGGTTACAATTTTTAAATTTTGTTTTATTTATTTCTTTGGGGTCTGTGTATGTTACACAGAGCTTTCCAGGAGAATTATTTCATTTGAGAAATGCTAACATACAGAAACTTTTGGAGCTACAGCCATTCACAGTGAATTTTCATCTATAGTTACATTTATTGGCATGAAGAAGGAAAAGTGAAGGAGACACTATCTCACCACCTTTTCCCTCACTCACCCACAGCATCTGAGCTCACTGCGTTGCAAGTAAATACAACTTCTGTGAACATATTCTGAAAAATCTAACTAATACCACACCCCTCCCCAGACCCGTAACACGCTGTGTGTTTCTGGTCCTGCCTCCTCTGCACATCACAGGTCTCGCTCCACCACACAAACAGCCCCCTTGGCTGCCAGAGTTACCAGAGAGCTTGATACACACCAGTGTCAATATGGGTGGCAGAATCCAGCCCTTAATGTCAGCTTCTAAGGTTCTCAAATGGGAATGTCTTCCATTAAAAATAAGAGGAGGAAAAACAGCACAATTAAAGGATGCTTTTGGCTCTACATTCAGGCACACCCAGGGCTTGTGGTTTCAAGGAATTCTGCTCAGAACTTCCTTTATTTCACCCCAAAACTTCTAGAGGGATCAAGAATGCAGCCCAATTTAGCTTATTAAAGAGAGCTGCAGAAAAGTGGTGGCCTCTATTTTTGTTGTTCTCATGAGACAAGATAAACATTTTCTAAGCATTTTGTTTGATTAAAAAAAATAATATCATATTAATGTCCTATTTTTAACCTCTCCGTCTTCCAATCAAATACATTTCCACATAGCTAAGCAAACAACAACAAAAATCTGCAGAAAAGCAGCCATTCCCATTGTGCTTCTATGCTGTTAAAGAAAACGCATGCTTAGAACACCAAAGTGTGAGGCTTGGTGCCCTCAAACCCCCTCAAGGACAGCGAGCTGGTGCAGCAATCCTGAGCCATATCTCTGTCACTTATCCCAGAGCCCTGTTAGCAGCTTGACCTTCTCACTTTTGCTGGGCTTACCCTGGAGCAGGGCACCCAGACGTAACAGGCTACAGTAAGGCCAGTTTTTCCAGCACTCAGTACAGATGTGCACAAACACACTGACCCCCAGAACTGCTTCCTGCAAATCTGCTGCCCTGAAGCCTGTCAAGGACCACACTTCTGACCAAGGACAAAGAAGGCACATGGGAAGAGCTCAGGCTCACAGTCATGCTGGGGTACAGGCCCATGTTTACACTTTGCCAAAAGCCACTGCAGGAGGTGGCAGTTGGGTGTCCACGGTGACTTAGTCACAGGCAGCTGTTCTGCTTTGAGCACAGATAAACCTGCAGCTTAACTGACCTTGTGTTTCCCTGCATTTACATTAAAATTAATAACAATAATAACAACAATAATAACAATACAGTTAGTTGTCTGAACTGACATTTTCTAGGGTCTCCAGTGAAAGCATGAGTAGGCAAATGAAGAGGTTTTTAGTAAGAGTGATTCAGGAATAAATCTCAAAAATAAATGTAAAAGGCCGTTTCCTCACCCACATCATCAGTGCAGAAAATGTCAACATATGTGACAAAAAGAAAAAAAAGCAGCAATGATTGACGCAAGTCTTGAAAGATTAGTAAAGAAATGCACTCTTCAGAGAAGGCTCCCTTCCCACATGGGATCACAGGAGTGCTCTGGACAAACTTCCCCAGCATCTCTTCTCTCTGCTTAGTTTGGGACTCCAAGGTGCAAAATGAGCTAGATAATATTCAGCTCTTGTTCCTTAGTCGCCAAACTCTCTTACCATGAATCCAATAAGTGTCTATTAAAATAAATAAACCCCCTAATGATTCAAGATAACCTAATCAAGAAAGCTGAAATGGATAAAAGACTAACTGTAATGGAGAGTTCTGTCATGGCTTCAATGAATTCTTGATGAGGGCCGGGGGAGGGGGACTGAACCTGAGAAGCTTTACTTGGAGAATTTTGATATAGTTCAAGGTTAATCACTCAACAGTCTGGATTTTCTGAAATGTTTGGTACTTTTCCTCCCCAGAAAATGCAAAGCACTTTCACGAGGGCCAGTTTCTCACTAGCCTCATAAACATGAAATTATTTAAAAAAAAAATGAGATACATGAGTCCTGAAGCACCTTACATTCATGGGAACACCAAGTCTGCTTAGAGCTCTTGGTCTCAGAGGGAAGGATGCTGTGCACTGAGGAAATTTCCAGCATTCCAAGTTCAAACTGGCTTCTACCCATACTAGAGAGAAGTGTGGGCTTGTGGTTAGGGCAAGCAGCCCACCATCAGCTCCTGGGTCTGCCAAGGACTCTGTGAGCAAAGTCCCAGCTCC
Source organism: Geospiza fortis (assembly GCF_000277835.1). Classification (NCBI taxonomy): domain Eukaryota; kingdom Metazoa; phylum Chordata; class Aves; order Passeriformes; family Thraupidae; genus Geospiza; species Geospiza fortis. The sequence goes on along the minus strand of NW_005054298.1, from coordinate 25,695,452 downwards.
ACAACTGCCCCTTATTCATTCAGCTGCTGAGAGGCCAATGCACTGCTGCAGATGCTGTCACAGAATCACAGAATAGTTTAGGTTGGAAAGGACCTTTAAAGGTCTCTAGTCTAACCTCCCCTACAATGAGCAGGGGCATCTTCAATAAATCAGGCTGGACTCTGAGCAACCTGAATGCTTAAAGGGATGGGACATCTACCATTTCTGTGGGCAGCCTGTTCCTGTGTTTCGCCACTTTCATTTTAAAAGTTTCTTCCTTATATATCTAGTCTAAATTTACTCTATTTTAGTTTCAAACCATTACCCTTTGACCTGTCACAACAGGCCTGGCTAAATAAGCCCCATTTAAGTACTGAAAGGCTGCAACAAAGGCTCCCTGGACCCTTCCCTGTCCAGGCTGAACAGCCCCAACTCTCTCTGCCTGACTTCATAGGAGAGGTGCTTCAGCCATTTGATCATTTTTTGTGGCCCCTTCTGGACTTGCCCAACAAATTGAAGATCCTCCCGGGCTGGGGACCCCAGAGCTGGATGCAGTGCTCCAGATGGGGTCTCACCAGAGCAGAGCAGAGGGTCAGAATCACCTTCCTCACCCTGCTGTGACTGCAGCCCAGGACAGACTTGGCCTTTTGGGCTAAGAGTGCACTTCTATAGCTCCTTACTAGCTTTTCACCTACCAGCATCCCCAAGTCTTTCTTGGCAGGGTTGTTCTCAATCCCTTAATCCCTCAACCTATGCTGATAAGGGGTTTCCCTGACCCAGGTGCAGGACACTGTACTTGGCCTTGTCAAACCCCGTGAGGTTCATATGGGCCCACTTGTCTTGTCCTGGATGGGGTCACACTGTGATATACAAGTCTGTGAAAAAGAAGCTCTCGTCTAAAGATACATAGAAGAAATTCTAAGTTCAGTCAAGGAGAGAAATGTCTTTCTGCATTTCCTCCATATGTGACAAGAACATCAACATATCAGCACAACAGATATGCCCCAGCTGTAGAGATTCAAAGCATCATAAAGAAGGCACTGAGATAAGGCTGTAAGAAGTGCCCTGTATGCACACACTATACACACTCCACATCTTCACCACCAGCGGCATTTTCTAGCTGCTGTTCATCATCACTGGAAGCTAATAAGTTTAAGGCCAAAGAAAACACCTATTATAAGCTAAATGGGAGACAGAAGGCATCCCATCCTATCAAATGAATACAAGGGAATGTAAGTTGGGAAGGAAACAGAGGAAGGGATGAAATTAAGAGTTTCTAAAGCTAATCTTTCCTCAAAGTGACACTGCTCAATCCTCTTGCAGTTCCTGTACTTCCTTTTTGGAGGATGAGCAGGAGGTAAGGGCATGGAAAGGCAGCCATGGTGTGGAGTCCCACCTAGCCTGGGATCCTGCTGTGGGCTAACACTTTCCTTGGCCAGAGAACTGGAAATGAGGCAGGGATCTTGACATGAAAAAGGAAAGTCAGAGGAAAGGCAAGGAACTATCATAGTGACTTTCATCCATAGGCCTGGGGTTTTTTTTAACCACAACGGCCTCAACTGAAGGGCTTTTCTGCCCCCCAACTCTAACCCTCACCAAGTTTATTGTTTGTTTGCTTACTTTTCAACAGAATAAAAATATAATACAGAGACTGATCCTTGGTAGCTTAACATTTTTTTCAAATGTTGCTCCAAGTGCTCTCTCTTGCTTTACTGTGGTCCAACTGGAATAAACTCCAGTCTCTAGAACAGAATTTCAATTTCAAGGCTATACTTTTTCTTTTCACTCGCCTGGTGGAGGTTCCACTTTCCCTTCCCAGGGCTGATCCCCAGCAACATGGTTCCCCATGCCACCCCAGACTGATTAAGTGTCTCTTGCCCTGGCAGAGCTGTGGGAAGTTTGATCTCCACGTTCATAAAAACTCTGCCCTCCTTCAGACTGTCAACAATGGCTCCAGCCAGCAATGCCCACTATTTATTTATTTATTTTGATAGTCACTGTTTACTACAAACAGAACTACATTCCTAAACCCATTTTGCAAAGACTAAGAAAAAAAAAATCTGCCGAGCACAGCACAGCCTCTGACAGGACTCTCACTAGCAGAGGTCAAAGGGGTGATGCTGCTGCACAGCATCAGTCAGACGGTCATGGGGAAATGGTTTTCCTGGAGTTGTACTCTAGAGCAGTTGAAGAATTGAATGTAGAAGCCAGCTGTAAAACAAACAATCCAAACACAATCCAAAGTCTGCCTGTCCCACTGTCCAGCTCTGCATACACACAGGCCACCAAACCTCTCTGAAAGAGCACACCAGAAACCCATCTTCTTGTGAATTAAATATAACCAGGGAAGCCTGAAGTGTAGACCAGAAACCAAACCCTGGTGTTTCAGCCGCACTCAGAAACATTCCCAATGTGGTAATACAGCTCCCAGCTTTAGCCACAAAAAGGGCACTAGCACGCAATATCCCCAGACAATCCTGCTGTCCATGGGTACATCCCTAACAGCTGACAACTAAAATAGGAGGGCAGCTTTGGAGGATGTGTTGTGAGGGCACTGAGCTCTCAGCTCCTGCTGGCTTAAAAAATACAAAGGGATACACAGGACTTCACAAAGGCTAAAAAGATCTAGATAAAAGTTGCAAGGAATAAAATGCACTTTGAGGTGAATAGGTGACGAATAAGTCAATGTCTAAAATGAATGGCTTGAAATCTTTATGAAGGTGTATTCCCTTAAAGAATTCTCACCATACTACCTTGGTACCTCCATAAGGCCCTGAAACTTGCCTTTATGTTGACTTGCGAGCTCTGTGATTTGCAACCTCAGTTTCTAGAAACTGCTCCTCTCTTCAGTTGCTGAGACACTGCCATGACTCAAGAATGAAGATGGTTACTTGTTAAATTAGAGATCAATTAACTCCACCAGTAGATGATGCCTCTTGCAATAACTATTCTCAGTGGGTACCACTCTTCCTGTACAGAGACAGAAGAGGAACGAGGTCTCCGTAGCCTCTGGATGTTCTCTTGGGTACATGACACACAGCCCTGTGTATAAAATGTCAAAACATCCCTGTCGGAGATTCAGTGCCTGCTAAAACTGTGAAGATCTCACAGCACCGTGGATTGCTGTTGACAGAACAGCAGCGCCCAACATTAACACATGCCTTGTTAGCAAACTGGAAGCCTCTCAGTAGTCTGGGGTGAGGGAATAATAGAGGAAGCCAATACAACACAAGCCAGGCCTGTGGAGAATAGCAAGTGAACGAACCTTGGCGGAGAGTCCAAGCAAAGCCTCAGACTAGCTCTTTTTTCCCCCCTTTCAAACTCTCTCTTCTGCAAACATAGGCAGTTTGCAATGAGCGCTTCCCACCATGTAACTCAGCTGCTGAAATCAGCAGCATTTTCACCAGAAATTCCCACAACTGGCAGAGCTGGCCTGTGCAAAGCACTGGGAACACCCAACTGCTAGTTTGCACACAAGTCAGACCTAAAGCTGACCATGCCACCGTGTCCAGCTGTGTCCTTGCTTTTTGGCACTCCTCGGGGCCACACAGCTCCCCAGACAGCAGCAGGACACCACAGGCACACCAAGCCAGGCCAGGGGCAGGCACACAGGTGGGCTTTGAGGCAGGGGGTGGCCCTGAACCACTGTGGTTCTTGGCTGTGGCTTCCTCTGTCCCTGCCTTCCAGTGCCCCCATAAACCACTTTCATGCTCCAGCAGAGCGCTATGACATCTCAGCATGGCGAATGCTGGGCCATCCCAGGGAGCCAGAACTGCTCTGGCAAGGCTGCGGAACAAAAGAAACATCAGCCTCAGAAACACTTCTTTATTCGCTGCTGCTGAAGAAACAAAACCTTCATGTGCAGTAACTCTGCTTTAAACAGCAACATTTGTGGATCCTGTTCTTAACCTTTTGCATCTGCTGTTCAAAATCTGCCCTGCTTTTTTTCCACATGAAAGACTACAGATCTTATTTTTGTTTTGGCGCTGGTGTGCAATGCTGCCAGAGAAGTGCACTCAAGCTGGCACAGACCAAAGCTGGTGAGCCACCCAAATTATTGTTGGGTGGTTCAGTCCCTCTCTATTTCAAGAAGCCTCTGGGTATAATGACAGGAAGCTTGCAGGCAATTTTAAGCCAAACCTCAGAGAGGCTGGCATTCGGTCTGTGTTAAAACACTCCTTATTAAAAGCTGTCCAGTCCGGATTCTGGGTGGAACTTTGATATCTGCATGGAGCAAAGAATAAGGGGCACGTTTGCAAAATCAATTGTGCAGTTTTTATATTTACTGCACGTTTACCACATATGTCATTTATTACACAGTGGAAAACCGTTAAATGCACAGTAGTTGTGCCAAGTGGCATTATGCTTTTAACAGCTTTATTCGTTTAACAGCTCCAGTTCTCATTATATTTTGCCATGTGGTACATGAGATTTTTATGCATTTAACAGTTTAAGAGGGTTCCATGGTATTTTCCTTTTATGTATTTCATACTGAGCCTGGGATTTGGTTTGGGGGGTAGAGGGACTGTAACCCCTTTATCCTGACAAGAGAAAGCAAAACGCAATGAAAATAAATGATTGCATTAAGAAGGAAAAATTAATCAGATCTCCATGTGTCAGGACACAAATACCTGTAAGAAGGACAAGGCTTTCTCATGTGCTTTGATAGCCTTTGATGCTTTCTTTATATGCCTTTCAACTGCTTATTTTACATCTGCTTTAATGACTATAATGTTGTTTCCCGGCACAGAGGGAAGTGTGTGTTTTTCAGAGTGCATGCACCTAGATACTTCTATCCCACTCTCTCATTGTCACGTGCACATCTGTGCATTTTTTGTGCGCATATTGATGCCCTCTCCTTGCTGAACTGAATAATTTCACTCAGGATCAGAAGCAGCTCTTTTCACTGAGTAAACAATTCCTTCCAAAAATCTCCAATCTACTTGCTGCCCTTCAAAAAAATCTGTCCTCCTTTCCACAAAATCCCTTCTGGTGCATTATATTTTTTTAAAGAGCTGGATGAAATTTTTAGATTAATGGATTCTCTTCAAGAATTTCACCCCGACCTAGGTTTGCTCACATGTATTTTTTACACCCAAGGTAGAAATGAATCCAGCAGAACTCACTGTAGTGCCTTCCCATGCCTTTTTGTAAAAATTATTGGATCCAATGTGAATTATTCACATGGCAATACCGTATGCAGCACATACAACACGCTAAAAAGGAAACACCTGCCTAATATGCTGTTTCCCATTGCCTTCCCTCAGTTAACCACTTGAGAAAGCAATTTCATTACCTGCTGAATGAGTAGGATACCACCATTTTGGAAGTTCTGTGTCCTACTAGCAGAGGTGTAAGTTATATACCACACGTGGGAAAAGACAGACATGTTTGTACAAAAGGGGAGAAAAAGCTTGGCTGTGAACTGACCCTTTCCTCAGCCACTTTTAAAAGGGAAAAGGAAACCACTTAAGCAGGCAAAAGCCAAACACGACAGGTTCCCCAGAGATGAAAATTATTATTATGGTAGGAGCAGATGTAATTTTATTGGTAGGAGGAAGAGATGGATCTAGTCCCAAACCCAGAGCTTGCTTTAAAAACAAAACCCCAGAAAGCCCCACAACAATGAAATCCCCTATACCACTCACCTGACTTTTATTGGCAGCCACTTTGGCAAACAGAGCTTGAGATACCTTGGCCCTTTTCATCTCCTGTTGGATCTCATCATAAATGGCAGCTGTGATGTTGACGTTGGCGCTGTCCGCCTTAATGGGGAGGTCTGTTGTTGGTGTCGAGGTTTTGGCCTACCAAGAGACCATGAAAATAATAATTAAAAAAGTGCTGCTTTCAGCCCAGCCATCTGTGCAGAAATTATCAAAGGATTTCAGTCAGCTGATGCCAAACTGCATTAGCTACAGAGGGACACTTCCTGTCCATTATTCTAATCAGGTTAATTGTGATTGGAAATAATTGCAGTGCATTCCTATAGGACATGCAAGGCCCTGTCAAGCCTCCCCCTCTCCCTCTCCCAGCATGTTTATTGAACAGCTCAACAACAGGATAGGTAGCTGGGGCACTGGGCTGCAGGCACACACTGACATTGGCTTTGCCAGGCAGCTACTGCAGCACAGCCACCAGGCTCTACCTTCTCCCCCTCTCTCTAGAAGTGGCCTACACCTTGGAGGAAGAGCCAATTCTCCCAGAAAAAATGAGTAAATGGGTAGAGGTCTCTAAATAATAAATTATTACTCAATTTAATGCACTCCCTCAAGTCTCCCTCATCCTTTATTAAAACTATATGTATGTCACTTGAGTATGTATGGTTTCCCAGCCTTATCATCATTATGCTAGCCAGACAGTCACCTAATTTCACCTAGGAAATCAGTGGAAATGAAAAAAAAAATCATTTCATAAAGCTGGGCTTTGGCATGCCTTTGATGTGCTGCCCTCATTCTCCTAAACTCATATTGAGATTTTGTGTATTCCACTGCACTCCTTTTAATTGAATGATTTCCCATCAGCTTCTGTGACAAATGAAGGACAATAACGGACGCTGCCAGTGCTTTCCCTTGGCTGGACTACCCCTGCAAGGCTTCTGTCAATACAGCTCAGAAGACTGCTACAGGATGTCCATTTTAAAGCCCCTTGGACTGGTGGTCCCCCGAATGCACTGGCAGGAGAGGGAGTGAGGGCGCTGTGATGCTCCCTGAGTATCTCCCTTGGAGACAATCTCATTTACTTTCCTGGGCTCAAAGAAGAGAGATACCAGGGCTGATCACTGCACCCCTTAACCTTTTAAGGGAAATGTGGGCTACTGACATAAAATCTCTGTTTTGTCTTGAGACAGAGGTCTTAGGAAAGCACACAACCTAAATGGCAAAGCTTACAGCTCCCAACTGACCCAAACCACCCACACATCCCTGTGACCCTCATATTTGGCCCAATTATGAACCTTTTCAGATGGATCCTTTTTTTGTGTCAGAGTGGAAGTCTGCTAGAGTACATCTAATGTTAATTTTTAACTAGGCAGACATGCTCAAATGTTTATTTGTTAATAGGAAGGTTAACTAGACAAAACCAAACCTTCTGAACTTCTTCTGTTTTGTTGTCCTCCAAATCTTCTTCTTCCTGACATCTCTTCTGTATGGAGGCCACATTAATAATGAAGCCAAAATCAGTCAAGACAACACACTAGACTAATCATTCTTCCTTATGACTTCCAGATACAGCCTTAACTAACCTGTGTCTTCTCCCTTTCCAGGCTCAGCAGGCACTGCTCTGGGCTTGTTCCCTGCGTGTCACAGGCAGGACACGCACAGAAAGGGTGCAAGATTTCCTAGTTCCCTGAGGCCAGCCCCGTGTGCAGGCAGAGACAGCTGGACAGCAGCTGGGGCAGAGCACAGCCACCATGGCCCAGGAGGCCAGGGCTAAACCACTGCCATCCACAGGCCATGAGCTGGGTACAGTGCAACAGAAGGACACCCTGCTCTGAAATTCGGTGTTTACAGATAGGTGAGAGTTAGGGCAATTGTGCGAAATGTAAGAAAACAACAAAGAGTTCATGGAAAGGAAAAGGACTGTCCAAATCTGTCAGGAGTGATTTAATGGAGATTTGTCGGGTATAAAAAAGTCTACCCAGGCACTGGAGCCTTTGGCTAGCACAGCAGCTGAGGTCACCATGGCCTCAAAGGCTGTTATAGATGTCTGAGATCCTGAGAAGAACAAAATTAGCATGTAAAACGAAGATTTAAAATATAACTCCATCCTGCATGGGTCTCCTACACTTCTAGGTCCACAGACACATATCAGAAAAAAGCCTGGCCTGCACACCTTGAAAGCTGCTTTTTTATATAATCACCAAAATAGGAAGAGCAAATACCAACCAAAAGTCAGTAAAATAAAGTATTTAATGTTAGAAGTCTAGATTCAAAGCTGGTCTTGATATTAAGAAGTAGTTTGACACTATTGAAACATCTTATTGCCAACAGTGGGGAAAAAAAGAAAAAGTGTTTGCAACCACAGTGCCAGAGCACTGCAACCCAGCCCCTTACTGCCGGGGTTCTGTGCGCACATAACAACTCCCAACAGTTCAGAGCATCTCCACAGCAACTGTACCCCATTTTCTCGATCAATGTCTCGTTCTCACCTTGAGGCAGGTCCTGAGCCAGGGATATCACAAAAGAGTGGCCTGGGGCTGGCTCAGAGTCAGGGAGAGCTGAGCTGGATTATTCTGCATGTCCTTACACCTGCCTGGCATGACAGCCCCAGCACTTCCACCGGTATCTGCCATTCCTCTCCCACCCAGCACACTCAATCCCAAAAGCCTTGCCGCAGGGTATTGGTATCTATGGAAACCATGTCTCCAATTGCCATTCCATCACCTCTTCTGGCACACTGACACAGTTCCTGCAAGGCTGGTACAGCTCCTACCCCTGCTGCCCCAGAGCACCCCAGAGCTGCAGGGTAGGTTGTGGAGCTGCCTGGGGAGCTGCCGTTGCCTGCGAGGACGGCATTTGTCTCGTCAGAGCTCAGAGCAGGCATATGGGGAAGCGCAGTAGCCGTGCTGCCTGCCCGGGAGCTGGGAAGAGCCTCATTTGCAGAGGTGTCCAAGTTGTCAAAACAGCACCTGTGCTGACTGGTGCTGGCCCTCTGAGGGCTGGGGAAATGTTACACAGCGGGCACAAGGCAAGCACTGGGTACACAAACCTTTGTGTGCTGCTTTTGCTGATCAAAAACCTCATGAAACCTCATTGGATTCTTCGAGCTGAAATAAGGCAAATATATGCTGGTTTATACCTCCAGACTACAATTTTCTAGCAACATTTAACTCTTACAAAGGCTGGCAAAAAAATCCAATATTTTAAATCGTGTTCTAGCTGTGGCTAGAGCATGGGAAAATGGCATATTTCAACACAGGAACAAAATGGGGCAAGAGATCCCATTTTTTTTTCTCACCAGATTGCATCTAAACTCTCAATTTTCTTTTGGTGCTTGATTCTAGTACAAAACCTATTGCAGTAAATGTAAGCAGGAGTAAGCTAATTCTTTAATGAATCGATACCAATGCAGAAAGTGGCTACACTATTTAAGTAGTAAAATACTGTAGCCACTATTAAAATCCCTATACATATTTATTTTCACCAAAAGTTAACTAAAAAGATAAGGAAGATACAATAATTTTCCCATGTAATGAAAATTCAGTGTCAAATTTGGGTTGGCAGGATAAGCTTGCTTTCAGTGAAAACAGTTCTTTACATCACATATTCAGTGAAGTGCACCTACATGTCTGGGTTAAACTGAACCTCAACAGTTTCTACAAAATCAACACACCTTCTTTAAGGATGGTCAGTTTGAATGTAAAACTTCACTCCCCCAACAGTGCTTGCTTGCTTACTTTTAGCAGCTGTGACTAGAGAGTTCAATGAGAAGTGATCATTGATATTATTAGAAGGGTTACACGGGCCCATTGAAAGATCAGTTAAGTGCCAGAACTGACACATCATGTCTGCACTGTTATAAACTTCAGACTCAAATTAAGCAAATGTCATGACAGGAATTCATCAGCAGCCCTGTCCATGCACCCTCACTTTGCAGAGTACACGTGTGGGACTGCACCAGCCTGGTACAAGGAGGGGGGTGACTATTGCAGTGTAGCTTGTGGATGCTCACTCTCAGTGCAAAGAACAACCTACCCAGGGAAGAGTGGGCGGCAACAGCACGTTAATAAACACATGCAGTTAAGTGAATGAGATAACAGCTGCTTGGGAGCTGTAAGCATCATCTTCCTTCCCAGCACGCTGTCCATCTCCACTTTCTGTACCTCAAACATTTACTTGTAAAAACCTCTAATGCAGGGACTGTGATTTCCTATGCAGAGTACGGAACATAGTATCCTCCAACAACAGCTATCTAATGCACTATTGACCTCTGTTCACTAGACACTTTTATGGCAACATATATGAACCAGAAGCCCAGAAATTCCCTGTAATCTGAAGAAGGTAATCGACACAGGTAAAAAGCTACATGCACTGTCTTTCCATAACATATTCTATAATAGCCATTTAATGGATATATATAAACATAGCCTGTATGTATGCTCACGTGCACTTTTTCAGGCATTAATGTTACATACTCTTTTGCCTTATAGCATTGATTAAAGATAGAATGATCATCACAGTGTCTTGCTGACATCCACTAAATGTCTCTTAACAGCCACTCCAAAACCTTACAAACGATTTTCCACAACTCATCTGGGCAAGGGGAGCAACAGACAGGGCAAGGGTGGAAAGAAACTCCTGGAGTTATCTGGACAACAAACAGGTAGCAAAGGATTGCCTCTTACCTGGGGTGTTCTGGAGGAGCTTGGGCTGCTGGCAGCTGAAGACACCATGCTCACGTTTGGGTTCATACTCCTCTCTCTCTCATCCTGATAGATACGATCCCGCTCCGCATCAGGCAAGTTGAGGAAATTCTGCATTGCCCGTAAGTTTACCAGGAGGGACTGGGAAGCTGTCCTAGGGTCTTCTTCTTTACGCAGGATCTCTGACAACAAACCCTGGTTTAAAAAAAAAAAAAAAAAAGCCAGTCATGCGTTGATGGGTTTCTTTGGTTTTTAAAAATTTGTTTAGTGTAACCAGCTGGGTTGCAATACTGAGAATCTACATCAGAATCTCATGGGCTCTCCCTGAGGGGATATTTTGTAGGAAAGTGTTTGTCTTCTGGGGGCTGGGGTTTATTTTGGGACTGTCCTATTCTGGCACAGTAATAAGCTTCTGAGTATGGAGACGCTGGATAGGAAGGTAAGTGCACTGGTTAGAAGGAATTGCAGTTATCACCAGGTGCTTGCTGCAAATATTTTAGGAGCTGTTAGATCTCTCTCTCTCTTTTTCTCTTTTTACTTGAAGCTGGGAACACTTGGCAATCCTGTTCATCTTTGACAAATCTGCCAAGGTTGGTAAATTTAGTTTCGACATTTAAACAGTGCAGGAGGTTTATAAAGAAAAATGTTTGGCTGCGTTTTGATGTTACAGTCCGCTCATTTCAGTTTGGACAGTCATTTCTGAAGGAGAAAAATGAAGCAATAATAAAACCTTAGAATCTAGCCTTAGGGATTTAACCCATTCTTTCATGCCTCATTTTAAAATACCACAGGCTTCACATTGCAACTGTGAATGAACACCATAATAATCTAGTTTTTACAAAAGCCATTACACAGCATTTCTAAAATATAAAGAGTAAAAAATAAAAGAATTGGACAGATGAAAATGTCATTAAAAGAGGCTTAAATCTAATGATGGGATTAAATTTACGTGTAAGAGTATGCACTCACAATAGTTCCACGGATTATCTAAAAGTTAAAGGCACAGCACACAAGTCTGGATCAGGGCCCACAGAAGCTACCAAGGACACAGCATGTGCCACCAGCTTCCCCCAGGCACCCCCTCATACCCGACACTTCACAAACTGGGACTTCATTCCAAATAGCAGGAACAGCAAATTTCCAAACTATACCTGTTTTAATATACCTGTACTGAGGTGCAAGGAAGCAGAGAGGGAGCATTTCTGTCCATGAAGGCTACTTACATCTTAAGGTAACATATCAAAATGATATCTTAGTGTTAATATGCAATTCCATGTGCTCATTATTCCAAAAGGCTATTCTGCCAATCTGCTTCCCTGAGCCATGTGACACTGTTCCTGCTTCCCTCCTGTCACCCGCAGGCTGCAGTGCTGCTCCCACAAACGCCAGCCACAGAAGCCAATGTGAAATCCCAGTGGGAGCTGGAGGGCTCACCTTGGCCTGCTCTGGGAGAGGAGCAGTGCAGCAGCACAGGGACCCTGCAGGCCCCGACACGGCCCCGCTGTGGCTGCTGACACAAGTGGTTTGCAGTTACTTCACAGCCAGGACCCAGGCAAGGGTCCAAGGACAGGCAAGGCTTACTCCTTTCTTGTCAGCAAAATGTTACTAGAAAGCAGCCACATACCCCAAAGCCCTGTAGTATTTAGTTTTCATTTATTTTATTGCATATCAGACAGCTCCTTCAAAAAGTCTTGCTAAAAGCACTGTCACTACAGTTGGCCAATTAACCCAACACCAACATTTTTAGTATATATTGACCTTATTTACCAGTCTTCCTGACAAAATCAACTGACCAACATATGACATACCTGTTACCTGCATTTTTCTGCTATTCAACATCTATACTAAAATACACATGTGAAACCTCTACTTCAGCAGAGTTTATACCACAAATGCTCTAAGCAAGTTCCATACACATCCTGAAGGTAGGCTCCATCTTTTCAGCTCCTCATCTACATAATCAAGCTGAGACACTCCCAATTACATTTTTCTGCAATGATCAGTGTGGGCACCAGAAGGACTGGAGCTGGGAATGAAAGCATGGTTAGCACCACTCAGAAGTGGGATGTGAGAGAGAAGCTGGCCAGTGAAAAATGTCTGCTCTTTGGGAATAAGCAGTGCTGGGCTGTCCTCCGGTATTTTGTGTGACCTCAACACAACTGCATGCTCATACCTGGCTTCTTCTTCAGGGTTTACCACCTCTCAGAGAAGATAAGGACATTTTGAAAAGCTTTCCAAAGTTGAAAGGCTCATAGGCTGGGGGAGGCTAACCAAAATAGTATATACAGGAGCTTGAAGCCACAAGCTGCATGATTCCAAGACCGATGCAAGTCTTTACTAAAATTTCCCCTAAAGTAAGTGAAAAATTCTCTAAATGAAGTAAATAAAGGAAGTATTGGTTCCATTGATTCTCTAAATTTCTAATTCGCTATGTCTTTGAAAAGAAATGTATGTAAAATTTCTTTTTAAAAGAAAAACTCAACTTCAAAAATCAATGAGTTTAGTATGAAAGAAAGGGACCTGAAAGCTACTGGAGCTGACTCTGAAACAGTTTTTTTCTCCCTCCCATTTTAACCTCACTAAATTTATGGTCCAATTTCAAAAATGGAGAGCAGAAACATACGTGAAAGCATGCCAGCAATTACTTTTCCATGCAGTCATTGACTCTGTATGTAAATCAGAGTCTCACAGGTACAAGTGGCTTGCTCATGGCACTAAGTGTATCTCAGTGCCTGAAATATCAACCCTTGTGCTTGCTTGCAGGCTCTGATTTATCACCACAAACATCTTTTCACGCTGTACATTTGGTGCCCGCACTCCTGCTCCCACGAGGGTCTCAGCCTGAGCTGCTACAGGGACACAGCAGTATTTTGCAGCACGCCTGTTCCATCAGGAGGCTGGGAGCTTCTCGTCCTAAGGCAGGCACCTGCTCCAGGGGGAACTCGCTGCTTCCCCAGCAGCCGCTGGCAAGGGTGAGCCCTGCTCCCCATGCCCTGCTCCAGGCCCACAGGTAGGAAATCTGGCTGCCAAGAGGGTTTTTCTGCAGCTCCTCTAAGTGCTTTGGCAACTTAGGAACCATGTAAACAGCAGGAGAGCTAATAAGAAAACTGGCTCATGAGGGACAAATCTCGTGTCCTCCTGCAACTGAAGATAAACAACAACAGCGGTAAACAGCAGCAGCAGATAGCTGAGTGATAGGGAAGGATAATAAAATAAAGTGTCTTGAGAGCAATAGCGTTGACAATAATATAATTCTGAGCTACTGAAGTATACGCAAACTAACCAGTGAGCAACCTTATAAAAAATAAAGTGATATTAAATAATCTGTTCAGCCTTTTTGTCACCTGCAACAAATTAGGCTTTCAATATGCAAAACATCTTCCTTCCAGAAAAACAAATGATCATGATTTCATTTAATTGTAATTTAATGAGGCATAATGTATTTTTTAAAGTGATATACACCAGGTGTGTGGTGAGGAAACTGGCCCAGCCAGACAAACCCTACTGTTTCTATTTTTGAGAAAGCCCTAAAGCCAGCCAGAGACTGTTTTCATTTCTCCAAATTATGTTTCTACTGGAGGGGGTGAGGGAGGGAAACCCACAGCATTCACAGATTTCTTATAAAATTCCATTGGCTAAATTAGCTCATTCCGACTTACTTACAAGTTACATATTAAAAAATAAAAATAAAAAAATTGGCAGTTTGCAGAGTAACCAATTCTGCAAACCTAAAAGATCATCTTCAGGGACTAGAAAGTCTCAGTATAACTTTAAATAGCTGAACAGATCTTCTACATAGAACACAGCTCCCAGGATACATTTTAGGACATGTAGCTTGATAATATCTTTGCTTTTCCACTCCTCTGCATCATTTTTAAACCGGCTGCTGAAGAGGCAACTGATGAAGTTTAATGTTCTCACAGGCTGTGCTTGCAAACGAGGGGTGTGATCACCCTAAGACAAGGGCTCTGCACAGCCTGGTTTACCCTTGGAACTTGCGCTATTTTTAAAATTACACACTGGATCCATAATTGACTTTAAGAAAATAATACCTGTGGTGGAGAAAAAAAGCACATGTCCAATCAAAACAAAAAAGTCACTGAATCTATTTAAGGCAGGAGTAATTTTGACTGTGTTTTTTCAAACTAGCTGAAACACAGTCCCCTCAGGCCAGCAAAGTCACTGTCACAGGGGTTTGCACTTTTCTATGAAACCCCATTTATGAACTTCTTTTATTTTTTTTAACTACAGCATTTCCAGGACAAACAACCCAAACCTCACTGGCACCTGATCTTTTTTTCAGCAGTTTCTGAGAGAAGATGCAGTGCATGTAATGCGAATGTTATTCCATGTGACTCCAACACCCAGGGGACCAAACTGACCAGCCTCTGAGACATACACAGGCTTGACCAAAGCACACAGAAGGTGAGCAAAGCCTCTGTGCTCTCTTCCCAAAGGGCTGCTGCTCAGGCCTGGAAAGGGTGGCAGTGAGAGCTCAGTGGGACAGCAGGCTGCACTACCAGTGACCAAAGGCAAGACAATTTTGCAATGGAACTTTTGAAAAGCAATCTGGCTGGGGGTGAGGCCGTGCTGCTGGAGTGCAGCCCAGGCACTCATGTCCTCGATGTCCAGGGCCATGGGGCAGCAGGAGACTCCCAAGCACTGGACAGGGCCTCACACACATCACATTTGATGACTTGGATGGAAGTCATGCTCTCCCTCTTACTGACCTAAGCCATCTGACTACAAAACCAGGTACTAATGTTAAAGAGGTTCAGAACGGGCTTTGGACAATCAAAACACTGGCCAAGGCAAAAATTTAAATAAACCCAACTAATGTGCTAAACCTCAATTTATATGTTCTGTATAAGGAAATTATATATATGTAAGACTGAAAAAGCATAAACACTTTTTCAGACTTTCAGTCTATTTGTGCCTCTCCATACTTCAGCTATGGCCAAGAGCAACAGAAAAAATGCTGAAATACCAGAAAAATATTGCTTCTGCAGTGCTTAAAGTTCCAAGTACTTTAAGCCCTGCACTTACACTGACAAGTCTCAATAGAAAAGCTGTTCTGCTTTCCATCAGGGATAGATGTGACCCTCAGCAGGATGAGAAAGTGTAGAGATTTATTCTATTTCAACATCTGGATCTTAGAGGTCAGTGATTTCAATCTGTCCCCTCTCTGCACACAAGGCCTGTTTCCAGCGCCCAGGGAACCCCTGGTTAGCTACACATTTCTATCAAACTACATCATAATTGTACCTTGAGCATACAAAAACAAACTTGATTTTGCCAGGCTAAAATGACTGTTTATATTTACAGCTGTCTGCTACTTGCAGTTGCAAGCTGGAGACAGCAGGTCAGTGCAGGAGCTCTGCAGCAGAAGCACTGGCTTCTCCCAACCCTTCAAGGAACAAAGCATTTCCACCCACTGTGTTTCTCTCACGTCAAGGCAGGATTTTACCGTGACATCTCTCTGCCTCTCTGCATTTACTCCAGGTCTCACCTTCAGGATGGTATTCTGGGCTGAGCAAGATACATTAAACAATTCTGAAATCCTTCTCTTTGCCTCCAAGTATAGAGCACTCACCAAGAACCTCTATATGAAGTACCTGTAGGTTTCTTGGGACTCAAGCTCCTTTTCAAATGCTCACTGCTTTGTTCCCATTCCCTTGCATCTCTTCCTAATTCCAGCAAGAATATGAAGCAGAAGTGCTGGAAGTCTATCAGAAATGCTTATCCTGGCAACGTGTCCAGTCCAATTTTGCTGAACAAAATTGCTTTAGATAATCAGTGGAAAATTTCGAGTGGTTAGCAAAACCAAGCACCTTCGTATCCATTCTGTCACCATTTCCATCAGGAAAAAGTGTTTTTGTATCCTGTTCCCTGACCAGCTCTTCTTTCTCAATAGTCAAAATGCGTGGTGCTACATTTGTATCAGTTTTAAAACCTCAGAACTTGAAGGACTCTGAGACTAACTCTCCCTGAATGGGAGACCAACACTTCAGCGTACACATCACATCAATCCTTCATTTAGAAGAAATCTTCTGATCTTCAGATTCAGTGCCTACAGCCAGAGTATGAGCCTTGTTCTTAAACTCATTTAACTAATGCTAAAAAGCATACATCTCAGGAGAGAGCTGCTTAGGCACAAAGCATTTAAAGGCTGATTTGAATAAAACTTATACAGGGTGCAACAATGACAATTTGATTTTTATTATTAAAAATGAAGTGTTTAAATCCTCAAAGAAAACTGCTTTATTGCATTAGTTTAATAAAGCCTCTTTTTTATTATGGTATCTGCTTTTATGAGGGAAGACAGGGTGTGCATGTGGATCTGAATGTCGATGCATGAGGAAAAGGAGGCAGAGAAAGACCGATCACCTGCAGCCACAAAGTGCCACCATTTATATGACATGCATGTCAGACCTTTATCCTGAAATATGCTGGGAAATGAGCAAAGACACACAGCTTGTGCACACTGCAGATCTGTGCCTTTGCTTCCAAGGCTCAGGACTCCTGTGCATCAGCTGAGCAGGCAGCAGCCACCTCCTACAAGCACTCATTCTGAAAGCCTGACTCACATGCTACTTAAGATCTTTTCATTCAGCCTATTGAATACAATTAAGTTAATTGAAACTGAAATTTTGGGCAGTGCAAAACCCACTGTTGGAACAAATATCCCATGTACTAAAAATCTGCAATTTATTAAGGCAAGCACTTCCCTTACAGACTGCCTTCCTTCCTATGAGTACAACAGAACACTGCTTGTGCCACATTACACCCAAGAATAAAACAGGCAGGCAGCATGAAAGAGTTTCATGCTATAAGAGGGAGTTTTCTATCAGGGTAAAAACCAACAAAAACTCCCCCAAAAACCCAAACCAGAAGCCTGGCTAATTGAAAGTCTGTGCACAATGGGGCAGACACCATAGCAATGAATGCAGCATGACTGTCTCACTAGATACCAGGCAGAGAATTAAAGCTCCTTGTGTTCCTCTCATTTGAGTTAAAGGGAAAATTATTTGCAAAAGGAATTCTGTCCAGGATTTGGCTCACAAGCAAATAGAGGTGGAAGAGTCAGTTATTTCAACAAACCATATTTCTGGTCTTAATGCCTTGTAGAGGACTCTTTTCTGAACCCACTCCTGTTTGCGGGAATTTTGCCAAAGAAAGCAGAATTAAAACAAGGAGTCACAACCCACAGCCTCACTTCCTTAGCAACCACACTCCTGCTGTCAGAGGCTCCAAACCATCTTTTAGGTGACCAGTGACACCTTCGTATGCCAACAAAGGTGTCACTGATCATCTATAAGAGGGTTTGGAGCACCTATAAGAAGGTTTATAGCACCTATAAGAGCTATTTCCCTCTTCCTCATTGTGGGACCCTAGACTTGTCTGCAGTTTCACCAGAAGTTGGTGCAACACCCAGCATCAATCCTGTGTTCCCCTATTCCTCAAAGCACACCTGCAGCCAAGGTGTGACCAAATCCTTAGACCATGGAGGATCAGTGCAGCTGATTTCATCATAAACTTCGCTACATCTGAAGCTGGTGGAGTTTCCTCCTCCTCAGGCTGTTACTTCCTTTAATCCAAAGAAAGTGGTTGGCACCAGCTACCCAGGCAGGAGCTGAGCTGGGTGTGTGCTGCTTTCCCATCTGCAGGCTGGGAAGCCAACACTCCCACATGGAGCTACTCAGGGCAGGAAGGAGGGAGCAGTGCTCTTTGAGAAGAAAGTTACAAGCAGCCTGGACATGATGGTGGTTTTATCCAGATCTCTTTGTATCTGGCCCCAAAACAACTTGATTTAAAAAGCTCAGATTCAAGAATATTTCCAGTTTCAGAGGCTGTTCAGTTAAACAAGCACTGGCCACTCGCCCAAACATTTTACTAGTTTTGGCTATTGTATCACAACATTGGCAAAAAAAAGATGCTTGAAAAAAGAGAAAGATACAAAATGAAACACTCCTCCAGTCTGTAGGCTTTGCAGTTCACTGGGCACTCCCAAGGAGAGCAGCAGTTCACTGATCAAGTGATTTAAATTGTCTGGACTCTTTATGAAGAGCCCAATAAACTGTCCTGACTACAGCTCCAAGAGCCTGTAGCAAAGAGGAATGCTGAGCAAACGAGGACAAGAATAATATGTTAATTTTCTTTATGTAGAACAGGACTCAAATTACCTATTTTCCAGTTTGTATTTTGAAGAGTGGGATCACTTCAGCCCCTCCAGATATGCTGAAAAGCTTTCCAGCAAAGCACAAGGTGTATTTTCATGCATTTCCTTTAAAATAGTCCTGTAACTAACATCACCTACCAATTTATCAAAACATTACAACCTGCAATAAGCAAGTTCTGGTTATTACAACCTTTTGGTTGCAATCTGAATGTTATATTAGGAGACAATAAACTGCAGGATGGTACAAGGACTCTGCCCCGAAGATGGGCCAAACTCCATGTGTGTATTCTCCTCCACAAAGGAGCTCATAACCTTGGCCATCAGGCCCCTTGTCCTGCCTCCCATTTCAGTGTATCTCCACCTGCCAATGCATGCTTTCAGGGGCCACCCATCTCCTAGAAGTTATCCTGATGTTAAGACAATGCAGGCTTCAGCCAGCCAGGCATTTTTGAGAACTCCAGCCTGTACTGGACCAGTACTGCACTGTACTGACAGCCTTTGACTTCACGGCACTGTTTGAGACCAAGGAGAGACATCACCTCCCTCTGTGCACTAAAACCTCCTCACCCTCTACAGTCTGTGTATGTAGGAAATGTACAGAACTTGTCACACAGCCTGAAGTGCTTGTTTTCATGTGTGCAGACAACATGGCCACAGGTATAAGCAAATATTGCTGTCTTCAGTTATGTATTTCCAACTTCAAGAAGAAGATTTGGATGTTTCACAAACCATACAATTTCATCTCTCCATCTTCTGACCCTCCTCATGTTCTGCCTCCCACACACACACACAAGTGTCAGCCACTTGTTCCAATGGATTTAGCCTAGTTTGGATCAAAGCTTCCTCTACTTCATTTAACAGATTTGCTCAGATGGAAGGTCTCCGGGGAGAAATAATGTTAGTAAGAAGGGGCTTTTCAGCATTGAGTATATAGGTCATTGGACTTTAAAATAAATTAGAGGATAGTTTATCTATTAAACAAGCCTCACAGTACATATTTCATGAAGCTATACTTAATTATAGGCTAATGTGCACCACAGAGCTACCATGAAGAAAGATTAAGCAGTGGCCCATAATGCAGTGATTAATGCCATTATTAGCTGGCTGGCACACAGCATGTATTATTTGGTACCATCAGGAGAAACAACAGACCTCCAAGTTTCCAATGCTGCCACTTCTGTAAAATGCAACAAACCCAAACCTTTCCAGAGAGAAACACACACCTCTCCGTACCTCTTGCATGGGGGATGCAAGGAGGTGAGAGTAGACTTACTCCAAGTGCTTTTTACAGAGTTTGCTTCTCCACCATGGACGTGTGGGAATATCCCACACCTTCTATTATGCAGTGCAATACTGACTGCCTGAGCCTCTCTTCTTAATACCCTGAACAGTTCTTCATGTGAGGGGAGCTTGATTTGAGTTGGAATTAACAGCTGAGGACATGGAAACTCAAGTGTGTATCTACACTCTTTTGCTACAGGGATGGCTCCTGGGGACATGATGCACTGTATGTAAAACCACTGGTCTTCTGTATTAGGGCACTGTTGACTAACAAAACACTCATGAGATGTGCAAATCTTCTATGGATGCTGTAAGACTTGCCTGTTCTGGAATCAGGATGTACATCAATTTACTTATGATGGAGGGCTAAGAAGCAGGTAATATCTTTCTCGTTGGGGAATGAGCCTTTGATTTAATAGCAGACTTGGGCATTACCAGCCCAGGTCTCCCAGTGTGACTGAAGGAGAGCTTCATGTTCCTTGACAGTGACAAAACCCTCACGGGCAACGTTATTGCCGACCTCTCACTCCAGTTCAGAATATGTCATTCTGTCAATACCATCCACCTTGATTATACCGGGCTTTATATACAACAGGTTATGATCCCAGAGGGATGAAAAGCTTTTCCAAATTAAAAGCAGCATTTTAAAGAGGAAATACTCATGCATTCGTATGTAGTTTTCATTTGATATCCTCAAGGCTAACCCCAGAACTCAAGTGCTTTTTTCTGAGCGCAGCCATCTTATGAATTTAATGGAAGAAGGGAAGTAATAAAATGTGCTCCATACTTTAATTAGTTCCCTCATAACATAGCATTTCCAAAATGGCAGTGCCAAAGAAAATCATTAATCTAGGAGAACAGACGAAGGCACTGTATGGGGCAAGGGACAGACCTCCTAGAGATATATACTCGCCCTTTTCTTCTCTTGCTGGTGAATCTTACCTCAAATAACAACTCCAGCTATGCAAAAGGCATTCGTACCAATATTGAATATTAAGCCACTTTCCATTTCTTAAGCCTTTCTACAGAGTATCACAATTGAGAGATCACATGTTGTATCCTGTAGGATAAATGTAAATGGCCTGTCTTTCTGAGCACACATTCACCCTGGGTACTCCATGTGCCAGGCTTAAGCTGATACTATCATGCAATCATTTCAACATCTGCATTTCACTAGGTGAGTGAGAAAACCTGTGTCAGATGTATGAAAGCAAACACAATTTGCTACAAAAGGCAGACACATTTCCCAGCACACTTGCCTAACACATTTCCTGCAGGAGCACTAGTTGTGGCATCAGTTGTACCACAGGAAGGAATTGAGGAAGCATCAGAAGGAATCCCAAAAACACCTCTGACTCTCAGTCTCTCATTACCTCTTCCTGGCAACCAGGCAGGGGCAAATGTGGAAGTTTATAACCACAGAGAGGAGCTCGGGGAAGAACTCCCATGAGCAGAATGACTGCTAGAGAACAAAGCTCAAGTAATGGCGCAGGAGTGGTCAAATGCAAACAAACAGCTGTTCCAGGAAGAAACAGCCTTGTTCAAAACTGACAGAGAGACTGCAGAAAAGACTGAGAGTGGTTTGACCTGTTTCTCTGGTATGCCCCCTGCCCTGACCTGCAACAACCACATAGCCCCACAAGAGCCACAGCTTTGCCCCTTCTTGGTTATAGAATAGAAATTGGTACCTGTGTGCGGTTGAATGCTACTCTTGCAAAGACAGCTTGAGACACACTGGCTCTCTTCAGCTCATCTCTGACTTGCTGGTAAATATCTGGAGAGACTTCCACCGATGAATTTGATGGCTCTGGCTTGACAGCTCTAGGGATGGGTGGATGATTCAAGAACTGCTGGTTGATAGCCTGTGGATGCTGGTGAGCCAAGAGTCGGCTGACAGCAATCTGCTGGTTTATCAGATGGGCCATGGCTATCTGCTGCCTCACCAGCTGTGGACTGAGCTGAGGAGACAGGAGCCCAGGGTTTATCATGGTTTGCATTGTTGGCACTTGGTTTCGGATTGGAGTACTGTGGTGAATTTGGCCATGAGGAGACTGTTCATTAGACTTTCCCAAAGTTGCCAGCTGGTTGATATTTGGTAAGTGCATGGGACGTTGACCAAGAACACAATAGTCTGAAAGGTTTTCTCTTTCCACTCTTTCCACTGTTAAAAGAGAAAAATTATCTTGTTGTCATTTCAGCTTGCACTTAGGGCAAGGATTATATTGCAGGTGACTGCACACAACAGCACCTGCTTTACTTTGCAAGTCTACAATTGCATAGAAGTATCATAGAAACATAAGCAAAAGAAACACAAAGTAAAAGCAACAAGAATAATTAACATTCTTTCGGACTTCCCAGGCTTCATCCACAGCCCATGAAGACTCCCTATAAACCAACAGCAGGTATCCTCCCCAGCCTCCTTTCCTAAAAGAAAAAAGCTTGGACACTTCAATTTATTCTGTTACTAACATTTGAATCTGTCACAGCAAATTGATTAACCTTTAAAAGTGGTCAGTCTTTCAGAATCTCTGGAATCTAGGTAAAGGAAAAAACTCAAATTGGTATCCATTCACACAAACCAAATGGAAACAAGGCCATTCCATGTGCAGCTCACGGCACTGCTTCTCATTACAAACTTGGCAACTATTATCTTTTCCACACAAACTCTACCTTGCACTGTGTGTGGATAAACCATTCTGGTACCATCAGCTCACCCAGGTGCACCACAGCAGCCTCATGTTGGTTGTGTGAAAGCATAGTACAAAACAGTGAAATTCACATATGAGAAAAGTTTGAAGCTATGGCTCCTATAGCCAAAGCCTCGTTGCCATGAGTTTTTCCAGAAACTTTTAAAGCACTTTGCAAAATGCCCACTTGGAATAAAGTGCCTTCACTCTCTTCAAAAAAACTTTGTGTAACACAACAGTGATCTCTAAGTGACATCACATTACAAAAAAATTAAACAGTACACACTAAACGCATATACTCTAGTTTTATATACTGATGTGCATTGTCCCTGTCAAGTATCTTATATCAACAACATCGCAGTATCATTTCAGGTAACTGCAAAATTAAACGCACACATCACAAAATAAAATTTTCTCTAAAAGTACCACTTGAAATAGGAAATGGAGTTTAGCAAGTGCATAAATATAATTCCTACCTAGGTAATTTTAAGCAATCAGAAGTCCTTTTACAGTAGGACAGACTCCATAAGCCTCCCTACATGCAACTGAATAGGCATTTTTATATTGATATGTAAGTGTTTAGAAACATGTCATCATAGAAAACCACTACCTCATCCCTGTATTGGTCTCAGCAAGTAACAAGATAGGATTTATTTCAGAAAGGTCATAATACTGTTATAACTTGTGTAATGATTAACAACTGTACGAGGTTTTGAACTCTTTTTAAAAATCTAGTCTATATAAAGCTTTACACAGTTAACACTCAGAATGACAGCTTACTGATGACTTGCTCTCTTTTCATCTAAATAGAAAGACAGCTCTTTTCTCCTCCCAGAGTTAATCTAAGGCAGAGAGGGTCACGCCCTGAACACATACATACACACAGTTACTATTTTTAGAACTGTCACTCTGGAACATCACAAGTACTGAATTTTACAACTAGGTGAATTAATACCCAGAATTCCCTTGTAAGAAATTTTAACTCATTCTTCCCATTCTTTAAAAGGAAAATACTGTAAGATCTTTAGTGTTCTATTAAATAATTGCTTTTAAAAATTAAACAAAAAATTCATTACTAAGAAAGCTATGAATTCCACTTTCTCACAAAACCTAATGTTTAACCCAACTGAATTTCTAAGTAAGTGTTTACTTGTATTTCAACTATGAAAGGCAATGCAAAATGTGTGATACACAAATATTATTGTCAGCAAACGACCATTTTGCGGTGTTACTCACACGCTCTCAGATACATAATGCAATATTTCATCTTGCTGAAAATACTGAAAATCCCTATTCAAAAGCTGCTCTTCATGATGTCAGAAGGCCTCCCTGAAATGAGGCACAGAAAGCTCTATACCAGGAGTTCTATACCAGCTCTATATTCAGAAACAGACACGAAATCAATGTGAAATATGCAATAAGAGTAGTGCTAATTCCAGGGATGGACCCATCATCAATACAGAGGTGTGGGCAGGGCAGTGAGGAGGGGCTGCTTTGTCACAGCCTCAGACCACGTTCTGCAACACAGATGATTCAGTGCCAACATGGCCATACCATCGCCTCCTCAGCCTCTCTGCACTAAGCCTGCACCTGAGTAATGCCATTAAATACACACTGTTGCTAGCCAAGTGCAATTAGTCCAAAGGTACAATAGCTACTTGGCAGGTGTAAGTAGCATAAAGCTGTTGCTCAGTGTAATGAAATAACTGGAGCATCCTGCTACATCACTGACAACACTAAAAATATAAGAGTCCTTCCGCTAGAAGTTTCAGAAGAGCTGAAAAAGTTCTGAACTATTTGTAGTTTGAGGAGCACACAGAGAATAAGTCACTGAAACCAACAAATTATTACTTGTTAGAACATAAAAACAGTAACCAAGTGTTTTTGAAAACTTGGTGAGAAATAAATATAAATAACATTCACTTTCTGGGCTGAACCACATTTGCCAAGTTTCCACCCACTCCTGACTTCAATGCCAAGTTATAAACCCCTATAAAAATAAAGTTTAAGATGAAAACGCTGCCAGGCTGTTAATCTCTGCAGAGCTATTTGGATTACACAGAAACATCACCTGACTTGCTTCCATAGGTATATTTTTCCCTTATTATCAGTTTCCCTTTTTGATCACGTTAGACTACCCAGCCATGCAAGTACTTCCTATAAACAAACCAGATTCTAGTCACTTCGACCACTTCAGTAATAAAAGGTTACCATTAGCAGTTACGCTGGATGGAAAAAATGTGCATTACTCAATTCCTCAAGACTCTTTCCTTCTTTAACACACTGCCTGTATCTGATTCCCTGTTGTTCTTTGGTAACTATGGATTGGTTACCAAATCTGCAGGGCTGAACAGGAGCAAGACTGAGACACCCTGGAGATGGAGAGTGGCACTGTCCTGAGACACAGGCCAGCTTGCCAGCAACGCTCTAAGAAGGGATACAGGAGTCACAAAGCTTCTCTGCCACCAGCGTTCAGGCTCAGATCTTCCTGAGACAGGGCTTTTACATTTGCATCCTCTGTTTTCCATGCTCATACCCAATTACAGGGGATACGTTCAGAGCTCTTGTAGTCCTGTACTGATTGGAATACAAAACTGTACTGATTGGAATATAAATATGTGAAGAGAGAGCAGCAGGACCTTACTGGGAAGGAAGGGGTTCCATGGATATGTACTGTCTACATTCAAGTACTGCTCATAAACTACTTCTGCTAGCAATGTCTGTGGTAGTTAAATAAAAGCTGGTTCAGGAGGCTGTTACCTACCTCCATCTGTGGTGTGACCACAGCAAAAGATATTGCAGTGTTTTCATTTTCTCTCTGCATCACTCACTTGGTATACAATTCTGCAGTTCTTTGCTTGAAGAGCTCATTTAAACCAAGTAGAACAGCACTGTCATATTGCAGAGCTATCCACTACTCTGAAGCCCAGCACTAGGTAGGCAGAGACTTGTGTCTGGACAACAGGTACTGTGCTAAGTTCAGCAATTAGCCCTGAGAGCACTCTAGAATAGCATCTGCCCTTCCTTTTTCTATACCTCCCTACAACATGTCACTACCTCTACAAGAGTCAGAAACCAACATAATCCCCAGAATGGGAGCAGCAAATTATTGTATTTGAATATTCCGTTCTCATCCTGTAACGATTACCATGTGTGTCAATGTATTTCAACTCCATACTAAATTAAAACTTCCTGGATCCAGCACAAAAGGAATTCAGTGCACCCTTCCCCTGTGTGATGCTCTTAACCTCTAGCCCAGTCTTCCTTGCACAGTCAAGCAGCTGACGCAGACCACAGCACAATAGCTTGGGGTGGTCTGCATGCAACTTTCCATTTAAAATAAAACCAGCTCAGAAGATTTAAAATAAGATTTATTTCTCCACCTTCCCTTCCCCTCACACTTTATTTGCACTGAGTTGTTAATAGGAACATTCTGACAAACAGCCCGTGGGGCATTTAGGGCTTATGCGTGGCACTGAATTGACTGACAGCACTGGAAACCAAATTCCTGTGCACAATGAGGGATGCAGCAGGGAGAGCAAGAGTGTAACACGTCTCCCAGCACAGCACTGCAAGCAGGGACACAGAGGACCCGCCAGCGTCCATGACCCAGCATGTCCGGAACTTTTCAGTCCCACAGGCACACAGGCACTTTGCCCCAGAGTAAGAAGAAGCTGGTAAAGAAACGTTTTGTAATAAGTTACTAGCCGGCAGAATTGCCATGCTTCAATTGTGACAGGATGTCACCACCCAGGGCTGTTCTCCAGTGCTTCAGTTTGCTTCTTTGTTTTATTTATTATTTAAAACCTGGTGATCATAAAAGCCATTTCTAGCAGTGGTCACGGCCAAGCCGGGAGAGCTCTGTGAACTCTGGTATACCCTGCACTAAGCTTGAGACAGAAAGGTTCCCACAATTTCTCCTGGCTTAGCACCATTCTGCTCACTGGAGCAAGACTTGAACTTTGGAGCCATGCTTGGGGGACAAAACACAGCACCAGCTCCACCTCGGAGAGACAGGGCTGCTGCACTACATCCAGAGGGTGCCCTCTTGCTTCTGCTGCATAATTATGAACTACCACTTTGTAAATAACAGAACCACTCCAGAGCACAGGAGGTGCTTTTAAAGTGGTAATTCCATATCTTTTTATCTGTAATTGGGATAATTACTTATTTCTTTTAATCACAGCCCACTTAACCACTTCAGTGCAAAGGGCTGATCTGAGGAGTCTCATTTTCAGTCAGCATCTAATCTTTGTATTTACCCATAGTCATTCACTGGCTTCAGTGCCTGACCTCTGCCTAGGCCACTTGTTCCTGCACTCAGGACTGGAGGAAAAGTAGGCTGACCAGAGAGCAGACGTGATAAGAAGCTGTAACTTTTATAACCTTTCTCCCTACTCCTGCAGGACAGCACAGAACCTCAAAATAGCTATAGAGCACATACAGAAATTGTTTGGCTGCTGGCTGTGGGTAGCAAAGGCCTTTATCCAAGCCTAATGGAAAACAGACAGGAAAGGCCATTGTCTGTTCTTTGTTGAGTTGCAAACCATTCAGTTCCCACCAAAGCACAAATCACTATTTTTTTAATTTAGAATCATCATTAAAAGTGAGCCTTTAACCACCAATCTGAGGTAAACTGAGCAAAGTGTACTAACATTGCTGAGTCTCTTTATGCAGCTGACCTTCTCACCCCTTATTCTCAAGACTAGCTCTAAGTCATCCCTTGGGACACAGGGATGCTAACATGTCTTCTGCCAGTGCTTAAGCATAGGAAGTCATATTCGTTACATGGGCTTTCCCTGGACTGCACTGCTTCCAAAGATGCCTGTCAGAAGACAAGCATCATCATATTATTTTTACGTTTTTGGGTTTGTGTACAGGTTCAAGAGGCACACAGAAGTATGAACTCAGTTCTTCATAACCATGTTAACATTGTTTGTCAAAAGGACATGCCAGATCGATCTGGCAGAGAAAACCATGATACTGAAGGTATTCTAGTGACCACCTGCTCTAACCCATGAATACTGGTCAGGTGAAATGGAAAAGGAGAAGCAGCAGAATCATTAGTTAGAACACTCCGACAGAAACACAGGCAGTACTGGTTTAGATGGACTCATGCTACCATTTGATATAAAAGTATCTCCCTTCCTGTCAAACTATTGTAACAGTAGATCAAATCTTTTGTGAGAGGTACAAACCTCCTAGATGACCCAGGTGATTGTACAATTCCTCTGGGAGATACATATGTGTGTATTCCTGATTCATACCATCAGAGCTGGTGAAGGGAGAGAGACAGAACACAAACATCACTAAGTCAGAGATACAAACTCTTCAGGTATTTCAAGTGACCAGAATTCCACTCTGCTTTTGGAGGTACATATTCTATGAAATCCATGGGAGCAGAGAGACACTTTGCAGCTTTTCACATACAGCTTATGCCTGTACCTAAGCTTCAAGTTATCCTCCTGTTTGAAACTTATCTCCACTAATGCTTACTTTGTGAAAATAACTTTTCTTCTGAGCTAACATGTCACTGTTTGGCAGCACACAAATAATCTTTTTAAATATCAAAGAAAATTAATTCTGAGATTCCAAAGGTTAAAACAAAAACATGTTTTCCTTTTAGAAAATGGAGATAACCATTCTTTACTAAGAATTCAAAAGGACAGATGTCCCAGCTGCAGCACACAACTGGTCCTCACTGAGAAAAGCACAGTACTGGAACAGGAGACATTTAAAAAAAAAAGTTCAGTGACATCATTTGAGCAAGACACGGGACAAGTGGCTGGACAGCTTCTCCACAGAAGGGTTTTCAGTCTTTACTGTGTGGCCTATGTTGCCTACAGCAGCACTGGCTGCAGCTCCAGCCACACACAGACACAGGAGATGCCACTCAGCAAATCTCATGTATCCTCTGCCACAGCACAGGCACTGTGAGCAGTGAGAGCCACTGCCCTAAAACAGTCACAAACCAAGGAAGGCATTCTGCAAAGCTGAGATTCATATATGCATTTACCTTAGATAAAAATTACTCTTAATTAAATAAATAAACCCAAAGGGTGTGTTTTAATTCTCTTTACAGAGAGGAACAGCCAAGAGGGCACAAGTCATACACCCCTGGAACACACAGCAGTAGCTAAATTGGCTTTTAACAACACACATGTACAAACCCCCAAAGTGGCACTTAACATCACAGACAATGCTGAAACACAAAATGCTAATGTGGGTGGGGAAAACAGCGGTCAAGGGGTCTATAATTCTTGCTGAATCTTGACACTTTTAACTTATATTTAAAGACAGAGGCCACTTCTTCCTCATCATTAGTGACAACTGATGAACTACTCTCCTCATAAAATAGCACAGCAAGCCACTAAGAGGATGTCCCCGAGGCAAGAGATGATCTTCTGGTCATGTAGTTACCTAGATGCTGACAAGTTTGCTGTGATTGATGTTATTTTCCTTCATTTTTATTTAAGAAAGTGAGAAAAGTCCTGTTTTTGGGGAAATTAATACACAATAAGGAGTATAAAAGTAAGCAAAGAAGTTACAGTAATGTCAACAGCCCCACAGCTGACCCTAAATGCTTTGGTGCCAGAGCCACAACTAATATCCAAACAAGACATGAAATGTAGTTCCTTAAAAAACTTAACATTACTGCAAAAGGTCAAGATATATGCATATAAATACATACTATATATAAACCCCTCTACTTACACAGAGAGAGGTAAATACCCATGCATGTATCAGTAAAAAGGGTATTTTTAAAGTCAGGAACTCTGTTCAGGAAAGATCTGGTGTGTCTCTTCATGAGGCTTCCACAACATCTGCTTCAGAGGAACAATTAAAAACTCTTCCTCAAAGCACATAATGACAGTTTTCCCTAGGCTCACACTTGGCATTATCACTGCGCTGCAATCCTCAGTTCCTTCAGCCTGGAAATAAGAAAGCTGGGAGCCTTTCTGAATCATGTTTCTAACCTCTCTGAACCTACATTGGCCTCTAGGAACAGATTAAAAGAGAAACAGATTGCTCAGTCTATCCATTATTGGAAGTAAGCAAACAAACTTTCAAGAATAAAAGAGCACATAAACAACAAATCAGTAATATTGGCAAAATCAAAGAGGAGCCAAAGCAGAGTCTCAATTTAAGGAAGCTATAAAAGCTTTTTCTTACATTCTTGATCTGTTGAAACAGAAATAATTGAGGCCTCCTCCTTTAAACTGAAAAGCCTCATCATTCCACAAAAACTTTGAGACAGCCACAGTCTCAAAACTCACATCCACAGAAAGCTATATTTTGACAGACACTGATGGCAGGAGCAAAGATGACATGTTCTTCATAAACACACAAAAAAAGTATGTCTTTTTAATTTTAAGTCCACAATGTATTTATTTTTTTCCTGCTGCCTTTCTAACTTCCTCCCACTGAGCTAAGTTGTGTCATCAGGCAAAAAGAAAATATTCACACCAGTTAAGATTTTCAGTTGTGAAATAATTGTGATACCGTGATAGTCCTTCTGATAAAAACAGAAAGCATGACACTTTGAAGTGAAATATCTATTGAGAAAGAGAGCTAAAAAATATTTTAAATGCTATGAACCCTAAACACTGGGACACAAATAGGTAACTGGTACAAGTTTGATCCCTTGAGAATTACCTGAATTGCATGATTAAGTTCTGAAATACCACTCTCCATACATACCCATATATATATATACACATGTATATAGTTACTTACAAAGTGTTGTTTTTATTCCTGTATCTATTTGTTAATCAAATTTAAAACCAATGCAAACCTTTCAAGCAATTCTTAAAATTCTGCATTTCAACAATATTAAATGCCTTCTCCCAGCTTCAGCAAGTTCAGTTTCTAGAGAAATGCTTCTAGATGAGCATTTCTCAGGCTGGCAGAAGCATCCCCATGGGACTGGGCAGGAGAAAGGCAGCTTCAGAACCACTGGAATAAGCCATTGGTCTATAGTTGTCATTTATTAGTATGTATTCTTTAGTAAAAAAGGGGGATCTCTGATCCTTCATTGAGGCAGGTTTAAACATAATTAAGCCTTGTCACGTAGGTACTATAAGGTCTTGCATCCCTCAAAAAAAAAAAAAAAAAAAAAAGTAAAAACTAAATAAAAAGGGGGAAAAGAGGCTTCACATAGCAATCTTAGATTAATTTCTGGTGCATATTTCGAACAAAATTACAACACATACTAAATAGCTTAATTACCACCTCAAGTGATTACAGACGCCCTAAAGGCAAAAGGCCCACAGTAGAACTGTTAAGCCTTTTGTTTCCCAACCACTGTACACATTCCATTATAACTGGTTTTAATATAAGCTCTTCTTCAAATAT
>NW_005054298.1:25656199-25664593 GCF_000277835.1 Geospiza fortis | reverse complement strand
GAGTGGACATCCCATTATAATCTCCCTCACATCTTCACAGACATCCCAAGGGGCAGACCCAGGGCCAGGAGGAGACAAAAAGCCTCCATCCTCATACCTGAAAATTCCCAAATCTGGCTGTACACTAACTCTTGTGCTCCTGAGTAAACTGTGAACGTTTTAAAACCTTAAAGGGATGGGACACGGTGGGAGAAAAAAAATTAAAGCAGGACTTTATTTCAGCATCATCTGACACAAGACAAAATTGACATGCTGAGCTGAACTAACTGAAAACTTTTTTAGAATTATGAACATAAGTAGTTTAGCTGTCTTTTCAGTGAGTTCAACAGAATGCACACTGAGAATGTTTATTTGAGATTTGATACAATTCCATTTGTATACAGCTTTTACATCTGTTGCTAATGATATCAAATTATTGATTGTGCACTTTCTTATATTATTTAAACATTAGCTATGCACTCAGCAACCTGATGCTTTTCTTTTTTTTTTCTTTTTTTCCAGAGAACTTTTTATTTCTGTCTGTCTTTGGTTGTAATTACTTTGATCTTCCAGAGAGTATAATTAATTTACTGTTTATTTATTTCTATGAGAAAGGAAAAAAGTCTGACCTAGTAGATCTATATGTGGCAATTTGTAACAGAATCACATAGCTTATGTTTAGGAAATCATGGTTTTGATTAAGAAGCAACCATTTAGTTCCCACTGTTTTATTAAAACAGACATTAGCAGATAATAGGAAACACATTTAACACTGTAGGCTGCATTTAGTTTGCAACGTCAATAAAGTTATTTTGAAGCCCCTTCCTATTTTGTATTTACCACAGCTCATGTGAATTGTTTTTTGCTTTTACTTTCTAGTAACCAGCTCTGGAGTTACACAAGGATATGTGTGCTGGTTCCAAGAACTCTAAATCATAGTTTTACCTAATCTATCCAGCTACAGCCCAAAAAACAAATCACTGCATCATCCATTCACCTTCATGGAAGTCCTTTTTTAAAATATTATTAAAAGGAGTATGCAACGACTGATGCATGTAACTTGAGTCACTGATTTTGCACACTAACTGAGCTGTCCTGAAGGACTATCTGACTATAGAAAAGAAACAAAACAACATTAAATGAGAGATGATGAGAAACTGAAACCACCTAAAGTGCAGAAGTCTTCCTGGTTGCAGGCAGTTAAGATTACTGCTCTGAAGTTGCTGTTTATTCTCCATGCACCACTGTACCTGCCACAGACTCTTTGTTTTCTCTCCCACTCATATGGTTGATGAATCAACACTACTTGAACTGCTTTATAGCAGCTTGTGTTTACTTCACACATACCTTAACCTTCCTTTTCCTCCTCCTACTAACACACACATAAACTTCCAAGCAGCAACGACTGGCTGTGTCTCTGAATAGCACAGATACAGAGTTATCTGGCAAACTCTTCGGGTTTGGATCCTTGACCTTTTGATTGAGGTTTCATTCTGCTTTTACTGCACTTAAAAATTTAACTGTGCACTTATTAAGTAAAGAAAAATTAAGAGCATAAGCTCTAAGAGTGGAAGAAAGTAGAAGACAACAGTGTACTAGAAATACTCAGAAGCTGTAGTGGCGTCTCTACAGTTAAGAACACTACAGTTAAGGGCTTCCAGTGCCTCTGCAACTGGCACTCTTGCCCAGTTTTGAAAAAAAAAAAAAAAAAGAAGAAAAATGAAAAAAAAGCCTATTTCTCCCAGAACAGCAAGTAAAAGCGAATGGTGATGACCTTGAAGTTGTTTGATTCTTTTGATTGCTTTTTAACCAAGAGGATATGTTAAAGTACTTTGAATAAAATTCTGCTATTAAGAGACACCATTTAGAAAAAAGAAACACTTCTGAGTCACACAATGGCAATTTACAGAGAAAAGAAAATATCCAGTTTATTTGGCATGAGGGTAACCACATACTAAAATGTCCAATCAACATTTTTACTTCTAGCCTAAACCATTTTAGTAGGTGAAAAGCAACATCTCCATTTCCTTGCCTGCACTGTTACCCCAATCCTGCCTGGACAATTTTCCTTCTAGACACAAATAATTTCACCACAGAACATTCTTTCTTTTTTCTCCTACTGAAAATCTAATCATTGCATAGCCCAGGCATGAGTGTCTAACAGGTATGCTCTGCACAAGCCGTATGTGCAGAGAAAAACAGATGCCTCAGAACTTGTTCTGATGTTTCATGCAATTTTGTTTCATGTGTTCCTAGCTCAAGCAGCAGACTTTTTATGGTATTATTATGCAGATTTCTAGTCTGTCCTAAGGAAACAAAACAAGCAACCTTTCGTGGCTTATGCTTCCCAGCCTTTTATGAGGAAAAGACAGCACACTCTTTCTGAAAGGTGCTAATCTTCACACAACTGAAAATACAGCAGTTTCTCAGGAAGGACATGACATTACCCTATTTCTTCATAATGTTTGTGAATTCTGTTATGATTTTCCTGGCTACTGAAAAGATCACAGACAGAAATGACAATAACAGTCCATGCCTTCTTTCAAGACAATGAATCTTCTGTTCAGTGGTGTAAGAGAGAGAAAAACTATGGAAAAACCCTACCCCAGCATACACCTAATCTCCAAGGGTGATGAAGATTTGGGGAGAGAGGTCCCAGGTGGAATTATGAAAAAGCTTTTGACTATCCTCTAAGTCCTGAGCATTTAAAGCACGAGTGTTAAAAAAAACCCAAAAAACAAAAACCTACTAAAACAAATAGTCTGGTGCACACTTAAGTCCCTTGCAAGGAAAGGAATAATAAAAGAACAAACCACACACATGCATGCTTGTCACATCATTTTGTGCACCACTGACAGGTGATCAGACAGTTCAGTAGTGAGAATGGGATGAACTTAGAATAATTTTACTGCCTCAGGCACTATGGACCTACTAATACCATTTCATTATAGAAAAAATACATACAATGGGCTATTTTTCTCATGACTTCAGTGGGTGCAACACCTTGCTATTTATAAGTGTCGCCCAACAAGCAGTACTAAATCCTCTGTATCCAGGTTCCACAGAATTTTGCAGTATTGAGAACAGAGAACAAGGGCACACGTAAACTTAAAAAGTCAGGTTTTTAGCTTTCAGGAACAAAACAAAACTAGGGCAACTTACATAGTAATTTAACTTTTAAATCCGGAGATACTAGAATGTTTTCTTTCCAAAATGTTTTTGCTTAATTCAAAACACAGTTGATCTTTCAGCACAGTGAAATGGGATATTTTAAGCATGTTTTGTGTCCTGTGTTTTCATGCCAGCCTTGTTTGTAAAGTATCAGATTTAATTTCAAATGTGCTGTGACTGTGTCCTCTTTGTAGACAAATTCACAAATATTATTATTGCTTATTATTACTTTTATTTAAATCAAATCATCTCCAACTGTCAGCAGAATTTCAAGAACTTCGAAAGCAACAAAAAAAAATCAATTTACCTTTAATCTTCTTGTACTTTTTGTACCATCTCCCAAACTCCTGGCACTTGGTTGCTGACACATTGGCATAGTATGTACTATTTACAATGGATGAAATCATACTCTGGAAGTATAGAAAGAAAAAACAAAAAGGATTTTAAATATCTTCCACGATTAGAAATCTTTTCCAGGGAAAGCAAATGACACGCAAGTGCATAATGATCATCCATGTGTGACTTCAAACCCAAAAGAACCACCTGATGAGTACAAAACATTGGTTTTATTCTCCAGTCCATATGCCCAGCCATGAGTAAAATCACAATAATAATAATTTTGCACAATTATGTAAAAAAAATGTAGCACAAACCTACACTGAGACCTGCAGCTCAGGCCGGGTGGGAAGCTCTAATTTGCTTTGTACTTGTGATACTGCAACAGCCAAACTTCAGTTGCATAACAACAGGCAGGGCTGTGCTGAGGAACACATGCTCACTGCACCAAGCACTATTTAGGAACCAGATCCTAAAGGTAAGATTAGATGCTCCAGCATGCATAATCCCAATAATGCTTTTCAGATGTCTCTGTTCTGCTTCCAAATGCAGCAAGACTGCACAGCCAAGAACTGGAGAACATCCGTGCTACTCGGTGCAGAACAACAGTTAGGCAAATAAGTTAAATTAATTTAATTTAAAGAAACGTGTGATTAGCCCTTGTGCGAAGAATCACCCAGAAGAGAAATTAGCAGTGCCATTCAGAGCGCAGGGAACTACACATATTACAACATAGAGCAGTCAAAACCCACAAGAAAGCTCAACAAAACTGAAACATCGTTTGCCTAACCAGCACCCCTCCCTACTCTGCAAATTCCCCCCAAGCAACTCCATACAAGCTGAATGAAGGGATGGCTGCAGACTGGTTTTCCAGCACCTGAGACCAGTAAAAAAAGATATTTTATATCTGGGGTGCTTCTGTCCATAGGGTGGCAAACAGCCTCATTACCGGTAGTTCTTCCCTTCCTCCATGCTATAGAGGAGGCATCCTTTTAACAGCATTTTGATCTCCTTTTCCCCTTTCTGAACCCTTCCAGGGTCAAACTGCTCCCAGCACATGTATACTGTCACCAAGGAAACGCAATCTAACTCCAAGACATAGGAGTCAATGCACCTTCTCCACAGACTGTATTTTATTTTCCTCATGCCTCCTTCTGCACTTACGTCAAAGCTCAGAGAAAGCTGAGGCACCTTGTGCAACCTTTCTGCACCAAGACGAGAGAGCAAGGATGATCTCACAGCTCAAACCATGGCTTCAAGCTCTGGCCTACGAGCTCCTGCAGGCTCTTGGCCATCTCTGGAAAGTTACAAGGCTTATGCACTGGCTCACTGAATTTAACAATGCTTTAAAACAAAACCATCCCTGCCCTCTTCCAGATCTACCCAACCTCCTGTCCTGTTCACTGCAGTATCAAAGGACTCTGTCCCTAACTCTTGAGCTTTAAGAACTTAAAAAACGTGAGCAAAACTGAGCAACTTAAGATAACTGGGTGATACAGATTACTTTCAGTCTTCAACAGTCTTCACTATCACTGAAGAGGCCCTTCTGCCTTTTTACTCTACCTTTTCCACTCAAAGAGTGCTATGGTGCAGTGCGGTAGCGTTTGCAGGCTATGAAGTAAGAGCCTTAAGTAGCAGCTCCAATTTCTAAAACTGAGATTCAATTTTCTAATTAAAATCAATATTTTGAGACATAAACCTAGCATTGTGGCAGTCAGCAGCAATTCCCTGCCCATAAATCTTCCCTTGCTCTACAGCATTTTAACAAGCAACAAAATTCTGAAAGCCTGACATGGCGATAGCTTCTGCTGAAGAGGGTTTTTGAACAAAGTTGAGCAAACCCAGGGGTTTTTTGCATCACTTCAGTTAAATTTCCATTCACTAAAGAAGGGTGGGGAAATTGTTGAACTCCATCTACATATCAATTTGGTTCTCTTAAATTTTTTTT
Source organism: Geospiza fortis (assembly GCF_000277835.1). NCBI lineage: Eukaryota > Metazoa > Chordata > Aves > Passeriformes > Thraupidae > Geospiza > Geospiza fortis. The sequence goes on along the minus strand of NW_005054298.1, from coordinate 25,659,159 downwards.
TCGGGGGGGTGGGCGAGTTTCCTTCTCCAAATCACCTAGCTCTACAAGAAATCAACACATGAAATCATGAGGCTATTACATATCAAAGAATATATTTACCCATTAACCTTTATTTGAGAAAGCAAAACTTAAACTAAATAAACAAAGTAAAATCAAACAGTAAATCAACCATTGGTGAAAAAATCCCAGGACAGATTCTCTTCTGCAGGGGTAAGAACTATAACAATTTTCAGACCACATATTGTCACTACTACATGTAAAGGAACACTAGGAGTATCTGTCTTAGGAATCTTGGTAAGTCTGGAGAATGGAAATATCCATTTAAAATAGAGTGAGGAAAAAAACCACTCACTAGTTGCAAACTTCTAAATAATGCATAATATTTCTGGAAAAATCCTTAACGAAGGAATAAAGCAGCAGATATGTTTAGTATGTGTGTGGCCATGACAGCCATGTGGAATGAATACTACTTAGACCAGGAGCTAAGAAATACCCACACAAAGAAAATCTGGTGCAGTAAGTTTGAGGAGAAAAACATGGGACACACTCATGTCCTAATAAAGCTTGTTCCAGCAAAGAGACAAAAATGCATGGTCAGTGCTGGAATGAGCGATACGACACAGGAAAGACAGAGATCTCTATGGAAAGATGGAAATATTGAAATAATTGGATTTCTTTCTGCCACACACACTCCCCCTACCTACCCCTCCTTCCCCCCAGCTTGGTTAACCGGGATTTATTTGTTTGAACAGGAGCCGTACGCTAAGGGTAGCTAAGCTGCAGACATGTAATACACCTAGCAGAAAAAAAACAGAACAATTTTAAATCAAAGTGAATGATTACATTTCCCATTAGCAACAATCAGAATCCCCATCTGGGCTGCTTGGAGAGCTGGGGCACTGAGAACCAGATCCCCCCAGCTTGGTTAACCGGGATTTATTTGTTTGAACAGGAGCCGTACGCTAAGGGTAGCTAAGCTGCAGACATGTAATACACCTAGCAGAAAAAAAACAGAACAATTTTAAATCAAAGTGAATGATTACATTTCCCATTAGCAACAATCAGAATCCCCATCTGGGCTGCTTGGAGAGCTGGGGCACTGAGAACCAGAGACGGAGCACTGTGGCTGGTGGCTGTGGGAGCTCCCCACGCTGCCCCTCTCTGCTTCTGTACTTGAGGCACTGTGAACACATTAATAAACAGCAGCATTTACTCTGCAGTTTCACTCCTAAGAGACCACTCTGCAATTTGCTGCTGTCAATAATATATTAACCACAAGGGGGTTGTAATGACATTTCACATTTGGCACGATATTTTTTTAAAACTGATTTGGGAGAAGGAATTGTATTAGAGGCATATTCAGATGATGGTAATAGACAGCTTCTATACAACCTTCCATTGTATCTTCTGCATTTTGTGAGCTAAACCAAAAGAGACTGAAACTTTTTAAGGCAATAATAATAATGATACAAGCTGCATTCTGCAGTCTTAATTCAAGAGTTAGTCACTACCCAAGGTCATTTATATCTGTGCTTAAAAGCAAGCAAGCTCAATTTCCTACAGAAGGATCTCCTCTTAGCTTTTTCCACTAAATAAATACTGAGGCAAGGATTTTGGCTGCTACGCTTCTGCCATCAGTAATTTTGTAAATATACGTCAGACTAAGCCTATAGAAGGAGTAAACCAACTGCAGTGTTTCCACCTGGTAGGCTTTGAAACTGAAGTGGGAGGCAACAGACCCAGACAACAAATGAATTCTGCATATGAAATGATGCATAGTTTAGTTAGCTAGGATATTAAAGAAGACTGGGCAGAGACAACCATATGCTGCAATCATCATTAGCTGACCAGATTCCACAGATAATTCTATTTTAAAAAATGACACTTAAACTGTGTGAAAAGGAAAACACTTTCATATTCAATGCGTATTCCACACTGCGCATATCTACAGTGTCTGTTCCTCCTTTACTATATCAGCAAGTTCCGTGGCTTTTCCTCACAAAACCCTTCCACTCCTGTTAGCGCTGCAGATCCCACATGGCTAAAGAAAGTGAAGAATGTGATTCCTACCAGCTCCATATTTTACCTCTATGCTTTTTCTGGAGTTGTAATCGTAACACAGCGAGGCAAATTTGTGGTGAACAGAGAGAATTCTCTTGATTCATGGAGGCTTTGGATCATGAATTGCAGGATGAACACACAGTGCAACGGAAGACACACAATCACAGGAGAAAAAACGTTGGATGTGAGCAAGCATTGGATTTTTAGGAAGCTGGAATTACCCATGTTTGGACTTTTCAAAGATACAATGGACAGATTAACCTGATTCTAGCATACATTTTAGAAGGCAATATATTTTTCATGCCTGGCAAAGTTACCTGGTCTGGGTGTTAAAGTGTTATTCTGTTTTTTCTGAGAGGCAAGGAGGAGTCATAAAAATTTTATGAATGCCTCATTATGACAATCTGAAGTACAAATAGAGCTCGTGACATCTGTAGGAACCTGTGTCTTAGACATGACATCACTGCCATTTAAAAAGCAGTCATGGAGAATGAGGCTGAGGTTTTGTTCTTTTTTTAACATAATTACATATACATTTCTTTGTTGCTGTTTCCTAGAAATTGGGCCACAACTGTTAAAACTGCATACCTTTTATCATGCTTGCAGGCTGATGAGAGCTACCCATGGGTTAGAGGGGAAGACAAGCCTCTGCTAGTGGAAGAAGCCACTTGAATCTTGTATTTGAGGATCATTAGTCCTACTGCAACAGGTTTAGATAAAAATCTAAATAATGGATTTACATCCCTATGATATCAATTAATTCATAATTTTTACCTGGCAACCCACTAAGAAAACATGGTGTAAAGATACTACTATTTAACATATTAATTAGTATTTCTCCTTTCTAAAGAAAACAAGAAATTTATTTGGTATTTATGGAATTGTTCAGTGTAGGCTCT
>NW_005054298.1:25655783-25656166 GCF_000277835.1 Geospiza fortis | reverse complement strand
CTAAGCCTGCTGAAATCAGTGACCTGTGAGAGAGGGCATTCTTTGGCTAATGTGCTCTGATTCATCTCTTTGAGCAGTTCCTTTAAGGCATTGCGAACTGTGGCATGGTTCCACTGCTCTGCTGGCAAATCTTCCAACTTTGAACAACTGTTAAAACAGAAAGCAAAAAGCAGATAGAAACATCACCTTCACAGATGCTTACTTTTTGTGTGCAAGTGCTATAGACCTTTAAGCAACAAGCACAACCCCAGAGTTTCCTGCTTGGCCAGTCCATCAAGGTGCTTCTCCCCTCTATCCCTCTCCCACCAAGCACGATTACCAGAAGACGTGCAGTTCAACACGCAGCTGTTGATCGTCCTATGGCATACGTGTGCATAACCATT
>NW_005054298.1:25646349-25655771 GCF_000277835.1 Geospiza fortis | reverse complement strand
GCATAAAGTGAGCCCCAGGAATGGCTGAGTAAAGCCATCCTCTCCAGACAAAGATACTCCTGCTGGGGTAGAGAAATAAACATATATGCTGCACTGCCACTAACAAACTCCCTGAACAGTGAGGGCCCTCATTGTGTGGAGGTGAGACTTTGAAAAATTAATTTTATACAGGTTCTTATACTGCCCTTATCACTGAAGTATCTGAGAGCCTTTCAGAAACACATCAAGCCATATGCCCAACATCTGTCACATGCAGCTCGTTCTCACTTTCATGCCACAAGAACTGCATATGTAGTGAAGTTTTTGTCTTCGTATGACTTGTGCCTCTTTTCATTTAACAAACTTATGGTTTGTGTCTACATGCATGGGGACAGACCCAAGAAGCACATCAAAAAAGTAAGAGAAGCTTGTCACTGCCATTTCTGCTGCAGAGCCTTAATGCCTGCTCTCCAATGGCCCCAGAAGGTGGTCCTGCCTTTTGCCCTTACAGTCTGGCTTTTCCCTCAGTGCTGAACCTTCAGTTGTGCTTGAGGAGTTCAAGTAGCCAGTGATCATCTTTATGTCAAAGCCATGGACTGTCTTTTATTTATGTGGCATCCAGGCACTTTGAAGATAAAGAATGAGACCTTAATGTCAGGTTCATATCCTTTGCTAAAACAGATGTGACAACAGACTACATGGACTCCTGGTAGCTCTATAGCAGCTATAGGATCTAGACATTCTTTTACAGCTACATACCAGAGATGCAGCCCAGCTGAAAAATTTTCACAGTATATAAAACCAAGGAAAGACCTGTTAATGGAAATCAGAAAAGCCAAGTACCATCAGAGATTCAACAAGAAATGTTGCAGCTTGGAAGTTTTATGTCAGTGAGGCATCAACTATTTCCAAATTCTAAACGGAACGGAACAGTTGGAGGGTATGTACCTGTCACCAAAGGACACACACAGATTCCTGTGGGCCCCTCTTCTGTTCAAGACGAAGCTTCAAAGAATTGTCAGTAAGCTACTCAAACTGTCTGTTACTTTTTACTCTTTCCTCTGTCATGTTCTGGCCATACAGCTACAGGAGGCTGTGCAATGTAGGCTTATCTGCAGCTCTGGCATATGCCATACACTGCCAGGGACCTTACATTTGAGGACTCTTTAGAGGGCCAAGAGAGGAGAAGAAAAAAGGAGGGAAGAGTGGGAGGAAAGGAGGGTAAATAAGTGTAAAAATGTTGGGAGCTCTTGCTTTGCTAATCATAACTAGCCCTCAGGGAAGGAAAATATTTTCCAAACACCAAATGGAGCTGCAGTGACACTCTCCTTCCTTGTCTTCTGTTTGCTGGAAAGACCACTGGAGAAAAAAAAAGAAAGTAAAAAAAGATCCCCTCCTCCACATCTCAGCAACTGGCTGCAGAATACCTGGATTTTCACAATGCAGCCCCTAGAAAAAGGCAAGGAGTTTATTATTTGATAAAATTAGAACTTAAGAATCCATTAAATCATGGACTGTAGAAAGGTCTGCCTCTAAAAGCCCCATATTTTTACTTGATTGGGCTTCTGCCCTTCCCCTCTCTGTTACCATATTGCTACTTCAGAAAACATACAATATCAGTTGGAACATGCACCAAGAAGCTGCCAGGTGACCCACCCTTCTCTCCATTTTCTTTTCATTTCATCAAAAGCCCAGAAATTAATGAAGACGGGATGTGCTAATCTCTGTAGTAATGCTGTAACCAACAGAGCAGCTCAGAGAATAGGGAAGGACAGATGTTCAGAAACACCCACCTTTGTAATTGGATTTTCAATGTCACAACATGATAGACATCTTGTAGCATGTCGGCTACTGTCGCATCTGGTGCATCAGTCACATAACTGAGAGGGAGGGGATTCCACCTCCCAAGCTTGATTATTCCTGAAAAGAAAACAAAAAATCCATACTTTATATTTTATCAGCCATTTATTAAACCCTTCAGCAAGGCTGATTGCTCCTGCAATCCAAGATCTGCCTTGAGGTTTATTGCAGTCTTGCCCAGAAAGACATGTTCAGCTCACTCCTGAGGAAACAGTGGAGAAGAGCAGGAATAGATTCAAAATCTTAAGTAGACAGTTGTTGACACGTTCCTGACTCTCAAATTACTGCAAGAAAACACAGGAGACTTCCTTCACATCCTTCACCATAGTTCTAAAGCCCAGTTCTTTAAGTTAGAATAAGCTTTAAGTACTTTCTAGTTCTGATTTTGCAGTCTACAAAAACTCTTCAGTAAATAAATGCAGTACTTTTGACTTGAACAGGAAAATTCCTATGCGTGGGCTTTCAGCACTGTTACAATCTAAGCATGGTACGATTCCCAGTGCGGATGGAAACCCACCAAGCAGGAGGAGTTCACTCCCAGATACAAGTTGCACTATGCAGACAGTTGATTTTCTTTGTGGGGAAAAAAAAAAATAACGAAACAACTGCAAGCTGCTGACCACAGATCCAAAATAGCTTTTTGGAGGCGGGGGAGAATGCTGTATGTTCTATTTCTACTTCTGTTCATTCTTTAATAGGGATCATCACCTCTTCTGGATGAGCTTGTCACAAAGACTGTAAACTTGGATGGTAAACCATTTGGTGCAGAGGTATTATTTCTGTTTAGACAATTACAGAGGGCCCACCCACACCAAAAACAATGACTAATCCCGGGAATGACTTCCAGGAAGACACCAAACAAAGAAAGCCACAGTACCATCTTACATGACAGCAAAGCAGTTCAGTCTTGTTCTGCACTATTGCCACCACTGCTTTTATTCCCTCCTTCATTGTGTTCCCATTGCCCCACTGTTCTGCTCACTTAACTCTCCTCAGCTCAGCCCTACAAGACACTATTCTCCCATTCAAACTGATGCCTTCTGAGGTTTCTTTATATACTGTGTGATCTTTGAAAAGACATCCATAAACTCAACTGCCAGAAAAAAAGTAATACACTGATACATGAGAAGACTACTTCTTCTGAGATAACAGGCACGCCAAGAACTCCTCTTGGGTATCTGGAAGGATGTTGTGGTGCCAAGAAACTTCAACCATCTCCTCCTCACTTTCTACTCCCAGCTCTTCACCAGCTCTGGAACTAACTGAACTGCAGTAAATGACAAAAACCTTTTATCCTGATCTCCCAGAAATGATCCTAAGATAACCACCACACCGAAACAGTGAAACAAAGCTTCTCACAGAGACAATAACAGAATACAAGGAGCCCATGAACTATCTGCTATAGAGTATTTTTCCCCATTCCTACACAGATTGAAGAGGAAATAATTTTAGTACAACTCCTTGTCTGTAGCACTTAAATCTTTGCATTTACCACCAACATGCTTTGCAAGGCATTCTGTCACCACACACTGAAAGAAGCTGGAAGTGACCTAGTTCATCCTCAGTGGCACGAAGTTTCACTGTAACATACTGGTACAGACAGGCTAATACTTCAAGAGCAGATTAAGAAGCTCTTGGCAAAGAGATATAGTGTCCAAATGAAACAAAAAGTTACTAAGTGTTGCTTGATATCCAATGCTTGAAAATGGGACATAAACAGAACAAAAACATTTCAGTGATGCACTGTTTCAGTATTAAGATTTAACAATCTGGTGCTGAATATGCTGCAGTATAAATAGTGCCTGGACTCAGATCCAGTAGAGTAACACACAGCACTCATTCACAGCACCGTATGTCTCCAGTGCTGGCTCCTTGAGTCATATACCACTTGCCAAGAAAAGCTGTTTTTCTTAAGGGGATAGTTTACTTAATGTTATCTCTGGTGACAACAAGAAATGCATATAGTACAGCATATATTAGTCATGAAATGAGCATCAAGCGTCCACTGCATAAAATACGTGCTGGAAAAACACAGTTTAGCTGCTGACTTCCTTTACCTCCTCTTGCTATATAATAATTTAAAGCAAAATCACCTAAAAATCCAGAAATCTATACCAGTTTCACAGAACACTTGGCTTCCTACATTTAACCCCGCCAAGTTTTCATGTAATTGAAAAAATAAGCATCATATGTGCCCCATAAGTCACATCTAAATTGGTAATATTTTACAAGAGGCTTTATTTTTCATTCAATTAAGGAAAGCACTCAGAGAGCACACCATCTGCAACTGCTCGGGCCTGGCAATGCTGGCAAAGGACAAAGAGATGGTTGGGAAGCACTGAAGTTACTAAAGGTGTCCCCAGACTAAAAGGGTTTAAAGAAAAAAAAAACCAGTGCAGCCAGAGTGCACCATGGGAAATACTATGCAAATTGTTTTGCAGGAATGTCTGCTACTACTGGAAGTTAGGGAGATTTTTTATTTATTTTTTTTTTAATCCTCCTCTACAACTGGAGAGGAAATTGTTTTGGCTGGATTTAAACAAACACAGGTGTTACCATAATGCTCAGTGCCTCTGCACGTTAACACCTGCTGAGAGTCCTTTACTCTGTGTTACAGCACTGCTGATGCACGCTATTTTTTCAGCCGGTGTGATATGATGTGTGAAATATTTTTTTCCAGAGCACATTAAGCTGGTCCAAACGATAGCCAGAAGCCATGGCTTCCATTCAGCTCCTCAGCAGACTTCACAGGTGCTTATTTCATGGCACCAACACTGTACTTAAGGCAACTCTTGGGCTATGTTTGGAAAGATGATGCCAGCTTGTTGGGCAAATGTGCTCTCTGCATATTAAGGCACCTCTGAATGACTACTCACTAAAAACTGAGCAGGCCAAAATTTTCCCACTGAAGAGGTCCCTCCTCATCCAGACTGGGTGTTTCTAGCCTAACAGCAACCCCGAGATGAAAACAGCCTGGCAGCAAGGAGTCACTTCCACATACACATTTTTTATTGTTCCTCTCATTGACTTTAAATGGTACCTTTAAATGGGCCTTTAAAGAAATCACTTTAACTGGCCTGGCTAAGCTTTTATCCTACCACAACTGACACTTGGGACAGGAGACAGGAATGAGGAAAGGTCACTGTGTTACTAATGAACATACTACTTCTCTGGGAGTATCACTTCTCTGTCAGCTCCAGACCTTCTCAAAATTATGTGTGAATAATGCACAGAAGATCAGAAAGCTCAGGAAACAGAAAAATACGTCTTCCTTGAGTTCCCAAAACTCTTGTGTTAACAAATCTGTCTCTCTTTCCTGTATCTATTGGGTCTTTTTTCCCGTGAAAGTCTTTTGAAGGGAGAGCTAAGAGATTTCAATGCTTGCACACACTCGAGAAATGGCCATACACTAGAACAGCTCTCACCTCACCAAGAAATGACTGAATGCAGCCCAGGCCAGTTAGGCAATTAAAGACAATAAAGACATCACTTTTCTCAAAAGATTTTTTTTCAAAACTTATGTTGGAAGAGATTCTCTATCCACACTGGTTGTTGGTTCTTGAATGCCATGTAATTCTACAGTCAAGTCTTTTATTAACTTTAAGCCTCAGCTTCATCAAAATGCAGACAGGGAAAAAAGAGTAGCTTTGTGTAAAGTGGGTGTAACTCCCTTTACCTACAAGAATGGCAGAACACGTCAGTGGCAAACTTCTGTGAGCTCAAGTGTCAGGTTTGTACGTAACAACCACTGAATTCACTGCTGTCACTCCACTCAGGCCAATGATCTGCCAGCATGTTTCCAACAGAGTTTCATTCAAAAAGCAGCTTCTCTGGAGAAGAAAGTGGTTACTACATAAGTGAGAGCAGAGTACTACACTGAATAGAAGCCTTGCCCTGATATATCACAGCTGACCCATTCTATATCCAGCAGAACTCATCACTGGATCCTCATGAGCTTTATTTTATCACTTGAAAAAATGATGCACCTAAAGCACTGGGATTATTCCTAGGACATCACCCTACTGAAATTTGAAATGAATGGATGCAATGCTGGGGCTAAAGCAGACTTCCAGAATAACTACTTCGATCAGGACCATGAAATTACAAAAAGCAGAAAGCTGCTTTCTAGAAAAACACAGCTAAGCTGGCAAACCGTCTCCATTATTATGTAGTTCACATGAAAATTTCAAGTGCCGTGAAAATTATTTATCTATATAGGCTATAAACCTCATTTGTCTTTGCAAATGGGGAGACAGCCACACAGCACACTCATTCTAAGAATGCCACATCTGGGCTTTAGAACATACATATCGCAGTCTAGCTATGACTATGGAATAAGTCTTAAATGGAATGAACATCAGGTCCTGCATCTCCCACTCACCTGCACAGGTAACTTTTAACCTGGATAGCCCCATAACAATTACTGGAGCACCTCAGGTACCTTCCAATACATCACTGCTGTAAAATTAAACTCTTCAAATGGGGCATTTTCCAAATTCCTTTTTGTGGCTAAGCAGAGCAAACAGGACCAGAGCATGCCCTGCCACTGGCTCCTTTCAAACCATCCCCTGCTCCCACCATGGCTATACTCTTGATTTCATTTTCACAAATTATGAGCATACCTGAATTACAACTTAAATGGATACTTGCAGTATTAATGCAAATGCATTTGCAGCATTAATGTAATTTTTTAAAAATGCTAATGTGCCAGGGTTAAAAGCTAGTCACGTGTCCTAGAATTTGTTTCCTCGCATCTCAGGGATCCCAGGACCACAGCCTGAGAGTTGTGGCCTGCAAACACGGGGCTGGTCAAAGAACAAAACTAATACTTGCTGCTGCCTTGTGAATTCAATCAAGTAGTTTTGATCAAACATTGTGCTTTTTAACAGCAGCTCTTATCAAAACAACAGACACTCAGGAGAAACTGCAGGTTAGCATTAACACCCAAGCACTTCTGATTTCTTTTACAGCTCCAAATGAAAGACCTCAAAGAGATACCCAATAAAAGACCCACTTCTGGGACCACCAAGCCATTTCTTTATCAGCCACTATTGCAGGACTTCCTTCCAAAATGGGTAGGCTCCTGTGACAGTGACTGCATCTGTTGTCCCTTCAAAGGAATCTTGTCCCAATGCTTTAGCATGAAATTTTCTTTTGTTGAGCTGTGTTTTCTTACAGAAATTGAAAACATGCCTGTCCCATGTAATAAGTACAAAGAATTATTTATTCATAAACCAGTTTGCAGAAAATCACTACCCTGCAGTACATAACAATTCAACCTGTGTTTCTTACCTCTACACTGGCTGTAGTATATCATCACACTGTAACAACATAAAGCCATAATTTGTAGTCATTACTGTTAATCCAGCAAAGTGAACGACTTTTCAAGCAGAAAGGATGAAAAAGCAACAGGAAAAATTACCAGAAAATTAACTGATTATATTAATTTTTGTATTATACTATTGAGCTGTCTTTTCAAGCTTTTTGGAAAATCTAAGAAAATGCAATACTGCCTTTGCCCATTGTTATAAGGGTGTGCCAATATTATTCTACTGAATTTCAATCAATGACACATTGGGGCAATAGATGGGAAACATAATCAGCAGAATACTCTCCCATACTTCTAAAGCATCTTTCATCAGAGGGTCCCAATGCACTTAAAAAATGTTAATTAATTGAACTTTGCAACATCCCAACATGTGAGGTAGACTGTATTCTGCCAATTGACATATCGGTGATGTAGTTAGTGATTGAAAGCACACAACAAACATAATCCTATGCTTATGCCAATACAAAAGAATCCCCCTCCTTCCTCATTTCAGCCCTTAATAAATAATTCAGTGAGAGAACAGGAATAAACTATGTGATTACACTGTGATGTACACATCCACAAATCAACAGGAACACCCACAACCCCTGACTGACGAATGCTCCACCCCAGCTCATGAGACTTGTGCAACTTCAGGGCTCTGCACAAAAGGGCGACCTTCACCCAAGGGGAAAACACAGCGAGCCACACAAAGTTCTCCAAGCACAAAGCCCCCTGAACTGCTGCTGCTGCTGGAAGTCTTTGCTCTTGCTGTTTAAAAATGCTCTCATAAACTCTCATAAACCAGTGATGGTTTAGAGCACAAAACAACACACCTATCAGCCAGTCAATTTAAACACTTTCTGGCTTGCACATCTGTATCAGTACACAGACTTTAATATAGACTATGCAATTACATTATTACATATGATATTTATATGACTATATATTTAAAAAATTATGGAATTATGGGTGTAACCATCAATAGAAAGACTGTGTTACAAGATTTAATGCCAAACTTCAGATTACTTTCATAGATGAAAATCATTTTGATACATGAAGCTTGGTTTTGCGTTTTTAATTTTTTGAATGCTAGCATTGCCTGTTCCTTTCCTCCAGCATGACTGTATGGAAGTATCTGAGTTAAGTAACATACACTAAATGTTTAATGGCTTGTAATGCCATATATCAGGTTTACATTTTACAGTAAAAAGATTGTGCCTCATGTAATAGATGCTGCTTCACATTTGGGAAACGTTATGTGAGGACCCTGACTTTTATTAGATTAATTTAATATAGGCACTAAGTTACTAGACTAAATTAATAAAGATCTTCTTAAAAAAAGAAAAAATGAGGTGGAGGGAGAGAGAGTGAACAGAATGAACCCACAAATTAAATAAAATTTTCTGGAGCTTGTTATTTTGGAAGTCTTTATTTAATTTTCCATCCTCTATTCAGTTTGAAAAAACAGTCAATAATTGGTAAGGAAACAGGAAAAAAAAATTGATGCTATTTACTTCAGGGGATTATTTTTAAAACTGTTATATGATAGAACAGGAATACCACAAATAAATAGAAGGGCAAGGAAGCACAGGAAGTACTATTAAAAAAAACAAAACAACAGGCCATTCACTTAAGTTTCCAGAGTGGATTCAATGATCCTTGTGGGTCTCTTCCAACTCAGAATACTCTGTGATTCTGAAGTATTTTTTACATTTCCTGTATTACTTATAAAACTACCACCTCTACTGAGGAAAACCACACACAGTCCTGCATAATATCTGTCTTTTGTCATTTTTAGGGTAAGTCTGCATTGACCTTTGACACCAAGAAATGCATAAAGAGAGAGAAGTCCACTTCTCTCATCTGAGAAAGAGAACCACTCCTCTAAGTATTACTTCCAGGGCACAATACAAAGTCTCTCAAACCATGACAACTCATGACAGAAAGACTACTGCATCCAGGTGTCTTTCATAACCCTGCCAGCCTGGAGTTCAGCTTCACCCTCCACCAGGCTGCCCTTCCTGAGAGGCACCCTCACACCAGGGCACTCTCAGAGGTATTATTCAGCAGACCCAATGCCCACAGGATTCCAGCACCCACTGCATGTCACTAACATCATCCCCACGTAATTCCCAGAGCAGGGCACTCCACCCATCTCTGCATGAAATTACTGCCTTTTGGGCAATCTGTGCTCTAATGGTAAGATTGTTCCTAGCTTAGTCCTGGGACACCAGGAGCACAGGCCGTGCCTCCTCCCAGGGAGCAGTGCCTG
>NW_005054298.1:25623887-25646339 GCF_000277835.1 Geospiza fortis | reverse complement strand
GGAAACCCAGACTGTCACAGCTCAGCTTATTCCTTGATCTAAGAGCTTCTTTAGCTGCTGCCATGAGTAGAGGTTTGCTTTGCCATCTTAAAACCACAGCTGTCCCTCTTGCTCTGGACATCAGCTGTGTCTCCTTGAGTCTCAGGGTCCCTGGCAAAATGTGCTACTCTGCCATCCCAGTGTGGCACCAGGACCTGTCCCTAATTCAGGGCCTCCCTGAGAGCCAACATAAGCAGAGACAGCCAGTGGGGACCTGCAGTGGGCTTCCAGCTCAGCCTTACAGACTGAGAACTGGGGCTTTAGGGCAGTTGCCTCAGTTGCTAAGAAACATGAATGCAAGTGTACTCAACAGGTGCTGCTTTTCTCCACTGCACATGTTCCTGAACAGCCATAAACAATGCTGAGATCATCTCACCACAAATTTTGGACCAGGTGACCGTACTGCCACCTCACCACCTATAAAGGGCTGTACATGAGTGAAAGGACCAGAGCTTTACACAAACATTTGCTGTCCAACCTTTCTTGTCAGCTTTCTGCCAGCCCATTGCCACCAAGACAATCTGCCTCATGACACATTCAGCAAAAACAGGGTATCTGGGCAAATGGCCTTTGGTCCCTACCTCCCTGAAGCCTTTCTTGAATTTTATGTATTTCCCAATAGAGAAGAGAAGAAGTAGAAGACATTCTCCCTCTTTGGGAAAAACCCTGCATCTGTTTTTAAAAAGATGTCAATGCCCTAAACTCCTTCAAATTCACCCAGCTTCAATGCTTGCCTATAAGCTTCACATGGAAAGTCAGACTACTGAGCAGAGGAAACAGCACAATAACATGGCATTGCAGCTGAATATATAAAACACGTTTGAAAGGTTATAAAAGAGCATTGCTAACAGGACATTGTAGAGGATAATAAGCTTAGAATTAAGCCTACAGACATTATCTGGCCTTGTATGAATCTGAATATCCTGCCCACTCACAGCAACAGCTACAGAGAGCACTGAAAGTCTGGCTCAGACTGCAAACATACAGTAGCCAACTATCTTTGTGTTGAGTCAACTACAGGTAGATTTGAAAATTCCTGGGTCTCAAGTCCAAAGAAAAATAAGGGCATACAGCATGCTGTGCTGCACAAATAAACCCCTAAACTAATGCAGTTTCATATTCTGGCCTATGTAGTTTAACAGCTTAATCTCTTTAGTCTAAGATTTGTGTCTTGGGGTTTTCCTTACTCTGTATAAAACTAGCAGAATGGTTTTTTTCACTAAATTACTACTTTTGGTTTGCCTTCTGTCTTTTCTTTCCTCCCACCAGACATTTGGTTCTTAACTTCCATGAGAAAAAAAACAACATGAATAACTGAAAAACTAGTAGGGCAGCATCTAACTATCAGGACAGAAAAACAAGTATTGCTGAGGAAATAGAGGGATTGAGGACTTTACTGATAATCTCAAATGACTGCTTCCACTAATTCAACATGAATGCAGTAAGTGAAGACACAGTTGCTGTAATTTTTGCCATTAAACTCTGAAGCCCTCTGCTCTTTGTAGCTGCCTTACTGTAAGAGTATAGCCAGATCCAGCCAGCCAGGATCAAAAAATATCCACAAGTTGATCCCAGTATCTCTAGTGACATTCAATTAAAAACTAATTCCACCACGAAGCAGTTAACAAGGGAGGTAGTAACACTTCTATTTTAGCATTTTTATATGAAAATTTTTAATGGAAGTAGAAGTATCCATTAAAATCTGCATGCACATGTATATTTAAGAACAGGCACTGTTTGTTGATACTCAGGCTCAGGTCTCACTCACAGCACAAACAGGCAGAAGGTAAGGGACTAAACCTCTCCCTTGCCTTACAAATTGATCGACTAGAGAGAGACAGAGAATAGTATCTTTAAGGTTGTATTTCTTTTCAAAATACATTTTAATAATGCCAGTTCTTAATTTGCACAGCATTGCAAATTTAGATGAATTTGATTAAATTAAATAAGAAATTTTCCTTTACTGACACTTATTCCAGTTGATAATCTGATCTGAAGTTCCCCATCTCTTTCTTTTATTCCCAGGAAGAGCAAAAAATTCTGCATTTCTGAAAGTCTAAATAAAGCTCTGCTGGTTACTGAACTATGTTACATTTCGTATCAACAGAAAACAAAAGCGGGAAAAAAAAGACTAGTTCACCACTAGAGGAGATGACTCAGAGCAAGCAGGAACTGTTACCAGACTCAGAAAAAACAGTTTTCCCTTGTACTGTTGATGAGCCCACATTAATGCTGAAATGAACCTAGATTTGTTTTCTTAGCCCACATCTTCCTAGAACTGAACCTATTTTCTTACAAAGCCACCAGATCCTTTTTGGATCCTGTTAGCATTTTAACTTCACGTTAGTCATTTTGTGAAGAGGCGACCAAAAAACAGAAAGACAGAAATAACTATTTTTTTAATTTAAATGATAAATTTCTGTGCACATGGTAAAAGACTGGAAAAACTTATTAACATTTTCGATCTGGAAGTTTGCAGCACACACACATCATGCTCAGAAGCATTTCCAGTTCCCCACTTCTTTAGTAGCAGCTAAGATTGTCACGTAATCACCACATATAGAAATTGTGGATCTGCTGTGAAGAAAAGTAACTCTATCCCAGCCAAAACCAGCGTGAGGATTTCATGGACAGACTCTCCAAGCCTCAAGCACTGGTGGCACTGGCACTGTGAACACCCTTGTGAGATGCTGTAGAGCTCTATTACCTCCTCTCACCACTTCTTTCTCTTTCCTAAACCCTATCTCATGTTCAAATCAAAGAGATAAAAAATGCTGCAGGGTGATATTTCAAGAGAAAAGGGAGGAAAGACTGTCATTTCTAATCATCTCCCAAAGCCCCAGGTGTCTTGGGCCCACATACGCACAGCTTCTGTGTGCGAAAGCAGAAAAGGAATCTAGAGGCCCATTCCCAGTTTGGGGGAATATAATTAAAGAAAGTGGGATGATGCCTTATTCAGAACATGGCACCAGCACTGGAAAATCCCTGGAATCTACCAGAGATACCATTTCACCATAAGACACAACCTATACTGCTGCCAGCATTCTTCTCTGTACCACAAATAAAGAGTATCTGACTAGGGATTTCAACTAATAGTATCGTGCTACAGCAGAAAACAAGATATAAATACTTACTTCACAAAGTCTTATGTAGGAAGATGAAGACACTGCATACATCTACTCAAAGAACAGGCTGAACAGCCCTCATATAATCCAGATATATTCTCTTTTCCTTACTGGCATAGGGAACCAGAGCAGACCTCAGCATTACTAGGGAGCATTACTAGCCCAACACACCAAGGCAGTTTTGGGAAGTCTATCGTTTTCACAATCTGATTGATTTCAAAGGTCACCCTGGAGGAAAAGCCTCAATCTGGTTCCTGCCGACACAGCCGTTTCCCACAGCCAGGATCTATTCTCTGCTCTTGGCACTCACTCGGGTGGTGGAACGTGGGTTGCACTGTGGGTATCTGCATCTTAATGAAAGTCTATTTCACTCCCCCAAAGCCTATTGTTCATTTGGAGGCATGGAGTGTTACTGGTTGTTTCATATTGGAAGTCTTAAGACAGGTATGCACACCAAAGAAATAAAGGCTTTCTGAGTAAGAAAAAACTTTGGAACTATAGAATTATCCTAAAAATATGAGCTGTCTAAAATACTATAGTAATTGACACTTAAGACTATTTGTAAGTCCTAATCAGCAAAAAAATACCCTCCTTTCTTCATGTGACATCTGAGTTCATGGTGGATGAAAATCCAATCAGAGGAGCACTAAAACAGCTCTCACTTCCCCATGTGATGACCCTGGCTTACAGTTTATCACAGATGAACTCATTTGAAAAGCTCATGCAGTAAGGGTCCCAGTCAGTGTGACTAGTCATCACTGCAGCGTGGATGGAAAAGATCACAGCCCCACCATTAAAACTGCACATCTAGGAGAGTAAAATTAAATATTCAACAAAATTGATAAATTAGAGATTAATCTATAGGATTTTGTGAGAAATGGCTTAGTCTAGGTAAACTGCTCTAGACTAAACATGTTGCACTGATGAAATTCAAGAGGGTGTCCAGTCAAGCCATACTGAAAATTATGGTCCATCCAATCTTCATAACCAGGAATAAATTCATTGCTGGAGGCCCAAAACAGTGGCCTCTCTGTTACCTCCTTTACCTACTTCTCAGGTGAAATGTTTTTTGTCACATGTTCAAAGAAGTGAACTCAAGATACAGAAGGCCCTCATCTGGAGATGTCTAAAGAACGTTGCTCATTTAGAAAAAGTAAGATAGGAGTCTGAAATCTAAATACTCTGTGTTAAGGTTAAGCTAAAAAGCTCTTTACAAATGAAATGGGGGCATTTAGGGACTTAAGCCAGCTTTTATCCAGGTATGCAGTGTACAAAAAGCTTCATATTCCATTAACTGTGGTGAGTACCTCCATATGTCCTACATAAACAAAAGGAATGTCATACTCAAAGCATCTTTTGAGTAATTTTTATCTTGAAAGGAAGTATTAGCCCATGTAACTATGTATCACAACCAAAACCTTTGAGCAATCTTGGCAGAACTGCAAAATTATACTATTATTATGGCTGAGGAGTTTTCTGCCAGTAGAGGAAAAGGAATTTGCTGTGTCTCACAAAACACAGGAAGGCTTGACAGGTTGATGGGCAAGAACAATGCACACTCTCCCTCAGCCTTAGTGAGACAGCACAACTCCCCACCAGAAAGTGCCCCCACCCAGAAAATGGTCTCAACCTTGTTAACAGCCTTTTAGGCCCTTCTTGGGTACAAAGAAAACCATTTCAATTTTAAGCTTGAAAATCAATGAATAGGTTTTCTTTTCTGCTAAAACAGATCTCAGATTTGTCATAGTGAATAAGATGAAACAACCCTGTCTGAGAATCCTTCATGGCAAGCAGCTCTGCTGGTCAGTGCCTGCTCACCCATCCACCAGAGCCACATCACTGTCACCTTCCCCCTCCTGCCCACACCTCGCTGCTCCCGTCTCTGAATGACGGTCAGCACCTCCCAGCTCCACAGGAATAAATCTCCAGACCACAACCCCCAATATCCCTTCCTCCTACCCCCAAGGGAACGAGTTACATGCTGTTTGGCTTGAGTCATGACTTTTCTTCCCATCTTCTTCCCACGCATTTTACTCAAATTTATAAACAGAGGAAGAGAGCACTAGAAGTGCCATAAGAAGGATCAGCCAGGGATGCCTGCTCCAGAAGAGCCATGCCCAAGGGTGCCTGCTCAGCCCATACAGAGTGGGGCAGTACAGAAAATGCCAAGGTGCAGTTCCCAGGGCAGGGAAAGCTGCAGTGGTAGATGAGGAAGGAGCAGAGCAGGCAGGCGTAGTGATGGCTGCCAGTCAATTCACACCTCGGCATTAGCCCTCTTCACTGTGCACATATGGGCTGCACAGCCAACAGGCCAGCTGCACACACCCCTCCCTCACTGCAGCCAAGGACAGGAAAACATTCCATTTTTCCACTAAAATAACCCAGTTTACTGCCACAACAACTCACTTTTGATATATTCTCTTTGGATCTGCTGTCATGTATGCATTATCAGATATTCAATGGAATAAGTATTTCTAAATAGCAGGTGTGATATATTTTAAGTGAATGCAAATATTATGTGCATAGCCACAGTAAAGAAAGTATCAGTAGAAGTATTTGTAGGAAGCTGATACAATATAACACAAAGTTAATTAACATTAAAAGGAAAAAAACAACAACTTACTTCAGGAACTAACACTTTTCCCCCTTCCTGCACATAAAGATATGTGTTGTTGTGTTAACTCTGGACACCACAAATTTGATATGTATGTTGTAAAATTAGACACAAGTACACAGCTTGTTGTTATAACTCAAAAATAAAGCACATAAGAAGTTAAAAAAAAAAAAATTGAAAAGCAAACAAGTTTTTTTCAGCTGTTTCTCCAAGAAATGCCAGAAAATTCTTTGTATTTCATCTTGGGGTATGGACATTCTCTGACAATATTTATACGAGAAGCTTTCAAGCTATACAAAGTTGGTTAAGTCATTATTCCTATTGCACAAAATTATGTTCAATCCTTTTTTTTGCCAAACCACCACCAAAAGATGACATTATTTCAGAATATTCCCTGTATAATGCAGAGCAGCAGATTGTGGAAGTAACAGATATCTTGCTTTGGTGGATAAAAATCAGGGGAGAAAAAGAGAATCAGTTCATAAAACCACAATTTGTGTAACTAGTTTGCTTAAATGAAAAACAAATCAACTGATCATTTCCTGGCAGATGAAGCATTACATTCAAACAGAATTTAAGAATTTTAATTATTTAGCCATATTCTTACTCTCTCTCACGCTATTCCCTTTTTATTTAAAAACTTGTTTTTAAGCAGATAAATTTCAAAGGTGGAACTCTGTCTCAAACTACAAAAAGTTTGAAAAGGAAAACACCAAAACCAAATCATCTCGAAACAATATATTTTTTAAACTTATGTCTGTGTCTCGTCTGCTGTTTAACTTTCTCTCTTGGCAAAAATATTCTAAGAATTTTAAAAGACTACTAATATATTTGTTTAATCCCTTAGTCCCAGCCCTCCAGAGACGGCTTTGAGGTGGATTTGTTAATAAATTGCTAATACTTTGTTAATAAGCAGCGGCACAGCCTTGGCGGGGGAGTTTCCCAGGTGAGAGCTGAGCTCTCATGGATCCAAGTTCATCACTCTCCACATTGCTAATGAGACAAGTGCAGCCCAACACGAGGTTAATTGTCAGAAGCAATAATCTAAATTAAACTGGCCAACGTTCAAGTAAAAGGTACCATTTAAAATATCCTTTTCCAATGAAAGCAATCTCAGGAGTTTATTTGCCTACTCAATATAGAATTCCAGGTTTTAAAAAAACCCTTCTTCTTCCCCTCGAAGGAACCAAAGTAATTATTTTTAATACAGTGACATATGTTAGACAAAAGT
This sequence comes from Geospiza fortis, assembly GCF_000277835.1. Classification (NCBI taxonomy): domain Eukaryota; kingdom Metazoa; phylum Chordata; class Aves; order Passeriformes; family Thraupidae; genus Geospiza; species Geospiza fortis. The sequence goes on along the minus strand of NW_005054298.1, from coordinate 25,639,330 downwards.
ATTAAGGAGGGGGTTTCATTCCACCCCAAGTCTCAATGGAATTTTCCCTTATGTGATCACACATCTGAGCTCAGATTTTACTCTAACCAATGAAGACTTTTTGTTAAACAATTGCTTAATTTTGCTGATGAGAAATCTTCTCACAAATAATCCCGAAACATGGAAGATCTAGTGTGATGTTCCCAGCACTGAGAAATATAATTAAAACAACATGGGGAATTAAAAAAAAAAAAAGTGAGAGTTCACAAAAACATTTGAGAAACAGCTCAAGTCAAGTCCAAGCTCACTTGGTTTTGGCTGGGACTACAGACTCACAACAGCTTCAGCCTGCCAAAACAAATACAGCCACCCGTTTGTTCCCGGTGCTTCCACCCAGGGAGGGACCTGCTCCTTTGCTTTCCCCTGCTACAATAACGACATGAGTGCTAGGGTTTAACTGGGGTTCATATCCCTGCCCACCTCTGAAACAAATATTATTCTGTTAATTGTGAGAAGAAAAGGACTTAAGTGCCACCTCGGACTGACATAATAACCAATATCTTCCAGATAATTATTATGTGCTGTAATTAAAATAATGCACATCATTCAGGCAAAAAGTTTAAAAATACCTTGGGAGGAAGTAGTTGGGGATATAATTCCACACAGGGAATCTGTTTAATTGTGGTTGCAACCATAGAGGAAAAATACAGCATTTAAAATAAATATTATTCATTTACAATGCAGAGATAGTGTAAAAAGCATCTAATAAACATGAATGTTATAGTTGCAGCTACAATGTTTTATGCGTATGTTTACTAGTATGGAATGTCTGCAACACATATTAAAAAGTAGTTGTCAATCAACCTTTTCTGTATTTTTAAAATTATTTAGTTGTCATTTTAAGAAAAGTTGGTAAGCGGATACAAAACTCCTTTCCAAAGCACACAGCCACCTACACCTAATCTCTGCACTAGTGACAATTAAAACATCCAGGTTTTCAGCACTCCTTAATTTTATCCTTGAAAATGAGATCATTTTAAGGTAGGTAATGTAGTGAAAAATCTCTCAATTGAATAACAACAAATGCAACAAGGAAGAAGAATGCCTCACAAAATACTAGGAAAGACAGTGAATTCAAGTAAGTAATATTAAAAAAAAATTGGCTCAGCTTTTAATGATATTGCACAAGTGCCTTTCTTTTTCTATCACAAAGTTGAACTCTTGAATCACTGCAGATGCCTTAGTCTAAGAGGTAGCTGGCAAACACAATGGCATGAAAAGCATCTTGCATTAGACACAGCCAGTTCCAGATTAAGATGCTGACATGAACTAGTTAGAAACATTTTTACATTCCTCTTTTTTTAAATTCCCATTGGGAACATGCTGGTTCCTCTTCCAATCTTATAAAATTCAATCCACAACACAGAAGCTTTGTCACATTCCATTCTTTGGATGCATTGGCCAGTCTACTGCCTACTCAGGAACCAAAGGGACCAAGGCGTTCCAAGGAGAATGTACAAAGTGACACTGTCGGGGTACTAAAATGAAGTCTGGAAGTTTGACAGAAGCACGTATTTACCTCTGTTAACCAACAGAACAACCTACAGCAAGCTGTGCTAGTAGTACAGCTAAAGATGACTTTTTGAAGACAAATAGGCAGTGGCAAAACTGAGAAGATTCTAGAGTTCCTGAACTTTCATATAAGTACTAATCCTAGGGAACTGCCAGTGCTCTTCCTGCCTGATTCTTAAGTGCATACAAAAGCAAACAGCAGATGGTCAATTCGTAAGACTGGCAATATTGGCATAATCAACGCAGAGCCACCGGCCTGTGCCTGCATTCAGCCAAGCAGAGGCTGATTGATCAACTGAGATCAACAGAGCAAAGACCAGAGATGCTTGGAGAACACCTACAGAAAGGACTTCACTCACCAGGGCACCCTGAGTGAGGTTCTTCATGGTCCAAGGTAATGCATCTACAGAAAACATTGCTCATTTTTTTTCTATGTAGTGGTTTGTTTTCTTTCTCCCTTTAAACCAGAATCTCCTATGTCAGATGTGGGAAACAAGCATTTTCATCTTCATTTCTCCCAAAATATTATCAAAGGACAATAACACAGACCCACTTAAAAATGCAAGGAAATACTTTAGTGAGTAACTCTTATAGATATAAGGAGACAAAACTGTTTTGTTTTCAGAATTTAAAGCGAAAAAAAAGTCCAAGCATCTTTTTCTAATTGCACTAAAAAGACACTAGGCAGCATCTATTTTATCAGTTCTGTTTCTGACGCTTATTCTTCATCATTTCATTGCTGATTTGAAGAAGGGCACAACTGCAGTAAGGTCAGACCTGTTAAGTACTCATGACATGGGGGACTGAATAAGACAAGCAGCAAAAAAAGCCTTGGTTTTTTCCTTTCTCTCTCAAACGAAGCAATGTACCATAGAAGTCCCCTTCTTGCCTGACACTTTGCACCTCCAGCAGCCAAGGAGCAAAAGGCACATTAGACACTGTAGGACTTCTATCTCGAAGAAACACAACATTTCCTGTCCGAACCCAAACACAATGATCCCAAACCAGCAAACTATCCAGCAGCTGTGTAGGCCAGATTGGTGAGGTTAGAATTAACTATTTCTGTCAGTTTAAAGCCCAAACTGCAAATGCTTATTCAGTCTTCTTGCAGATTTAACAACTTGATCACACCGGATGATGACCACCTCTGCAAGGCTAAGCTACTATTTATCATTAATTAGAATTAAATAAAAGCTCGAAGACAGATTTTGAAAACCTAGAGCACATTCAAAAAATTACACTCTGCTCCAAGACCTAACACAGTAATAGACTCTCACAGGAATAGCTATTTCGCTGGCAAGATAGTGCAATAATGCAATTACTGCCATTTAATTAATTTATATTCTCAAAATCTGTCTTCTTACAATTTCTGAGTATTTCACTTTAACATCAAGACAGGATTTTCTGCCCTGGTTTGCCATAGCAACCCTTGCAACAAATGGTAGTTGTCTATAAAAAGGGGGGACTCTTTGAGTATGCATGCATGGTTTAGTATGGTTTGTTTTAAAGCAGGTCAGAGCACAATGGACCTTTTCTACCGTGTGGGATTGAACACCAACAAATCTCACTTCAAGGGCTGCCACGCTCCTTTGCAAAATGAAATGACACTGCTGCTAAGTCTGGATGTAATTACAGATATGAAAGGATGGCTATGAAAGTTGCTTGTATCTTCCTCTCCCTCCTCTACTCTAGATGTATTTGCCATACAGCTGTTAACATCCTGAACAAGTAACATGCAGCAGACTTAACATTTCCTTTCATTTTAAGTATTAGTATACAGTGGTGGCTATTAAAGCACATTTACCACTAAAGAATGAGACCTTTGTCTGTCTATTGCAGGCAGAGCTCTGCCCTGCCTGTCTGTGCAGCCCAGAGCAAAAGCTATACCAGGAAGCCTTGACCTCCAGCCCAACAAGGACACTCAGTAGGGCTAAGGGTAATCCCAACTCCTCTTTGCTCATTCAGCTTCTCGAGCTGTTTGAAGTAATCATTACCAACACAGCTACATTTTGCGGTCATATTATAAAATGAATCATTGTTCAACAGTCCAAGATTGCTAAACTTGTTTTATGTGTGGTTTAGAGTAGAGTCACTGGTAGCTCAGACCCCTCAGAGCTGTACTCCCCCAGCCCAGTCGCATCAGGGAAAGCACTCATCTTTGGCACTACCCCAAACATAGAATGGTGTAAGTGAGCACCATTTGGCCTCTAGTGCTCCTTCTCACCAGTTCCCCACAAGATAGCCAAGATTTTTTTCAGCTGCTTCCATTTGAAGAGCCTTCACCTCGAAGAATCTCTTCTCTACAGTTTTAACACAACAACTTCTGGGAATTAAAATATCTACCACTCTTTTTGAGGTACTCTGATTATACCCTCTGAAACATTACTTCTCAGTACATGTTCCTACAGGCACAATTTCTGTTTTAAGAGAGCCTGTGGAATATTTGATGTTGGAATTTGGTAGGAGTGAATGAATGCTCCATTATTCACCCTGGTGGTACAGCAGTGGTTGCTCTGAAGTTTTACAATGCAGCGTATTGCTGTAATGACATCATATGACATCATAAATCTCCCACAATTTCTAAAGCTTCTGATGACTGTTTATCCATAAGCACCTTGTTAATATTTTTTTTAAGAGTTAATCAAATAAAAATCTTTTGCATTTTTATATTATTTAGAAGTCTACAGACAAGCCTTAACCACCTTGGGCTTTAAAACTCTTTTACCTTAAGCTTCATAGAAAAGAAGGCACCATCTTGATTTATACATGCAACCAGACAAGGCACCCTGCTTTCCACCCTACATGAAAACCTCACAAAATACATGAATCTTAATTTGAATTAATATTTCTAAAAAGTTCTGTGGAAACAAAAAGTTACTGTATTTCTCCTTGTTTCAACCAAAAATAGCCCAAATTAAGAACTATTTTCCGCTTCTTTTAAAACCTTCCTACATACACATACATATTAGTCAAGTTAAAGACCAACTTCTCAGTCCTTGCCAAAACAGTGGATATTTGCTATCCCCACCCTCAATCAAACACAGACATACACACAGAACTAAAACAACACCTTACCCTACTTTAAAGCTCTTAACCCCAGGCTTCATGTGTCTCCCTACTCTCTGCAGCTTTTTCCTTCCTCCAATCTTAAAGAAAGTACGTGAAACCAAGTCAAATCTTACATATATTAAGACACACATGACTCCTTACTTTCAGTCTTAGAGTTCCCACCCTTCTGGCCTCTGAGGACACAGGTTGTCTTTCTCCATGACTCTGAAGTGGTAAGAGGATTCCTACAGGCAATCCCTATTTTGTTATCCCATTCTTAGTCACTATGTCTCAGATATTCACATAAGCAAGCAAGAACCCAAATCCAAACTTTGATGATATATTAGAAATAACAATCAATTTACTCTGAACATAATTGAACAGAAAGTATCCTGAAAAAGGATGGCTTTCGTGGAAGGAAAAATGTTCTGTAGTAAAATGGCTTTGGCCTGTATCTCCTGTAGCTAAATAACTCACTCAGTAACAGTTGTACTGCATGTGGCTTTCCATATTAGGATACAGATGAAAACTTACATGGGTGGAACACCTCAAACAAGCTCTTTGCAAAGAATTGAGTATAGGATCAGTAACCACATACTAATATATGTAAAATTATGTCAACCTGGGCTGCCTATGATTCCAACCCACCTCACAACACATTATTTACTTCCTCATATAAAACAAGTTTGAAATACAACTGGAAACACAAATCATGTTTCAACCTCTGCCCTCCACTGCATCAGTGGAAATCAAAAACTCCACTGACTTCAGAAGCATTTGACTTTATTTACAGTTCTGTAACTGAAAACCCAGCTTAATTTTCTGGTAAAGGATCCCTTGTTGAAGCTACAGCATCAACAACTATGAACTAACAGCAATGTGTGAGCTGATTTTGGACCCTACATCACAGCACTGGATGCCCATTTAATTTTTCTATTTCATTTAGTCTTCACACCAAGTCAAAACTTTCTAGTTTAATTTTTGGCCTTATTACAATAGTAGCAGAATCCTGATTTCAGTTTCCACCATTGTGAGGAGTATTTTTCTCTGAGATAGGCACCTCATGCTTATGTTTTAAGAGGTCAGGACATTATGTTTTTAAGAGGTCAGGACAGTATCTCTACTACTACCAGCTTTTTCACTCCTGTTCTTAACTCTTCCTACTAAGGATGCAAAGTTCCAAATGACATTGTCAGCTTGGACTCCTCTTGGCTGAAAAAGTCATGTTTGTGATGAGTCGTTCCTGCTCTGGCATTTCTGGTCCCTTCCCATCTCTCCTCACAGGACATCTGTTGGAAATCACTGCTTTTCCAAAACCTTCCCTACACTCTGTTAGCTCCCTTAAGTCACCTCCAGTCCCAGTTTCTGTCAATCCCTGTGCTGTTCTCCCAGAACATCTGTAAGATGCTAAATGGTATGTATAGTTTTAGGGAAGTATCCAATCTGCTATTTTTGAAAGTTCAAATTGCTTTGCTGGCAACAGTTAGAAACACGATAACAAGGTATTACTTAGTACTGAAATCCTCTTTTTTTTTCTGGGAAGAATTAGAAAATGTATGAACTGTCCTACAATACTCAGTGGTTTGCTGAGCATAACTATGGTCCAGCCACATGCCATAGTGTACATATAGCCTTACAAGTTTATAACATACTGGGGTTTCTGCTTAATTTAAATCTGCTACTGAATTCTAATATCCATTTCTCTTGTTTCCCCATCTCCACACATCCGCCACCAGCACTCGGTGCCAAAGGCTGAGAAATAACAAAAGGGCCACAGGAGGCCCCAGGCATGTTTGAAACCAACCAAGCCCCATGTAGGATCACACTGTCACATGCCTGCATGCCCACAAAGTAATGTGCTTCAGAGAGCAAGACTGCATCCCAAAGTTACTAACCAGCTTCTTTTTGTTCCCAGCAAATTAAAATGCTTGGATTCTTTTCTCTTCCATGTTCTCATGCCAAAGACATGATCATGCTAACAAGCTTCTGATGGAATCCTCTAAATTTTTTTTTTATCTTTACAAAGTAAATTTTTACAGAGAAGATGAAGCTTCCCTCATCAAGAGCCCCAGAAGCATAGGAAACAAAATGTCAAGAATTAACAATGCCAAAGATTACACTCCCACACGGGGTTAATTTTTTTTTTCCAAACAGAAATCTGTCCCACCCATCAGATGAGCTACTATACTTCTATTAGCGTACTGGCACCTCCTTCTGTACAAACATAGCCCTTTTGCTATAAAACATGTTATATAAAAGACTTCATCTATCAAGCACAGAAGTAAGGGGGCTTTGCTTTGCTTCCAGACATGAACTGATCAGTCCTCCTATAAAACAGCATCTTCTTCCCCCCAAATACTACATCACACAACTAGCTGGATGTAAAAAGTCATTCTGTAGATGTATGAGATAGAGGAAATCAGGACCAGCCACCCTTATACAGAGAAATTCCTACGGCACAAGGCCTGACTCAATGGGCCCATGCTCCACGACAAAATTAGAACACATTCCATCTTTCTCCCTGTTAAGTGATAAACTGCACCTCCCAACTGTTCTGGGAAAGTAACCGCAGGTTTTGTAAAAGATAAATGCTATGCCAATATAAGAAGTTATTTTGTCATAAATCAATTAGGTTTTGTATCTAAAAATATGTGGACAAGGGGCTGCCTATCTACTACAGGATACACCATGCCACGGTGGCATTGCTGCAAATGCACATTGAGATACACATCCTGCCATACTGCACATACAAGGGTTTTAATAGTCCTAAATACAGTTCAATTAACAGCAGCTTGCATCCATACCCAGTTCCTGGATACGTGACCAGATAAAATCTAGAGAAAATGCTAAGCACTCAAAGGAAAACAAAGTACACGCTGTCTATTAATTGCACTGGAGTTAACACTGCCATCATGTAATCCTTGGTGAAAACATGACTTTTTTAATGTATTTTTTTAATTTCTTGTGAGCTATTAAAAGACATTCTATTTAAATAGCATTGCACAATTTCCAGACAACTGAATCTGTGAAAAAAGCCTTATGGCTTTGTGTCAGGTCTTGCCATATTATTATGGTGCAAAGGTTACATAAATTTATCTCCTTCTAATTCTGGATTTTTTTAAAATATGAAGACACTGGAGGCTTTTTTTTCCCCCCATCTGCAGCTAAGATTTCTCCATCTCCTTCACATTTACATGCAAAATGTGAATTTGTGCACAAGAGACCCAGATAAAAAAAGATAAGGATTCAGGAGAAGCCTTGAAGATGTATGATGGCAATTTTGTTCTGTAGCAGCCCCTCCTTTCACAAAATTGACATTGCAACCCTGGGGCATCACAGTGCCATGCCAGTGCTACAGCTGTACCTGCAACTGCATCCCAACTTTGGACAGCAAGCAGAAGAGTGGGACAGGGATTTGCTGACCTGGTACTGGTGCTTACTGCACTACCAAAAATCACACTGCTGTCCCTCACAAAGTCATGATATTGCTATTACACACAGTGTAGAAAAACCTCTGTCTCTCTTCTTTTTTGCTTTCTCTCTCCCTACTTTCCTGTACTGATACACACTCAAAACTGTGAAGCATATGAAGTTCTTGCAAAATGAAGTTTTAATACAGAGCTGCAGAAAGCTAAGGGGAAAAAAAATCTCATGTTTGTATGATTGCAAAAGTGTTCCTTAACCTTGTTATTGAAACCACCTTGGATTATAAGGCGTATTTTTTTTTTAAAGGTAATCCACATTTCACCATAAATGCTGAATTTTTTGTCTCATACCACTCAAAAGAGACCATAGAAGCTCTCTAGCTAAAATGATTACATTTCTTTCCTACTCACCTTTATGAAGTGACATACTACCCTTTTAGCCCCCTTCTAGAAAAATTCACAAATCCATCAATACATTGGGATTTAGACAATTTGGCATTGATCTTCTAGTACCTAGGAATAACAATCAGCTTAACAGAAGCAGCTCTGTATTAGTAAACTTGATAATGAAAGTACTTCAGGATAAATAAATAAAAGAACATCTCTATTATGCAATTTCAAGCTAATCCTTGTGATAAATTTATTAATTCAAGCCTCCAAAGATCAGTATAATATTAATTTGTTCCTTGCACTAATTAATGCATTAGAGTTTAATCTAAGCTGGTTAAACAGACATTCAGCAACATTCAAACAGCCTTGGCACCAACACTGACACAGGGCAGTATAAAATAGTAAATGTACTATAAAATATTTTAAACTTTCAATGCCAGAACACAATTCTATAAGAAGCTACAAAAGACAAATCTTTAATAAATACCAGTTTCTACTAAATTCTGCCATAATGTTAATATTCAGATCTCAGATTATGATGTCGCTTGGTACAGGTTTGACACCCTGTTGTTTCCACAGGACAACCTCCTGTGTTTTCAAGGCAGGAGGACAGAGTTGTTCAGGATTCCACCACAAGTCCCCAGGAGGGAGGGACATCCTAGTTGTGCAACAGCATGGCATCCCCTCAGGTTGTGTGACACCAATGGTGCCAGGACAACACCTACATTTCCCTTCGCATCAAGGAAATGCCCCACATCCAGTAAACTGTTCTACACATCATGCCCAAGAGAAAACAGACATTAAATCCTTCACCTGTGTGCTCCCATCTACACTGCAGCACCTCTTGCCTAGCTGGAAATCATTTTACATGCAGCAAGTCACCTTTTTGCTGAACTAAAGCACACTTTTGGAATCAACAGGTCTTTCCTCTGGGAATAAAAGAAAAGTTTTATGTTTGATCCAAGAAGCAGATCCCACTTTTATAAATGCACACGAAATGTATTTCCCTTGGAACAGATTTATCTCGTTCTGCATAGGGTTTTATTTTATGGGTGGGCCTGGGTTTTGTTGATTTCGGTTTCTTCATGGCAATTAGCTGAAAAACACCATAAGATGCATTGCTAGAATGACTGCTCGACAAATAGAACTTTGCATCTTATTGTAACATATTCATATACTCAGCCCAAACAAATGCTGTCTGTAATAAAAATACTGCCATATATCTTCATTTGTACTAGAACAAATCCATTTTATTTGTTCATTCTGTGTTTTAGTGTCATAGGTCTCTTGGAAAAGATAATTTATAATTCCTTATGCAATTAGATATGAAATTAAGTTGTCTTACTCTGCAGAAGAATTTATAATGAAGAGACCAGGTTCAACCAGTTCCACAGAAAATATTTTGATAGCATCAAAAAAGAAAGCATAAAGATCTTTAGTGTTTTAACAAATTAACACATGCCTTTTGGGTAAATTACTGTACATGCTGTTAATCTTTTAATTAGGTTCTCAATTTCACATACACATTTATGGTAGGGAGGATTTTTAGTGATCAGAAAATGCAAATATATGGTGTTGCTCTGCTCTTTTAATAGATATATCAAAAAAGTAAACAACCTCACCCTCAAAAAGAACCCTAGTAGGTGTAGTCCTTTATTTGAAAGCATCACAATAAAATATTAATAATACTCTATTAATATCACTAACAAAATACCACTCTTCATTTTATTATTCAAACAAATACAGCTTTCAGATTGAGAGAAGTAAGACTTGTTTTCCATGGTTATGTCACAGAAAAGGAAACTTTTATGTTTGTAATGCATGTAGCTTTTAGACACATCATCAACACTTTTAAAAGTATGTAACTGATCTTATCTATATACATGGATATATAAATCCATGTATATAATCCATAAATAGTGATGTTTGAAGCACATTCTATGGTAGCATTTCACAAAATGCCAATTTTCTCCTGCTGACTGCCACATAATACTGCCTAAGCATCTCTTTCCAGGATCTTGAAAAAATACAGTATTATCTATAGCTCATTATTTGATAGAATTTTTTTCTTCAAGCATTTGGTCCATCCTCAGTTTCAACACAAGATAAACACGTTTTTCCCCCACAGATTATTTCATAGATTCTATAGCTGGTACTGAAGAAAAACATACTCAGAAAGGCAGACAAATTGCCATCAGTTAACGATCCCTATGCCAAGGGACATTTTTAGCATGGTGTTGTCTCTGTAAAAGTAGGAATTATCTACTAGCTACACCACATAATGATTTTTGTTAGAAAAAGGAAAAAGGCCAAAATGTGGCTAAGCAGTAAATATATTATAAAAACAAAGTATGAAAGCAATTTAGCTGCGAATCCTGACTGGCACATGCATACTCCTCCTAGTTTGTTTGAATTTAACTCTTTGTTGGTAACTTGGAAACAGCTAGGTGAAGACAAAGGTGCTATACATACAAAACAGTATGGGAAGTAAAAACAGAATAAAATACAGACACCAGATCCCAGGGTTATTCTAGCTTTATTGACAGTTACTTCATTCTGGAAGAATTATTTTTCATTTGGAATAAAGTCAAAAGTAAAATTGCCCATAAATACACAGTAAAAAATGCCCCAACCTCATCTCATCCAACCTCATGCAATGCTTTTTTTTTTAATCACACCTGTATAAATATATATTATTTTAAATTGTCTGGATAAATCAAAGGTGTTTACTGGCTGAAAGACAGACAGTGTATGAGCAATCCTCTGTAAGCCCTCCATCAGTAAAGGAAGAGACATGTAGCCTGAACAATCAGATAGCTCAGTGGATGGGAGGAGGGTACACACACCCACTTCTCCCAGACATAGCTTGAATTTGAACCTTCACCAGTACTCTCTGAGTGGGTTTCCAGTGAGCATGATAGTAGGTAAAAGGAGGTCACTAATAGCATTGTCTTCTGCTCATCCTTTCCCATTCCATTCCATTAAATGTAGCCATTTAATCTGCTGCAGACCCCTGATGACAAACAATGCAGGAGGGCAGATTGCCCTTGTAAAATTCAACCGGTATGAAAGGACCCAAACGTCAAACACAGCTGCTGATTGACAGCTTCATTTATATTCCAGCAAGGACCAGGAGGACTAAAACCAGGTCCTTTCCACAATGCTCATGTACAGCAGTGAGAAACTGTCTGAACTGACCCTTTGCTGTCACTGCCAGGAGGATCTCTCCTGAAGAGACAGAAGACACTGAATAGGGGGTCAGTATGTTGGCCTCTCTTTTGCCATTTTAAACAATCTGTTTAGTCTCCTCAGATTTTCTACACCTACTCTGTAAGGTTTTCAGTTTAAAAACAAAATTGTTTTCATACTTAGTTTGTCTACATGGTTAAAGGGGACCAAGAAGTATTGCTTTACACCACAAGCTTCCCTGGAGCCAAGCAGCTTTGCTCTCCACATGCTCAAACCAATTCCCCCAAACAGGAGCAGCAGGATTCAGAATGGGGCACTGATGATAAATGTGTCAGAGTAGAGACCAGCCAGCAGAAAGAGCTCTGCTTTCTCTCCAGCAGCACAACCCATTATAAATGCTGCACAGGGATCCTCTGCACCCAAGGCAAACCAGAGACTCTGAAAGGTGGGATTTACTTCTAAATAAGCAGAAGCCGACCTGGGGGACGTGCCCTACCTCTGTTAGGTTAAAGAAAGAAGCAGCTGGGGATGGGCTCGGTTTTGTGTGCCTGTGGGGAAGGCAGATGGGGCAGGGCGGTCTGCAGCTGGAACAAAAAAACAAGCTCTTCATGCCACTGGGTTAAAATGCTGCTTCCCTTATCTAGAGGAGGGAACAGAAAAAAATTCAGCAGATAAATGCTTTGAAGAGAAGGGAGAAGGGAGAAGGGAGGAAACAAAAGAGCTACTCTAACATGTTAACCAGCACCAAGCTTTGCTCATCGTACTGAATGTTTAAATATATAGCTTGTTAGCTAACAGGCTGTTAACTGCATCTCATTTTCCTTCGCAGGACAGGGGAAGACCTAGCCTAACCTAATTTATTCCCACTTTTAAATAGAGCACTGCTTCATTATCAGATTCATGAGGAAAAAAAATGAGATAACAAAATTTTATTTTTAATTGAAACTAATAAAGACCATTTCTCAGTTTTACTCAAAACCACCAGTGTTTCTCAGACTAGAAGAGGATGGGTTTAGCTGAGAGGCTGGGAACGGAAACAGGAAAAAATCTAAATTTATTATATATTGGTCTAAGTTTTTAATCAAGTACATGCAGACCTTTCAGAGTGAACTTGATTTTCATTTCACCCCAAACTACTGTAATGGTTGCTGTGACACAAAAGAGCCTGTGGCTCCATTCCCCCAGCATTTCTTCACTGGTTTACAACACTGACAGAGTACAGGCAAATCTTTCCCTGAAGACTACAAAGCTCCAATAAACCTCTGTCCTGCAGTGTTACCTTTTTGCACACAGCCCGCAACATAAAGTGAATGGAAAGCATTAAAGAACCTGGCCCTCATCGAACTAAAGCACTGATTCACTGTTCAACCTGAGCAATATTGCTCAGAAACACAGGAGATACGAACAAAAGGTTTAATGAATTCTTCCGAGAGCACAGTCCGAGTTTGATCCATTGTCACCATGGAAAAAATAAATCACACACACACCACTGCAACAGGTTCACTGGAACCGGCAGAGGTGCCACCAAAACGTGATGTGCTCCAAAGCACTCAACACTGAAGTCCCTTTGCAGGTATGTGGGATCTCACAGAGAGAGGAATGAAAGGGAGTCTCACTGGAACAACCAAAGCCCATTGTGTCTCCTCTGCTCCCTCCTTTCCCCCCTGCCCCCTCTCCTGCTTACGAGCCTGCTGTGCTCAATCACAGACCACAAATGAGATGGGAAAGCAGCGTCAGAAGTGCTGAGCTGTTCAGGACTACCTTTACTTACCCTCCTTTAAGCTGTTCAAACACTAATAAATTACCCATTTACTTATACTACCCAGATGTTTGCCATCTAAAAAAATAGATTATTATTTGTAGAAGGTTTTGTTCCATCATAAGAATCCTGTAAATAATATATTGGGATCAGAACGCCAATACCACATGTTAACTTTTGTATGCCAGTTTAGGGAGGGGTGGCAGGGAAAAAAAAGGAAAGACAGACACTTCCTGACCACTAGTCAGAAGTTAAGAACTTTCAAATAGAGCTTATCAAAAACTCAAGTATTCACTGGAGATTATGCTGTTGGGATAATGATGTTATTTAAAATAACAGCACAAATGGAGAATAAGGATGACAAGTAATCTGAAATTAATTCATTAATTTAATTCTGAGCTTTTGCTTCCACACATATATTATACTTTTATATAAATATATATATTTGAATGCATGTATATGTATAAAATGTGTGTATACTAAATTATAAATACATCATATAAGTGTTTATATATATAAACCAAAGTAAAACTTAAAAATATATTCCATTTATGTATCTATAAATATGACATTCTAACATTTCTTTATATGTCACATTTACCATAAAAAATGCAACACTAATTTTAGCTAAGCCTACAAATACAAGGAGCCTCACTCTTTGTTGCTTCTTTTATGTTTTACATAAGATTTCTTAAGAATTCTAAGGAACTCTCAAAGAGAATTCTAGGGCTTTAATTGAAACGGCATGAGATGCTGAATCGTTAACAACAGTGTCTTTCAACCCCTGTGTCCATTATGCACAGAAATGCCTATCAAAACCCACAAAGAACGAAGAGGTTTTCAATATTCTCATTAAAATGTGACTTTGTCTCATAGTTCCAGCTAATTGAATTTCACTTACAGTTGTCATGAAGTTTTGTAGGGTAGACAAAACAGTGATTTGCTGGTAAATGATGTATATAGGGAGAGAAATAAATATTTGAGAAGTTCTTAGCTCTCTTTTTTCAAACATCAGGGAGAAAGACAAAGAATACAACTCAAGCAATGAACAGTTCAAGAAGGAGTAGCTTTTACAAAGAAAACTTTGATCTGGATGGCTGAGTATCACCGCAAGAAATCAAGTCTGCTTAGCAATCTCAGACAAGTTGTCATGGAATTGCACAGCAGTTTACTGCAAGATGTCAGTACGAGCTGTACCCCTCACACATACTACTGCTAAATTATTTGATTTGGGCCTTTTATAATGCCACTGCAAAACTGGAGAGAAGAAAGAAAAGTTTACCCCTTATAAATAGCCCCAGTAGAGACAAGGGGGACAAAGGCGATTACTAAAGGTAAGGAGCTGTTAATTAGAGATGGCATAAAACCGAACTGATGAAAAGAGGTGTGAAGAAGGTTGGGTGGGTTTCTTTCATTTCTTTTGGGGTGTTTTGTTTTAAATCTTGGTTTAGCAGGGTGAGAATAGGGTGTCAAAAGAGTTTGAGCTCAGAGAAATACAGCAGCTTTCCACAGACTGACAACTCTGTTAGGTGAGACCAACCCGCTGTCTCTATTAAAATGAAAAAGTAAAAAGTGGTAGTAAGGAGTGACAGTAAGGAAGTGACCCAATGTTTAGCTGATTGATCACTGTATCATCTTGTTATTTAAGATATTACATCACCAATGTCTCTTCTATTTAATAAACTCTTGTCATTAGAAAATCTTTGATCACATGAATAGGGAGCCACGACTCAGACTCGAGGGACAGTGGGCTGAGGGGTCAGAAGATCTCAGATTATAGCAGCCTTGTAATTTATTGCACATTATTCACATAAGAAACCTGAACTCAGGTTTCCTCTCATTTTTTCCTGTACTGCTACCTTGCACTTGGGCAGAATATAGCATATCTGGTCTTCCCAGCTACAGCTAACTTGGCTGTATTCATCAAGCACAGTTCATCAGGGTTGCACCACATTTTTACTGTACCTTTTTTGATACAGAAATATAAAACCAGCTTGTGCGTGTGTGTTCAATACAGTCCCCAGCTGGTATGTTCTCCCTTTACCTGACATTCAGTTGGAAGCTATTGTGGTTCTGGAGAC
>NW_005054298.1:25620248-25623852 GCF_000277835.1 Geospiza fortis | reverse complement strand
ATCTGCTCAGGTCCTTCCAATTGCCTCAGAGCCCTACCCTCTTGTACCAGCTTAGGCAAATCCATTCTCTCATCGGTATTTACACCCTTCAAATATTTGTACACGTGGTTACAATCCCATAAGGGGCAAGATGGTCATGCTGCTCTCACAAAGGCTAATCTGAGTGAAGGAGCACAGCACTCTGGCTGCCACATTCTTACACACAGCAGCCTGGGGCTTGGAATGATTGGCTGAACAACGCCGTGTCACACAGATCTGGTCTGTGCTTTGAAGTAATACTAAAAAGCAGACCACAAGGGCAAGGGGCCTCCAATCAACAGCAGCGAGCAGGGCTAAGCACACATATTTAAACACTTGAAGGAAATGAACACACTTGCAGCCCAGGTTATTTCCTGCCCCAGCCATGTGCACTATCAATCCAGAGGAAAGTTCTCACTGTTTGGTTTCCTTCCTACACAGTCAGGAGAGCCACCTTTCTCTCCTACTGCAGCTGACCGCAAAGACAGCTCCATCAGTGCTCCGGAACACAGTTCTCCATAGAAACACTGAAGCCGAGCTGACCTTGTGGCTGCAAGCAATATTACAGCTTCACACTCAGGCAGCTGGAGTAGGATTGGAGTAGGTCCTGAAGTACCTCTGGATGTCAGCTACTCTGGCCAGGCACTGATTGGCCCAAAAGAATTCTCCTCTTTTCCACTCCAGTGATGCAAGGCTGACAGGGCTGAGATGTCTGATCTCTGCTCACTAGCCCACAACCCCCAGAGAGCTCTGAGTCCAGCTATTGCAATTCCACATGGCATGACAAGATACTTAAACCTTTTTACTTTCTTGTTCTTATGCTACACTTTCCCACCAACCACTGCCAGCCTCTCCTTCCAGCCTTTCACTCCAACCACCCACACACAGCTCTATGCAAGCACAAATCTTCCTCCCTCTCCAGTCTATAGACATCATTAGAAGAAACTGGGCACAAGAGAGGTCTCTGAGGCATAAATGCAAGGCATTGCCTCTTGCAATGGCCCTGCTCAAGGTAATGCATTGCTTAAGAACTAGAGCTTGACAATCTCTACAGTGACAGGGATGGGAAGGATCTCTTGCTCTGTGATAACTTCCCTCTGCTGTTTTCTAACTCCTCTTCCTCTTCAGCTTGACATTTGAGCACCATTTCACTCTTCTGTGCACCTCTTTCCTTGCCATGGCCACGCACAGCAACTAACCCAAGCAACCATCCTGCCAGTGCCTGGCTAAAGCTGCCTGCAGAGAGCAGCCAGGGCAGGCATTCCACACTGCCCTGCCAACACATCCAGCTCCAGTACCTGAGAAGGCAAACTCCATCTCAATGGCCCATTCAGCTCTGCTAACTTCTGCAGACAATGCACATCAGTGCCCTATACACACTCACAGTAGCTAACAAGGAACTGGTCAAAAGAAAAAACATGTATCCACAGGAAATCACACTATTTTCTTTTTCACATGGATTCTAAGAAAGTAGATACTAAAAGCATCAAACCAATACTTCTTCTTCCACCCCACAGAGGAGGGCATCAGCTTTCACAGCAGGTCCCAAAGCCACAGGAGAGCATGCAGGGTACACCAGACTGCAGCTACTTTCATACTACTTTGGCCCCAGCACTCAGCACTGTCTATTCTATGTACCTCCTACCAGTTCCCTTCTCTCACATAGCCCCCTTAGAGTATCTCACCCACAAGAAAAAAATTTCATCAGAGCACGTAAACTTTATTAAACCACACATAGAACAGGTGTCCCTTTAAAGTATGACTCTTTTCCTCTCTAAAAGGCACATGTAGCAGGTTCCCTACTGTCAGGTGTAGACTTGAGTGATGAAAGAAAAATACATAAATGTTTATTAAACCTTTGTTGCCATTTACACCACCAACTTTCACACCACAGCGCCAAGCTGTTAACGAATTCCCATGCTGTTCCAGAAGACATTTCACAGCTCCTGTCAGAAAAGGGAAGTTTCACAAGGGCAGCACTTGCTGGAAAAGTCTCTGCTCCCACCACCATCAACAAAAAATCACAACCAGCTGTTTGTGAAATAAATGTGTTCTGCCCAAACTGTGTGGGAATAAAGAGCTTCTTCCAGGGAGGCATGGGACCACCTTCATGTATACCTCCTGATCTATTTTTGTCCCAACACTGTTTGTGCTAAGACTTATCAATTTACTGAGCAGCCAGGAATAAAACTGATCCATAATAAGCCAAGTGAGCACAAGCCAGTACCTGAGGCTCAGGCCAGGTGACCACTGTGTGCGTGTTACAGCTCAAATGTTCGGACACAGCATCACTCCCAGCAGCAGGGCCCCTCAGGGTGGCACATACCACCTATCACTCTGTGCCATGTTTCCTTTCTGCCAGCCAGGCTCTGCTGTGCTGCTGTACAGCTGGGAAGGGTGAGGCAGGGCCCTGCACACAAGGCACACACCAACTCCAGCCTCGGCAGCTCTGCAGGGCTGCCATGGGGAACTGCAGCAAAGGTGGAGTGAAATCCTACAGCAATTCTCTCCTCTGCCACAGCTCTTCTTTCCCCTCCAACTAGCTCTTCAATCTGCCACAGAAGACCCTGTTCTAAAAAGAACAGGCAAAGGCAAGATGCTTCTCGCAGGATGAAGTGAAATGCCATTCCCCTCAGCGTCATGGGACCAAAACAAAGCACCTTCCCAGCTCAAAAGGTGACAATTGTTACATGCTAAATTACAGCTTAGACAGCTTCTACAATACCAAAGCTTTGACAAAATCGTTTACTTTGTCCCTGGAGGACATGGGGACACCTTCTCATGTCACTGTTTTGCAGAGCATGATGCTCAGAGCTTTTTGAAAAATGCACATGAGGACCTTCAACCTCATGCAGATCCTGTAATTCAGTTGATCATAAAAAAGAATTAAGTGACCATTTATTAATGTTTTGCTAATGGAAATCAATTCCAAGCGCTAGAACAGAAGCAGACTTGTCCTGCAACCATAATGAATAAAGTAAATAGCTTTATTTTTCCCACCTTTTTAATATCAGAAAGTTGTGCTCCCAAATAAATTGTTATAATAGCAATTTACTAGCACGCTTCTGTCAACTCTAGTTAACAAATTAGGGCCCTACATTCTATAAGTTTTCACATTAAAGAAATCAATCTCAGAAATCTATTGGCTGTCCCCATCTGTACCTCACCCCTCAGCTTACAGACAGCTAGCACAGAGGCAAGATACTGCAGAATATGCTGCATACTTCAGCTTCACACCTTAAGATCAGCATGGCCTGCAGTATTTGTTGAAGATGTCTAAAAGATATTGACGGACTGGCCTTTCAGTGTGAACGTAAATAACCTGACTAAGAAATTTGTTAGCTGATGGATGTTTAAGGTATTTTCTGTCATTCTCAATATTATACCATGAGATGTTACGAGGAATATAACAGCTGCCTTAAAGATGAAAATACCTTAGTCTTTTCTTTTAGACTAACTGCAATAATTAGAGATTCAACTTCAATTTTCTAGAGGAGTTACTGGAGCAGCACATCAAGCGACAGATCAGTATCTGAACCTGCTCACTGTTAAAGCTCAAAAACGTAGTGGCCATTTCCTCCCTGCA
>NW_005054298.1:25615689-25620233 GCF_000277835.1 Geospiza fortis | reverse complement strand
CACAACAGAGCAATGCCACAAAAGCAAGGTTCCCCCAAGTGAGATGCTCAGCCTGTGTGGGTCACTGCACTGGATGACATGCCCCCTTGGAGCAGGTTTTCTGCAAAGCCCATTCCCCTTCGCAAGTGCCAAGAATCAAATCTTGGCCACCTAATGCAGCATGTTCCACATGTTAGCTCGCAACACGATGAGCAACTGTGTTAACTGAGATGGATAGTGCTGTCAAACAGAAAGCTGGCTCACCAGGATGGAAACAGTGGGATATGCTGACCTTCTACAGTCAGGAAAAAAGAGTCCCTAAGATGACACAAAGCATTTTGTATTAAAAACCAAAACAGCTACCTTCTTGCAGTGCTTTTACTACCATATTGTGTAAATAAACACATGTACATAAACTCTGCCTATATGAAGAATCTGAGCCTCTCTCACAGAGCAGAGTCTGACAGAGGAAATGAATCATTATCACCCTGCTTGGACAGAAGTTTGCACAAGGAGCCCATGCGATTAACCACTGCCTGGAACTCCTGGATTCAACACCACCATTGCTCCTTCTGTTCCCACGTTCAAATGCATAACTATACAAAGCAACTCAAATCAACAGACAAAATTCAAATCCCCAGGCAAATTGCTTTTAAACTACTCTAAATGTGTACAGGTTTTAGTGGTGATATGGAGAGAAAACAAACTTAGAGGCTTCTCATCCAAAAGAATAAGCACTGAAATAACTTGTTTTAGTATTAAAAATCCTCTTGAAATTTGAAGTTCATTCTGGAAAGATTTTTCCCAACCCACCACCTCCTGCCCATCTCCCTCAACATTACGATTTTAGATTTGGCGTTTTTTTACGCTTATATTTTGGGCAGAGAGAGGAAAGCTTTGTTTATTTTAAGATTTCGCTCCTAACAGAGATTAATCTCTGAGTGGAAGGGACTATCGTGCTTTACAAAGGGTTTTGCAGCAATATAGTAGGTAAGAGAAAACAGAAATCAGCCTGCACATTTAGTCCTACAACTATTTGCCATAAAGACAGCATGCATATATATGAAACCATTATCTACAATGCATTAATTTAAAAAATTAAAGACTACGATATGCTGTTCAAAACTGCCCTGATACAAAGAGGAATACTGGATACCATCTGGCTGTACACCTAAAGGTTCTATCTTCTGTGCTGACTTCCTCAAAGCAGCCTTGCGGTGCAGAACAAGCGTGTCATGAATATCCTGACTGATCATTATCAACAGATTTCACACTTCAGCAAGATCTAGCTAATGCTTTCTAGACAGGCTAAAAATGTAGGGCTTGTTATACACCTAGTTTAGGATTAAGCAATTAACACAATTGATATAAACACTTCCAAGATTTGCTACCAATTTTCTTACTTTTTCCTTACATCAAACAACCCCAGGTGCTGTCTTCTGCAGTGCAGAGAAGTGGGAAAAAAACTATTGAATACCTTGTGCCTGAGCTGCAGAACTGTGGGAATACCCCAGAGCCAGGAGCGCTGTCTCCACCAGCTGGCTAAAGAGCACATCTTTGCGAACCAGAACGAACTCGGCATGCTCTTCTCGATTATCGTATTCAAGAGAGGCGTCTGACTGCTCCACCACACAAAAGACTGGAATCATCAAACCTACATGGAAAAAAAAACACACAAAAAAAAAAAACCAACAAAGCATCAATAAGAGGAACATGAACTGTGTCATACATGTCTAATTAAACTTGTAAATTAACACACCTCCTAGAAGACTCATCGTAAATGGAAATCTGCCTTTCTTCTTTGTGGGATAACTTTTGTTTGCTTTCCAAGGAAAATACTGAAGTCTCATCACTTGACTCATTTAAAAACCACACTAAAAGCTCTAGAGAATACAGTTCAGGAACAGAATCATAGCCAGCACAAAGATGAACAAGACTTCCTAATAAGACTTTTTCAACATTGCAGAAGTCTTCTACAGTTCCATGAATGTACCTATTTCTTTCAAGTAATTTCTCCACATTCAACCATATGAAAGCCTGACCCACAAATGCCATTTCTGCTTCTCTCTACACAGTGAATGTATGGAGAAATCAGCAGAGGCTGGTCCCCTTGGAGGACCCTGGGATATTTGTGCAGTTTCAGACCATGGCACATGGTACATTCTCACTGTACAAGAAAAATACTTTCGATTTTGTTGAAAATTATGATCTTGTGTTGGCAGCTGATGGGTCACTCAGACCCAGAGAGATCCATGGCTGCCTTTCCACTGCATCCATGAGGAGTGAGAACAACTCCTTTGGAAAAAGAATCAAGGATGAGGAGGAACCACAGAAGTGAAAAACTCAGGGGGTGGTCTGGATTCAATTTTGTTGTGTTTTATTGCAAATCTACTTTTGTGGTTACAGGATCAAGTTATCTATGGCATTAGATAAATTGTGAGGCATGAACTTTAAGGGATTCAATACTGCAGGCAGTAGAGAAACGTGCCAATTTGCAGGAAACAGCCCCACAGTGCATTCCCAGAAGGAAGAAGGAACAGACTGAAAACCTACAGAACTGCACAATCATTTCCACCACCTGCTACAGGCCAGTCTACCCCCAGTCACAGACATTTTTTAACTGGTTACATATCACTTGTTAGTCCCTAGGTAAACTAGAAAATATTGGTGCAGAGAACAATCTCAGCCTGAAGCAGTTTTCCAAATGTGCCATCTAAGGCTCAATGTCACCAGCAAGTTCACCTCTAAATCCTGTTCTTCAGAATGAAATATAATCATTTCCAGTAGACAATAACTACAAAAAATATCTGAGTGTATTTGTGAATTTCGGACACACATCACTGTATTCCTGGACCAGCCACTTCCTTAAGGGAAAAAGAAGAAAAAGCCACATTTCAGTTTTCCCTCACAAAGTCTATTAAATATTTTTGAGCTATGGTCAGTAGCTTCAAAACCGAATATCTACAAACCAATAGCTATGTATCCCTTCAGAGGAGTCACCCTGCCCTGGAATAAATACAGTTATATTAGTATCTGCTCAGGAACTTAAATACTACTTGTCTTGAATTTCGAGAAAGTAGATCTACTTTAAAATATATTTTAGATACACAATTCTCAGTTAGTGACTTATCTAGCACAGAGTGGCTCTCAATTTGACATCCTAACTGCAGAAGCTACACACTACAATATCCACTTGATGTGTTTCAGTTCGTTTTAAAACAAATCTCAAAGTAACATGAAAGAAGGTTACAGCATCACATTGATACTGCTCCCTCTTCACTGCTTGATTCTAGGTTAAATTGATGCATTTTGCAAGTTCAAGCAGCCAAATTCTAACACATAGTGCTAAAAAAAATTCTCAGTGAAAAAAAAAATCTCTAGGTGCTTTCCTGAAGAGACAGCACATGGGTGATCACGTTCCTCTGAAATAAGTGACAAAACTTCTTTTCCTATCAAAGGTTAAAATTTGAATTCTATTTGTCTATACACCATTTAACTAGTTAAAACAAAAATAAGTCTCTTTAAGTGACAAACTTCCAGTCCTGTTGAACATACAGGCTGTCACAGCACTTTTGATGGGGCTATTAATGTCTTAGCAAAAGATTAAGATAATTGGCCAAATGCTGAGGCTGTAATATCAGTTGTGTAAATTACATTTTGGCAAGACAGAAAAGGTGGTGAAGCAAACTGATGAGAGGAATGTCACACTGTCTTTTATGCTCCTGCTGGAAGCTTTCCTTGTCATACAACAGTCTCTCCTTTTCAGCACAGGAGTAGCACCTATTCTCTGCACTCACCCTTTACTGTCTGAGTACAAACAGGATCTCAAAGGCTAGAATGGATGCCATACATTATATCACTTTATGGACAGCACAAAGGACCCCACAGAACTCCTGCTCATGATGACTTTCCTGCCCCTTCCTGCTGCCCATGCTTGCAGGAACCCTGCTAAAGAAACAGCTTTTGGCAAAACATCTCTGAACTCAGTGACCCAGAGTAACTGATGGTAAGCTGCTATTAGTACCTTAAAAACAGAGAGCAAAGGGCAGCTTACCACATCTGTCTGATGTGATCTGATACTGACTTATTCTCATGCCTCTCACTATAGCACCTGGAATCTTAATGCTGATTTTAAACATAAAATAAAAAGCAACAGTAATCAAACTTATTTCCAAGCCAATCTCACGCCAAGAAGTTTCAACTGCTTTGCTCTCTATTTTGCATGAGAGAGTTAAACTGTTATATCTCCGACGAACTCACTACCTCAAACTTCTGTTTCTTAACATTATCTGAAAAGAAATATACTTTCAGTAAGTTAGAATCAAAAGGAAAAACTTCTGCAGACGCCAACATGCTCTTTACATGCTGATATACACATGGCTTGCTCCTACATGCATATATTACACCTCCAGCTCGCTACAGGGCCCTCAGAGAGAGCAATACAAGTTAGTCACTACTCACTGTCATGCCAGTTGAAGAACTTGGAGCAGTGCTCAGAGAGCTGGAGACCAAGCATCCATAACAGTCTCACATGCGGTGCTACTGCAGCGCAAGCCAGCCTTACT
>NW_005054298.1:25604892-25615679 GCF_000277835.1 Geospiza fortis | reverse complement strand
CCCTCGCCTGTGCACACACACACACACTGAGCAGGCTGGGCCCCGGCACTGAACTGGCGCACCCGCTCTCCCAGCTCCAGAGAGGCTGCAGGCAGCGATGCTGCACAGCCCGTGCTACACAACACACTGCACTGCTTCTCACACAGGGAGAAAACAAGCAGTTCTCCGAGGGCTAAAAACGAAAGAGTTTGTTTCCTTCAAGGACAAACACAATGCTAGTATGCACACAAAACATTACCAGCAATTGCAAATCACACAACAGCATTTTACTCTTGGATTTTGATTAACACAACTGACTCATGAACAGCTCTTTCATGCTTCCCACAGAGCTCTGACCCCATATAGATGCATCTGCATAAAATGTCAGGGGAGCATAAACCAAGATCTACAGAAAGGCTTTTATAAGGACATCCATACACAGCAAGAATTCCATCTAACCAACGAAAGAGAGCAGTGAAAAACTGTTCCCAACATTACCCAGAAGAAGAGAATGGTTAGCAGCAACCAGTACCTCTGCATAACATACACATTTAAAGCAAATCAGAGATGAGATTTAAGCTCTGCTGTTGCTTTCATGGAAAAGCTGCAATGTACAGAGAGTCTGTAAACACACTTGCACTTATCCCCAAGATTCTTCTAAAGGGCAGAGAAATTAAGAAGAAATTAAATATGTATCAAAGAGACCAAATGCACATTTTCTCCTCCTTGCCCATTTTAATCTATAGTTTTATTTCACTGGGGAGGAATCAATTCTTTAAAAATTAAGGAAAGAGAAATAGATATTTCATTAGAGAAGTGAAAATCCTAGATAGTCTGCTGCATACAGCATTCATTTCTACAAAAAAGGACTTAGAGCCAGTTAAAAGTATTATCAACCTGCAATCATATAGCTTCCTGGAAAACATTTTCAGCTCTAAGACTTCCAAGTAAAAGTTGCAGATTTCTAATGACAAACTAGAAGGAAGAGAAGAAAGCAGGTATTAAAAATTCCTGCACTGTTTCTTTTGTTTATTTACAAATAATACTTGGTCCAGCACATGCTTTTTTAAGTAATAGATATGATACTACTGGCACTTAACTTCTATGCATGGTCTGCTTGCACAGCAGCATCACCGGCAGAGGCGAAAGTTGAGAGCTCTTAAAGCCACCCACCTCTCCAGCCATTAAATAGGGAGCAGTGCTTGTGCATCCTAATAAGTATAAAATGAAGATCAACTAGAAAGAAAAAGCATCAATAAAATTCATGTCTTTTTAGATTAAAATCTCTTTCCATCAGGACAAGTTTTGAGTCCCATCTAGGTGTTATTTAATTTTATCTAATTTGAACAATTTCCAAACATCAAGTTGATTAATTTCAACAGCATGGTGTTATGGAAAGATTTACTGTACAGGGGTTGTCTAGCAGGGAATGAATAAAAAAGCCAGTTCTTTGCCCTGAGTAACATGAGGTTTTAAGACTTCCCAGATTTCTAATGGGAATACTTCACAGCACAAGCATGTTTTCTTCTGGGAGTGAAACCCACCAAAATTATTAAAAACTGAGATCAAATGGTGGTGTCAAACCCAAAGGAAATCATTCTACAGTGGAGAGATTTTTATCAAGTGAAGAAAGTGGAAAATAAAGTTTTTGTTGTTGCTGTTATGCTTTGGGTTTTTAGGTTTTGTTTGTTGGCTATTTTTTTTGTTTTGTTTTAAACAGAACAGACACACATGCAGAGTAATCTCCCTCAAAGACAAAGCAAATTTCTATGGTTTGGAGTTCAGAAACCAGGACATCTACGTGAAAATTCATAAACTACTGAAAATTCTTCATTACTTTATGTAGAAAACATTTTGCCTAGCAGAGACTGCAACATGGGCCATTCTCTAAGCTGGCCTTTCCATCAGAGAAAAAAAAATCTAGGTAATAGCAAGAGCAGAATCCACAAATGCTTATTTCCAGAGACACCTAAAAACCACTGAAGTACAAGTAACTTTGGTTGGACTTCTAAGATGAGACCCTTACTCTACAAGAGAAACTAAGAAGCCCAATTGGCAAAGCATGGATTGTCTTGAGAAAATTATCTAGATGAAGATTCTGTACAGTTAACAATAAAGCATGCTTCCACAACTGGCAGTAACTACAGGAAGCAATCAAACTACAAACATTTCCTAAACCTAATCTGCTTCTGTTTTTTTCTTTAAAGAGAGACCTCTATCCAGCAAAGGCAGTCATGGGGAAAGCAGTCCATTTATTTATTTCTCTCTGCACTGCAGTAGAGCTGACCTTACATATACAGATTTGGTATTTTAACTCCCTTTCCCTTTCTTCTAAACAAATTTGAAAAAGAAGCTAAACAGAGAAAAATGCTTTAAAAGGCAAAAATCAGCACAGGAGAGGTTCGCCAGTTCTCCCTTTCACATCCTGCGGCTCTAATTGCAAAGGCAGAAGCCAATTCAGTTTGACCGTTTTCATTATGCAGAAATACCTGAATTTCTGCAGCAAAGATGCCATCCTGCATCCTGAAGTGTAACACAAATCCATAATTTCCTTTTTTAAAAACTTAACCCCACTACTAAGTTCATTAAAAAAAAGAAAAAGGGAAGCTTTAAAGCCTCAGTGTGCTACTTCTTCATAACAGTGTAAACTGCAAATCCTGAAGTGATCAGAAATTAAAACCTAGTTAATATGTTAAAAATCAGGAGGTTTCTATTTAAAGACTTTACTAGTTGAAAAAATGTAAAATCAGAGAATCATTTCGGTTGGAAAAGACCTTTAAGATCACATGTAACAATGGAAGATAAATTCATAATTAGAAAAATAACTACACTCCAAAATGTGAGGTATTTTGTCCAGTTGGCTGGGGCTTTTTCAAGAGGAAAGACACCTAATAGTATTTGGAAAAAAAAGGTGTTTTTTTTTTTATCTCAACACCACTTCTGTTCAGATCACAGCATAGATCTGCAGCTGATGGTGATCTAAGATCTTCTCCAGAAAATCCTACAGAGTCCAGCTGAGGGCTACAGATGCAGGAGATACAAGGACAGGCTAAACAAACACAATCACACTGTTTCCACAGGGCCACACATACACAACTATTCATGCTCAAGAAGGATCTGGCTTGAAGCAGATCCCAGGTTCAGCCCATGGCAGTGCAATTCTGTGATAATGTGGAAGAGACAGAGCTCCCTCATTTCAGCAAGCATTAGGCATGTCCATTAAGGCTCACTTTCAAGTTACACCATAAAACATGAATACAATTAAATCGGACAGAATATAAGTTGTTGGCACTTAACTTATTTACAATAAATGCTTGGTTTGGGTAAATGGACTGTGTTTCAGCCTTTTACTTATCAAACACCAGCTTACAACAGTGTTACTATGAAGCTGAGAATTCTTTCACTGTAAATCTTTTTTAATAGGGACTGAAGTAATGACTTTGCAGTTGTTTGTCACTAACCACTCGGAACCACGCAAAGAAAGCTGTGTGCACACACTGACAGGCGGCCAGTGGGAAATCGCTGTGTCAAATACAGAAGACTGTACCAAGACCTCTGCAACTGTACAATCCTGTGCAGCATCAAGCACCTCATTACAGCTAAAGGTTTTGTTTAAAACCAAGGACCCTACTTTCTGCTAATCCTCCCCTCTCCAGTGTGTTCTAGACAAAATGCAAGATATCTGATTTTGCATATAAGCAGTAATGTGATGCTGTTAAACTCCTACTCTTCATGGCTTTATAAGCCCGCTGCAAATAATTTGTTCCAGGATGCAATTTAGTAAAGAAGAGCTCAGTCCACAGATGATTTTAATACAGTGTTTGCCAAAGGAACAAAATCATGTTAAATAACATTACATTGTAGAATTTTTCTTCTTAGGAGGGCCAGAGGAAGTAAAACTAAGGACAATATCTTTCTACTCCTCCTCGGCTATTTTTTCTGGCTTTACATATTCAATAAATCTGTAGGCAGGAAATGCATTTCTACATTTTATATTTTAGCCAATGGCAAATGCAAACCACAAGGTATTATTTACATCTTTCTTCAGCTTCCAGTGCTTTCTGTGGCTTCAGTCTCCCAGCCATCGCAGCTATCCCAGATCTCAGGAAGTCTTATAAATAAGTCACTACCGTCTCTGCAGATGTCCTCTGCTTCTGACAGCCTAACTACCCAAAGAATCCTTCTCCTAGCTGAAATAACAGCATTACTATTAAACACAAAATATTTCAGGCCACTATCCCACCACAGAAACATATTATGAAACTCTTAACTTGATTCGATAATGCTTGAATTTCTAAAAAAATGGTAAAAAAGAAAAGCCAGATTTAGAGCGTGCGCTGTGACAAACAAGAAATGAGAAATAGAAAAACACCAAGCATTTACCTCTGGCACAGCCTCTCTTGCAGCATGTCTGGGACAGAAGTGTTGCTCACAGGAGATGAGACCTTTCCTTAGTCAAAGAGAATCATCTGTTTCTGGTAACAAATCCCCTTTGCTAAACCAGCTGCACTAACTCAGCCCTAAGTTTGGATCTGTCACACCTGTTGAGTTCACTGAGTGGGAACAGGAGCAGCCCCACTGGGGCTTTGCGCCACCCCGTTAGCCCAGGGACAGCCACGCACGGGGCAGCCAGGAGGCAAGAGCAATTAAACAGGAGAATAAAGCACTCCCACCTCTCCAATTAAACAAGCAAAACTGAGAGCAATGATAACCCAGAGCTCAAAATACTGCTTTGAGGGAGCCCAAGTGAGAAGGCAGCACAAACAGCTGTCCAGGTTCCTCCAGCAGAAAGCTCAGCTCCCCTGTGCAGCAGCACCCCCAGCATGCAGGAATCCTGGGGGGCACCAGCACCATGCTACCCACCAGAATCACACACAAGCCTTCCAATCCATGGAACAGAATCATAGAATCAGTTAGGTTGGAAAAGAACCCTTAAAATAATTAAGTCCAACTATTCCCATTGAAAGGAAAAAGGTGAACACACTATAGTTACATTTTTCCTAAATAAAACAGCTCCGTTGTTTCAACTTGTTTCCCAGTTACAAAAGAAGAATAAATACTCCATAGCCATACTTAATAATATTAATTAAACAGAAAATATTCTTTCACTCAAAATCAGTGGAATGAACACTTCTAAAATCAGATGACTTTTTGTTAAAAAATCATCTTAAGCCATTAATTACCTGTTAGTTTTAGGTTTTGGTTTCTTTAACTTAAATACAAGTATAGGGTTTGTGAGGGGTTTTTAGTTTGGGGAACTACTTTCTGTTTCTTTTCTCTCGAAAATGTAACAGAACTTGCCTAAGGGGTTAAGACTCTCTATGCCAAGTTCCACCCAAAATTATTTTTAATGACCAACATTTTTAAACCCTGAAAACTGGAACCACTAATAAGCCCTTAAATTCAGTGGTGCTAGCAGATGCCACCATATTATGTAATTTTTGAAGCAAAAAACATCTTCTAGCAAAAGCATTTTAATGAAGGTTCTATTAACTAGTCTCCTGGTACTGGGATAAGTCCCCTGGAATGTAACAGAAAAGCCTTCATAGCTGGCTTGAGGTTTTATTTCTGGAGAAGTGCTGCAGACCACACTCAGGCCTATTTTGGGGTCTCCACTGGGACCCACCAGCAAGTTCTTTTCTCCATCATGTCCATTCCTCTGTGAATCACTCCCTGGCAAGAAAAAGAAGAAATCTTATCACCTCTTCTCTGTGTTACAAGATAAATGTCTGCCAACCTGTATCTCCGCCTTCAAACCCACTTGCAGGCTCCAACAGTGAGACAAACTGAATTATCTGCAACCACTGCCTCTTTCCTCGTATCTTACAGATACCGGCAGCACTAGAAAATCTAATTTCTAAGTGACAGTGTCAACAGATATGTCAGAAGTGGCTATGGGCAAAAGTTACAAGTACACATGCAAGAGGACAAGCCACATTAAACTCTCTCTAAGTAAATGTTGTCAAACTCAATGGTAACTGATGAAGCTCTTCATCCTGCTTCACTTTCAGCAAGGGTAAGGCTATTGCTACAGCAATATCATTACTACATGGTATTTTTCTGGTAGAAGGAGACCACAGAAATCTTCATCAAATCTTCAGCACGAAAATAAGTGAAGGAGAGAATCACAAACGAGAAAATGTAGAAGCCATTCTGTCCTCCAGAAGTCAGCCAGCTTACCCTTCTGCCTCCCTTTTCACCAGTCAGTACAGAGTCTTCAGACAGTCCACATCTACAGCCCATTTTGGGTCAGCAACTGGCCTCTGGGGCTTGGCCTTTACTTCCAACTCCAATCTTTCACACCCTTGTGGACAAAGGGCAACTTTTGAGTGGCCTTCTCTTGTATTGTCTTACAGTAGAGTTGTGGGGGGACCACTCTACAAATGTAAGATCACACATTTAACAGCTATCAGTTTGAATATTAGTCCTTTAGGAATATTTACATTTATCTGCCAGCAGGTCACATTAATCTAATGGGTTTAATAACTACCAGATCTTGATCAAACAAGTCATGAGGTCAAGGAACAAAAGTTAGATACATTCTCTTTCTCAGGTATGCACAGTACACTTCATCCAGTTAGGAATATTTTGGGGCAAGGGTAGAAAAGACCTACCTATAGGCTGACCTTCTGTGTGTGGATTCACTTGTGATGAGTCAGCAATGCTTTTGGGGCTCAACAAGCTGAATTGCTACATTATTATGTACACAGAACTACACCAAAGAATTAGACACTTCTGCTAGTGCAAATGCATGTGCTCACTGAGAGGTGTTAGCCAAAGAAAGCAGATTACATCTGTGCTCCAAAGGCCGAACTGGCTCCCACTTCACTTTTGGATGCCATTCCAAATGTTGATTTATAAAGCTGTATGATACAGGACTAGAGCCAAGGCTACTGTAGCAAGGCTCCCTCTTCCCATGTAGGGTACAGCAGAAAGGACACTTCTGCTTACAGCTCGAGGAGTCAGAGAAAATGGAGAGACAGCATGTCTCAATCTCAGGCCTTCAACTACACTTTGGTCCCTTTGCAAGACGCACACAGGTGGACGGCCCCTTGGCACAAGGCCCTTCTGCCTTTTGGGTTTTAATCTAAACCCTGTGATGGCGAGGTAGCTGAAGGGCCATAGGGAAGTCTCTCCCAGGGAGCAACGGCTTAAGAGACCAAGGACTCTTATTTGCATTCAGGTCCACACATTTGAGGAAGGCACAAAAAAACCAAAACACTCCCCCTACATGAAGTAGCACAGCTTTTCGTTTTGAAAGAGCAGGAAGTAATTTTTACTACTTTCTACCTGTCCATGGCATTCTCAAAGCTCATGTAGCTGGCAGGTCAATATGACCTGTGATCATATTAATGTCATCACAAAGGCTCAATACATTCATTATTATGCCAGACCCAGACACTCAGATAATGCCTAACTTGAGCATTACTGCCAAGCAATACACCTGCTACTTACTGCACACTTGCTCACAGCAGCTCATATGAAGTCTACCATCCAGATTTCTAGCCTGAGAAACAAACTACTTGGGAAAAAAAAAAAAAAAAGGAAAATTTAAAAAAACCCCTCACACTTCTGTTACGCTGCATTTTCTCTAAGTCTAAAAATTGGTAGCATGTATGACAGGTCCACCTCATTTTTCTTAATGATGTTTTTATTATTCTTTCACTCAATTAAAACAGAAATGGATATTGCATCTTCTGACTGTATAATTGTTATTGTAATCTGTTTTCGATCACTGCTTGGGAAATGGGTCCAAAACAACATAAACTATCCACAGCCTCAGAATACAAGTCATTTTCTTTTACTATGATACTTAAAGAGACATCTATCATGTTGCTCCGCTAACATGTTTGTATTATGGCAAAGAAGTTATTTGTAAGTTGGGAAAAGACATTATGAAAATCACCTTTTACTCCAAAGTATTGTATAACTCATAATTTATAACTACATTTCTTAATAACCATTCAAAATAATAAGGCTGGAAATTGTGCACATCTAATTTTAATATATAAATAATGGAAATGCACATAAACCAATATATGCTCAAAATATGAATTTGTATTACTCTCCAAAAAATAGGCTGGTTATAGTTTTGAAAATAACATGCTTCATTTCCAATATACGCCTGTCAGTTAAATTTATGGCAAAACATTCTCCGTGAGTTTAGATTACCAAGATGGTAAATACTTCTTTGTGAGTTTCCTCACTTATCTGAAGCTTCCGTCCAAATGCTGACAAAAGTCAGCAACTTCTCAAGAGTGAAGTGTTAGTGATACCCAAGTAAAGACAGATTAATCAGCCCCTTCTCAACATTACAAATAGAATTGAACAGCTGAGAGAGAGACAAAGTAACCTTGTGGCTGTATGCAGCCATACAAATCACGCTTTTGATATAAGAAACTCCCCTCCCGACATTTCATGCCAGGTTTAGTACCCTTGAAAAGATCTGCTGTCAATAGTGCGTCTTTTCATCTCAGTGTTTGTCTCTGGGGAACAAATAGGGGAGCATGTTTAAGTGGAAGACATTCCTACTGCATTCTGAAAACGCAGAGAGTATATGGTTATCTCAAGAGATGCTGCAGCTTCATATAAAATAGTGTCTGACAGGTATTAAGATTTTTCTGACCTTCTTTATCTTGTTGACATTGCTACTAACAAGGTACAGTTGTGCTTAAATTGTTTAATATTGCATGTCCATCTGACACAAGGACAGCAGTTAGAGCACAATGACTAAACATTTCTAGCCAGATAATTAGCCAGATAATTTTCTATTTAGAAAACAAGTCATATGCTTAGATTCTTATCTAGAGCTACCTGTCCTTTTTCTTCAAGTTCTGTTCCTTTCATACAGTTTCTACAAATAATGACAATCTTCTTTTTCCAAACATCACTGCATGAAACAGCAATAATCATTCAGCATTTGACAAGAAATTGAAAATATATCTTGAGTTCAGACACAGTATTCCTGCCCTAGCATCCAGTTTACCAGAACAACAATGCAGGGCTCACACTTAATTTTTTAAACTATCTGTAAATTATTTGTGTAGTTTTATTCTAAGTAGAAGTGCCTCCTGGAAGGAGGTTTTACACAAGTCCTCAGATACTAGCAACATCAACATTCACACCTTTAAAAATCAGAGTAAGAATTGCACTTAAAAAACCCAAAGCAGAACGAAGCACTAACCAATAAAACAAACAAAACCTTTCAAACATCTTTTGTAAGAGTTTTTTTAATGTTAGCAGCTCTAAACTGCTAATAGACAAATGCCAAAATCTTGTATATTTGTAAATCTTCAGGGGACACTCATAGAGCTATCAAATATATTTAAAATTTTTAAAAATT
The DNA here is from genome assembly GCF_000277835.1 of Geospiza fortis. Lineage (NCBI taxonomy): Eukaryota > Metazoa > Chordata > Aves > Passeriformes > Thraupidae > Geospiza > Geospiza fortis. The sequence continues at coordinate 25,606,357 of NW_005054298.1, read as the reverse complement.
TAAAAATTTTTTAAAAAACCCAAACAACTAAAAATGTTGTTTCATGTTTTTTCTAAAGTTCCCTGAAATAGAAGAAATAACACTGGCAATATAAAATATTTTTTCCTTTACCAATATTCAGATCAATGCAAATGAAGACTGGGACAAGATATACTCAACAAATGCAGTACGTACTTTCATACAAAGCGCATGGACTCTAGATAAAAAAAATAAATCCCTGACTATAGAATAGTGACAATATGGACAACATGCCTTGCTGGCTGAGAACATATCACACATTAAAGCAGTCAACACTTGGGAATGGCCATGAGAACCTCAACTAGGAGGGCTAACAAGTGCCCCAAATGAAATGGCACAGAGTATTTTGTGTCTTTCATAGCACTAATCAATGTAAACTCATTTGTCGGCAGCCCCGCAGCAGAGACGCTGCTGATGAGCATTCTGCAACAAGTACAAAGCTTCTTGGAGGGCAATTTTTTTTAGTATCGCTAGAGGCTACAAAACATTTCTCAAAAGCCATCAAATACTCAGCTGCCTTTTGTCTGCTGTGACTATTTCTTACATCTGCATTAGTGACACATGCCACTGTGGGGACTGATGCAGCTGACCCCAGACATTTGGTACAGTAGGAACCAATTACCACAAGGAGATTTTTTCAGAGCTAGAAAGGGCTCTGGCTCCTTGTTCAACACAGCGGGCTGGTTTCAAAGCCACTGCGAGCTTCAAAAGGAGAGCACGCTCCTTTGGTAGTTACAGAGTATGAATCAGGCACAGGTTATCTCCAACAAACCCCCGTCCTATCAATTCAAAGGGACTTGGTAATACTTTATACCTTGAAAAACTGAGCCTTTAATCTGAAAAACACAGCAGTAGTTACTAATTTAACTAAATTATGAGGGGCAGTAATTAAAGGCCTAACTTAGCTATGCCTTGCAATTTGGGATTCAAAAGAAAATCTTCCCAAGTTTTACAGATTTTTCAGCTATTTTGAAAAGTTTAAAAATAAGATTTAAAAACAGGTTGAGGACCGCTCAATCACAAAAATAAGAATTTTCCTAAACAGGTCACACAGATGTTTGGTGAATATAAATACATGACTGCAATAAAACTCTTCATTTCACAGCACCACAGTTGTCATATTATATTACCATGTTCTATGTCAACGCGAGTGACAAAAATCTTTCTGGTTCAAGTATTTTATTAAGCTCCAGACCACCATTGTGGCCCTTTTACTCCCCATTCCACACAGACAGCTCTAAAGAAAACATCAATAATAGAAAGTAACTGCAAAAATAAATATTCAGGCTAGCCTCTCCATGAAGAATACTAAACTCAAATACTTTTAAAGGAATCCTAAAGTAAGTGATACCATCTGAAAGTCTGAGCTACAAACTAGAAAGTTTTGGTATGACATAGCTGTCTATTGAAATGATGACTTGATTACAGTTGCATTATGCCAGGTTTT
>NW_005054298.1:25599653-25604878 GCF_000277835.1 Geospiza fortis | reverse complement strand
ATTTAAATAGTATATAAGGATTCCACAAAACTAGGTATTTGGGAAAGGAATCTGCAAGCTTTACCTCTAAGTGTTTCTTCATAATACTAAAAGGTTAATACTGTTGGCCTTCCTTTGATGTCCGAACTCTTCATCTAAATTCTAAGTGGCAGATAATTCACTATTTAATTTCTTGAAAATATGTTACCTCATTGGCATCTTTTTAGTTTTTAATATGATTTTGCCATCTTCTTTAGGCACAAAAAACAATTCTGGGGAGTCACTGAAACTTCCTGTTAAGGTGAGTTTGCCAAAGAATTGCCCTATAAATAACTGACAGTAAATATACCATGTTCTATCCCAGTGAGATCAAGAAAAAGCAGGACCCAACTTAAAAAGGGAGGAGTAAACAGAGAATTAATATGGATAATTTCAATTATGTTGGTTGCTTTTTCTTTGCTTTGGTTTATGATAAGAATAACAGCATGCATTTAACTAACATGGCCATGGGTGTGGAAAAGAAGCACAGAGATGACTTGAAACACTTAGGAACTGTTGCGGGGGAAAGAAAAAAAAATCTTACTACCACTAATCTTAAATCTTGAATTCAAAATTGTTGGTGTCTTTCTGCAGATGCAACTTAAGGATTCCAAAATTACCCTAAACATCAAATTATGTCGAGGTCATTGAATGGGTGGATGCTCTATATTCTGTTTAATGCGTATGTTCAATTGCACACGCACTTCAACCAACTGTGTCTTTATTTTAATAACAGACCAAGTACTGAAAACACATAAAGGAAGACTATTTTTCTACTTCAGCAAAAATATAGCTGATACACTGCATGACCCTTCAGGAATGACTGCTCTGTTTGTTCTATTTACATGATATAGCCTGATTGGAAAAGGGAGATAGGGGTGAAGATCAGCAAAAATACCAGACACTCATTTTTAACAATCAGTCCCGAAAAAAAAATCACTGTCTTGCTTTTGTTACTACTCTTGTTAGAGGTTTCTTCCTCATTATATATCAGAAACATGTAAAATGCAAGATTTCACATTTCTTCCAAATCCCTACTGAATCATATAAAATTAAAAGCAACATTTTCCCACTATGCAGCCACAGATAAAACATAAAATATAAACGTAAAACATAAAACATACATCTATGCTGGTTCCGGAAACTAACAAGGGTTTGCGGCTTTCACGCTTCTGTATTTCAGCGCGCTTAATTCTTTCCAATAGCCATATATTTCTTTCAGGCAGCAGGAAGGTATTCTTCATCTAAGATCTGGGCAGGAATCAAAAACTTAAACCTTTCACTTTGCTCAATTCCTAAGGAGAAGTGAAACACACTTCCTTACTGTGCTCAGGACGCCATGTTAACTAACCATTTAGAACACAGGAGCAAATTTGATCAGGCTATATTCTTCCATCTGCACAGAAGTGAATTTTTGCTCCAGTCAAGTGCCTTGAAGATAAAAAGGTAGTACAAACCCTACCACATTTTTACAGAAATATGTAGAACGGACTTTGACAAACAGCTCTTTAACCATCAGCCTGTGTTTCTGTCACCCCAGAGATATATAAAAACTGATTTCCAACTACACTTAAGCAGACACGACCACGATCCACTGAACTTCAGGGGGCTCACAGCAATCAGCAGCAGCGCTCCGAGGAGTCACTGCATCCACATTTCTGTTACATCTGATTTCATAAGAGCTCCCTAACTACAGCTACTGATTAACATCCTGATCATACACTTTGGCTGAATTGCCCAAAAGCTTTTCCCTCCATTAATATTTTGCAAATTGAATCACAGTTTTTAACAGTTAAATTAACATATTATCAGACTGCATGAAACTCATCTAAACAAAAAATGTTTTGCCATCGTTTCCTGTTTCAAATTTGAACATGCTTCCTTGGCTATCATTTGGTTCTATGCCTCTTTTTCAGCAAAATCAAACTTCAGAACAGCTCACTCTGCGTACTGGCATTTTAAGCTGCTTTCAGAAGCTTTTGACGCTTATTTTCTACACTCTTCAAATCAACACACACATATATATACGCACATCCACTCTTACACAAACAGGTTCACGAACTGCAATCAACAATTCTGTAAATGTAAGTTTCCTAGTCATTAATCATCCCTCTTTTTTTTTAATCCTTATGGAGTGAATTACTAACTGAGAGGAGACGCCAGTTCTAGTAAGTGAATGTTACCCAACAGGGATATAAAGCTGTCAACACCATAGTGCTCTTGCTTGCTCTAAACTCTCTCCCAGGCTTCATATGTTTTTTAAAGCGATATTAGTCTTTTTTCCAAGGAACCTTACACTCCTTAAAATCTGAGCACTTGTGTTTTATTACATACAGGTTTTAAAACAGACTGGTCAGATAACTGTTGTAATATTTTAGAAGCACTGGGTTAGTCAGGCAAACCAAAACTGGACTCTAATACATTGGACTGACGCTAACAACATTGTAAACAGTACCAAAACTTTTAAATCCCCTATTAAACACAACCTTTAAGACCTCGTTTATCTTTTTAGTGACCTTCACTAGATTATTATAGCTGCTGTAATGGCCCTCTGAATTAAGGACATTCATGTTAGGAATAAAAAACCAGGAAAGTCGTAACACAAAATTTCTCATGAGAACAACTGATTTTCTGTCGGCATTACATAAACTTATTTTAAAACACTTTTTTACTCATAAAACTATTGAGAAAGCTAGAAACACCAATCGCACTATATTTCTCTATTTCTCAGGGAAGTCACTAGAAAAATAATTGCAGCAAACAGTACGATTATAAAACTGGTTACCAAAGGTCATCACACTCATCATAGCTCCAGATAGTTGAGAGCTTATTGCTCTGTTCTCACGATTAACTTCAGAAACTGATATTATTACAACAAAAAGCCACTTGACAAATAGGAAGGAATTTCAGCATTTACATATCTAAGGCCCAAAATGAGATGAGAAAAAGAATTGCTAGCATTTGGCGTTGCTTTCAAAATCTTTAGATACAGATTATGAAATTAAAATAAAACAAAAAAACTGAAATAGTGTCCAGTTTTCTGTAAAGTATTTCCATTTCTGTCCTAAATACAATTCACATTTAGTAAGTATTAGCACTTGTTAAAGCCCAAGAAATAAGAATAAACAGAAACACTGGCAACTGAAGCCCTGGATGTCACTTCACTATGACTTTCAGTAGTTTCCTTTTTGTCAGACTCTAGGCACAATAGTAGTAGAGTCCCTATCAGTATTTACTTCAAATAATTTCTATACTAATTTGCCAGTAAATTTAAAGTAAGCCCATCCACAAATGTCTACAGATGCATTTCACAACTCCAGTGAAAAAATTACTAAGACCACAGTAATCACTGCAAAGATACAGACTTCCAAAAATACCTGAAACAGGTGTGATCTGCATTCAGGAAAAGATCACTCGATCGTAACAGGTTCTTAAAGATCAAACTTGAAAAAGAGCAGAAGGAAAATATCTGGAAATTAGCTATGTTGATTTATTGTAAGAGTATTGCCAGGAGAAAAAAAATCAATTTTAAACAGCACCATTATCTTATTAAAAAAAATCCGCCTTAACTAATTTAGTATTGAGTATTATAGAACCTAGGTAAGCATTCAGAAAGGAATTTTTTTTTTCTTGCTTTCAGTATCAATAAGGAGTAATGAATAACCTTTATTATGAACAACCTAAACCCAAAGAGACTGAGACTGTTTAAAGAACACCAGCTAAGAAAAAAAGAAAAAAATTACTCCTGCATTTCTTATTCCCCCACACTTCTACACTCCAGTCTACAATACCTTTATAAATGAGCTGAAGAGTAATGAATGAAAACTCAGGCTCTTAAAAGTTTGCTTTCAGAAATGAAAGTATTTTTCTTAAGTGGAAGAGATCTTCCACAGCTTAATAGGCCAGATTCAGGCTGAACCACCAATATAACTATAAAGGCTGCTGAATTTCTCTTGGATAATACAGCTGCAACTAGAAAGTAAACATATATTCCAAAACATTCAAAAGAGCTTTCTTAAAGTATATTTCTATAAATGCCCCATGGACAAATATTTCAGCTCTAATTCTAACATTCCTTTAAAAATCAAGCAGCTTTAATGCCCAAGTCTCAAAAAAGGCACATAAAACTACAAACACTACTTTTTATATGATTAACTAGTTCCTTTTTACAATTATTCAATAAAGTATTTCTTCACCAATTTCTAAGTGAAACAGTATTACAAGACTTTCACTGCAAAGCCGCTTCTTCTTTTTCCATACATTGGAAGAACACAGAGAAGAGGATTAAAAACTAGATATAAAGAAACATAAAAAAAAACTAGTGAGCTCTCTTACCCTTCATTAGGTATATAAATGAATCCTACGCTTTTAAAATAAAATCTGCAGCTCCTTAGCAAACTTCAGTAATTAGGAAGCCTATTGAGCCAAAGAGGTCTAAAACAAGCATCTAATGGTAAAATCACTAAATAAACCTCACGTAATAGAGAGTCATGTGACGACCATTTCAGTGTATCTCTCGAAATGCCAGCTACACAAACTCCTTGTGTATAAACAAGTGCAATTATGTGTTACTGCTCTGCTCATTTTAAAACACAAATACAGAGGATTTTTTTAACGTAAAGTTATTGGTGGCCTTTCCTGCAGTATTCTCCTCACAACATCTGGTTAATTTCAATATTTTCAAATATACTTTTCCTAACACGAGGCTGCACTGTCTTAAACACGTCAGCATCAGAGTTAAGAGGAAAAAAGAAGGCATTTAAGAGAAGTGACTGGAAAGTTTACCTGCTTGGAACAAAAGGAGGGGAAAAGCAACCACGCACGTAACATGCTCTTAACACAGAACTGACCAGCAACTTGATAGTAAAGTAGGAAAGATTAAGTATTCTAGAGAAACGCAGGAAAACTGCAAAACTAATGCTCAATACATTTGCTGAAAGAGCTAACCTTACACGTGCCCTATCCTCTTTTACAACAACTCCTACAAAATGCTACTTACCGAAAGAAAAATAAAATCCCAAAATGCAACCATAAACGCTAGCATTTTTCCCACCCTGGTGACCCTATTCTTAAAGCTGTGACGGTGGGTGTTAACGCACCTAACTGGTGTCACCTACATCCGCGAAGGCAGCCCGACCGCCCGCACTCAAGCCGGAGGCGCTGCCCTCTCCTGCAAGCGCTGCCCAGGCCCGCCGCCCGGCCGCCGC
>NW_005054298.1:25595986-25596110 GCF_000277835.1 Geospiza fortis | reverse complement strand
CCGAGCTCTCGGCTGTCCCGGTGAGCTCCGGGCCGCCCCTGAAAACAGTACCGGGAGAAGCAGAGGATCCCCGGGCAGGGGAAGAGAAATCATCCCTTCGTTGCACATCCGACCTCCGGGCCGG
>NW_005054298.1:25594183-25595702 GCF_000277835.1 Geospiza fortis | reverse complement strand
AGGCTGCGGAGGAGAGAGCGCGGCGGCTGCCGCCAGGCAGGTCTCCTGCTTTCCCTCTCAGAAACGAGCCTCAAATTTTGGAAAACTCTGTTTTCTTTTTAAATAACACTATCTAACTTTTCTCCCTTCCCCCCCACCCCCTCCCCATTTGATAAAGCTCAGCAGTATGGAAGTTAACGTTCTTACATGGAAGTTAACGTTTTCCACCAGCTATTGAATAATTGAATAATGTTTTGTTCTTACCTTTGATGTTGAACTACGAATGCCCGAGGATCAATGGCCAGAAAGTTAGAAGAATTGGTGATTTAGGACTTCAGTACTTCTGGAAAAAAAAATGCCAATGGTTTAGCCAGGATCTTCCCTGTCTGATTCGTTACTATTATTATATCTGATGATGTGGATGGATGGAGAGACTCAATCCAAGCCCATTAATGAGGTATTTTATAAACACCACCGTCTGAAGATCTTCATTTACATTTTGTCAGTGATCCTTTCCTTAACAGCGGAGACGTGTGGCGACAGCGCGATTACAGGACTTTAGTAAAGCTCCTATAAGAGTACAACTGGCTTGTTAATCGATTAATATTTTATTAAGTGTAAATATTTTATAAAGTTTTTAGGAAAACTATCGATTCTAAATTATTAAACTAGTCAGAAGGGCATTTGAATAATGCATACAATTAAATACATTTAAATATATATGTAGCGATTGCTTCATTTGCAATGAATCCCCTGCACCTTTCTCTTGCTTTCGTTTTTTTCTCCACCGGCAGCTGGTTTCTCATTTCTGCGTTCACTGGAATATCAGGATTACCGAATATGTATTTAGTCCGTATATATAAACTGAATGTTTACATAAAATACTCTAAGAAAATAACTTTGAAATCGGGAGCCATAATAATTTGAAAATTTTGACGTGAAAGCGAAGGGGCTTTTTAGTGAAACTGAGGGAAACATAACCGAGTTCATATAAATGTTGTTTGGTAACTTCTGTTTTGTAAACATCACTTAATTTATACGGATTTTATGAAGTATGATGCTTGTTTTTCTTTTACATATTTTTTCCCAATAAAAGACTTTTCTCTCTGTTTCGAATTACAAACACTTTCTTTCCCCCATTGCATGATTTTCACATGTCCTTATTTCCACTGGAAAGAAAAGGTGATTATTTCTCATTGCTTTCCTCACCCGTCTTCAATGTCGCAATTAAAAAAACAACAATTTAAAAAAATATTAATAATATTAATAACCTATTTTTCTTTTTCTACACGAACTCCGGTACGAGAATTTTCTGCTCTCTCACTCTGATGGGAGCAGGAGTGGATGAGCTCCGAGTGCCCAGCGCTCTTTGTTACTGAAGTTTGCGGATCCCTTCAGTCGTTGATTACCAAAAAATTTTGAACAAAAACACCTCTTTGGAAAGGTTTGGTTTTCATTAACTACCGCTTTTAAAGCCAAGACGCATGGAAGCGATCGCGGCTCTGTGCCCACACAGGCTTCAGAGGCGGGCGGCTGCAGC
>NW_005054298.1:25591746-25593023 GCF_000277835.1 Geospiza fortis | reverse complement strand
ACCGGCGGCTGTCCAGGGGGGGAGCGCGGCGGCCGCGGGGCCGCCGGGCAAGTCCCCCGGCTCTGCGGCATAATGCCTCGGCCCCCAAGAGCCGGGGCTCTGCATCCCCTGAGCACCGCCGGCTGCCTCCAGCCCCTTCGGGATCCACGCGGCTGGTTCGTGCTGTGTCAGTGGAATAACAAAAATAATTTAAAAAAAAACAAATCCAAAGCGTCTTCACGGCGTCCGAGGGCCGACCAAAGGGTTTCGGGACAGCAGTATCTCTGCAGACCTACCCGCGCTTCCATCCTTCCCCCCAGTAGTTTTATTAATGAGCCTTTTGCTGTTAACGCTGGTTTATATGGAAAAGGAGCTGCGGACAACAGAGAAGCAATCTCTACAGCCAGACGTACACAGGGAAGGGAACGACTCGGCCGGAGCCGAGTAGCACGTAACACGCTATTACACCGTATTTCGGTGCCCAGGAGGCAGCGCAGCTCCGGCCGAGGCGGGCGCGGGGAGCGGGGCTCACCGGCAGGCCGGGCCGACTGGACGCCTGGTGCGGGGCTGAGCTGGCCGCTGCCGGAGTCCCGCTAGGCTCTCTCCTGCCCTCCGGCTCCCCACCACGATCTGCAGCTTCCCGTGTTCCTCATACACGTCTCCAGATCTTGGCTTTCCCCCTGGCCCTGGGCTTGCGTTTTCCCACAATCAACGCTGCAATGCTAACCGCAAGGGATTTCCTCCGTGAGATATCAAGCTCATCGACCCACCTCACCTTAACAGACTTCGAGATTCTTCAGTATTGTATGGCTTCTTTAAAATAGTTCTGTGTAGATTTGTAAACTGTGAGGAGCAGAGAGCACAAGACCGAGAGCACAAGCCACAGGGCGTTTGTGCCCTGTGGCTCTTTTCCTTCAAATTAGCAGCTTATAGCTGGAGATGAAGGAAGAGTTTTGCCACCTTCGTTGCAATTAAGGAAAGTTCCCTAGATCCGAGAGAGAAGTAACTAACAAGCCCCTCCACCCGAGCACCAACTGCGGCTGCTCCTTCGCCGCAGCCTAAGGCCACTCCAGTGCCGTTTGCCCCGGGCCGGGCGGTGTCCCCCGCTTCCCCCCGAGGTGGCCGCTCCGAGCGGCGCCGGGACGGGAAACGAGCGTTCCCCCTGCCGCGCACTGCCCGAGCTGCGGCGTGAACGAATGCGGGAAGGGGCTGCAGCACAGAGCCGCCACCCTCGGCGCGGGAGGCAGCCCAGTGCCTGCCTTTACACCCCAAATGTGCCTACGGGCGCAGGGGTCTGG
>NW_005054298.1:25590146-25591736 GCF_000277835.1 Geospiza fortis | reverse complement strand
CAACCGCGTTCTCGCCCGGCGAGAATGAGTGACGGCGGAGCTCCGCAGGACATGCCGAGCGTGCTGGGCTGAGGACTCGTATCCCGAGGCACGAATCGTTTTAATAACAATGATTTATATAAATTAGCAAGATAGCATCCTTGCTGCCCCGCCAGGCTCCGACCTAGAAGAAAAACATCACCCGCCCAGGTTGGACACCATCGCCTCACAAGGGCTCAAGCGCTCTCCGAGTTCCTACGGCCGGCGGAGACCACATGACAGTACGGAGCTCAACAGAGCCAGGAGGACAGAGCCGATTCCGAGCCCCCTCCCCGTGAGCTTCCCAACGGGCTGAGCTCAGCCCTAGCCCTGCCGCTCTCAGGACGCGGCGCTCATTAGCGACTGTCCTTTGGACAGAGCAGGATGCTGTTTTCCTCCTAAATCCAAACTTTGCCTCTCAACAGATAGTCTTATCTGCGTACGCCCGTTTTAATTAAAACTCCAGTGAATGCTTAGGGAGAACCCTCTGCTCTGCGGCACAAGGCAGCAGTACCCGCCGGTTCCTGCCACGCGAAATGGTGCTCAGGGAGCAGACTGGTGGCGGGACCGCACGGGACCCCGGTGCCGGCCCCCAACTCCCGCCCTCGCTCCCCGCCGTTAGGCTGAAGCCAAAGGCAGGGCAGCCTGTGACAAAACAGCCCGGCCGGCAGCTGGGGTGCCCGGCTGAAGGCTTAGAGTTTTGTGTGCAAGTAACTGAAGGCTGCAGATCTGCTTAGAAAAAAAAAAAAAGGGGGGCAGACAGTGAAGGGGATTTCGAGTGAAGATAAACAACAGGGGTTTATTGAACTATAAAGGTTGAAAACGCCTTCGAACAAATCGAGGAAACGCATCCTAATACACATGAGCCGCAAATATCCCGTAGCCTGGCTCCTGCAAGAAGGTAGCTCAGATCCTCCCGGCTGCGCCACGAACCCGGCTTGTCCCTGGCGGAATCACCGCAAATGGAAAGCTGACAGGGCAACGCTCAGGCTTTTTAGGCTTTCGCAAACCCTGTACTGCTACCTACGGGGCGCAGCAAGGCGCTGTCTGCAGAGGGGTCACACATGGGGCCCAGGGGCAGGAAAGGGCCAAATCCTGTCGCTTTTCCTTCTGCAAACAATCCTATCGTCTTTTCCTGCGACCTCAAAACTTTGCCAGGCAATATGCGCCAACACTTAAAAAGATTTTCGGGGCTTGAGTTTGTACTTGGCCCGTGAAAGGGCCCCTTCGGGGTTCGGGGCTGTCTGCCCGCTCCCAGCACCTTAAAGGGTGGCCAAAAGGTGGCCCGCCGCCCGAGGCAGCCCCGCTAGCTTTGCCAAGGCGGCGTCCTTCAACCTGGACGTGGCTTCTCGATGCGGCGGAACGAGGCAGAAGCCTAAGAAGCAGATACCGGGGCAGCTGGGAACTGAGGATACTACCCTGACCCTGCCCGCCTTTCGCCCGCTGGGCTCCGCGGCGCTGATACCCCTCTGCTTCACAGTCTCTGACGAGGCTGTCTCCATGCCACCCCTGCCCCGTTCCTGAGAAGCAGGCCGGGCGCAGAAGGGGCCGGAAGCAAGTGCTCGGCCGCCG
>NW_005054298.1:25588273-25590025 GCF_000277835.1 Geospiza fortis | reverse complement strand
GCCGGCCAGCGCGCAGTCTGCGCGCTCCCGTGTCAAATTTCAGGTTTGTAAAAGGACGGGTGAGAGTTATCCACCGTTTGAAATCCCATTATAAAACCAGAGCAGCCGCAGTGCTCGTGTGCTCCCCGTCACGGAATCGCTCCAACTAAATCAGCATCTAACAAGAGAGTTTGTCCCCAGTGGGGACCGCAGCTCTCACTTACTCTGTTCTGTGAACCGCTGCACTTCTGCCCCAGGAAGAGCCCTTCAGCCACACCGTCTCTGCGGGAAGACACTGTTATTTCCTCCTCGCCAGCGTTTCGCTGGGATCCAGAAGCCCCCCAGTTCCCCGGCCGAACGGGCCCGCGCCGTTGCCCCTCGCAGGGGTCCCAAGCCCCCGCAACCTCCCAGCCCCCGAAAGACGAAACGCTCCAAGATCTCTGCGCTTTGTCAACGCAACGAAGTATTTGACAGTCACAATTACCTGTAAATATTCTGATCGTTTTGTATACGGGACACTTTTTGCCTTAAGCCTGGCAAGCCTCACACAAGCGGAACTGCAACACTACCGCAACTTCACCGCGGCAGACGGCAAATTCCGCGCTCCGCTCTCGGCACTGAGTGCGATCTTTCTCGGTACCGCAGAACCCAGGAGCGAGCGAGAGAGCTACCGCTTCCCTCTCTCCACACCCTGAAGCGCAACAGCTAAACACTCAATTTAAAACGCTAACATTTAGGCGAGAATTCAAATCAGTCACAGGGGAAAAAAAAAAGCCTGTTATCAAAACACGCTCTCGGACAGAATAAATGGGTTCACTCGCTGGCAGATAAGGCGCCAGATTTTCTAACATATTGGCATCCGTAGTTTAAGAAAAAATAATCATGAGGTCTGAAATGGTCACTACTAGCTAAACTGCGAGATTTCATAATCGGTCTTCCCATTTTCCACTACAACCTCTCCCTTCCCTACCCATCACATCACAATAATTAGCAGCGCGGAATTACCTGTCTGCTTCTTTGTGTCTCCTTCAAGTAAAGAAGGTAAAAGTCACTTTACCTATTAGCTTGTATAAGTAATAAAGAGGTGGTAACTTGGAGCTACCACATTTTGAAGATTGTGTCACATGCTTTAGCTTTAGTAGTTCTGCACATCCCTCCTCGCTAAGACGGACATAAACAACGGCAGCCTCCCGATTTCTGAGGCGTCTTTGCGCGCGTTTACCGGGGAATGCCTGTTTGTTAGCGTCTTGACTTCGTATCAACCTATTTTGAATGAGATACGGCGGGATTTCTGGGGCTGCAGCATCTCCCTCCGCAGCCAGGACAAGGCGGAGTTGCAGCGGCTCCCGTGCGTGCTCTCACTCAAGAGGGGGTCATGGCGTGCGGCTTTTTAGTCTCCCCTCACACAAAAGGGACGAATTTGCCCAACTTTCTCAAAGTTTCTCAGCCCCGTGCTTTTCCTAAGTCGCTTTCAAGAGAGCTCTGGCTCCCTGACGGTCAGCCCCGAGGAATTTCACAGAACTGACTCGATCCGATTGAGGGACCGCAAGTGGGCGCCCAGACGCGAGCGAAGCGCACGCCTCGGAGGGGCGAGCTGATGGCACCCCGGGCCCCGGCGGCTCCAGCCCTGCTTGATCCACTCCCAGAGCTCCACGCACCCCCGCGGGCCAGTCTCAAGCCGAGCCGAGCCCTCGACAGCCGGGCGGTGAGACGGGCAGCGATCCCTTCCTAGGCAGCCACTGCTGCTCCTACTGGCGGGGGCGCGCGCGCCCC
>NW_005054298.1:25578050-25587968 GCF_000277835.1 Geospiza fortis | reverse complement strand
GCCCTCTGAGCGCCGCTTGTTTCCTCCGCCGTTTCCCTTGGACGGGCCGGACCTGCCGCACCGTTCCCTGCGCACGCCGCCACAAGGCAGGGCCACGGGAGAGGGTCCATCCCCAGCCCCTGCAGATTGGGAATAACCTCTGCCCCCCGCCTCCTCCAGCGCTCAGCCCCGCCACTGCCATGGGAAGCCGAGAGCAGGCTGGCCGGCCGGGACAGGGGGTTCTCGTCCTCACTGAGGAGGACGAGAACCAAATACATCACTTTCTCTATTTTCACCTTGATTATATGGTCCTGCTTTTATAGGCCTGCCCGGCAGCTTGTGCACACACATTTACACTACTTTAGAAAGCTTCGACAGTAAAATCTCAACGAACTCCCAGCGCCTGTCCACTCCCACAAAGCAAACAGGAGAGTGCAGCACTGGCCGGGCCAGCCCGGCCCAGCGGGCTGCACCCTTGGTGCCTCAGGTTTTAACTGTCATATTTTCCAGATTTTGTACTGCATTAGTATACAACTCTGAACTTCATATAAAGTGTTAGCAAGTTCTCATTACAGTTTAGTTAGACAAAACAATCCAGCCCGAGAACCAAGGTTACCATTGCAGCTTCAGGCCCAAAAAGTGTAAACAACAGCAAGCTGAGGAGAGCAATCTGGGAGGATGGGACTTCATACCCGAAGCTCTAATTGGACAATTAACCCCAATATGTAAATGAATCAAAACTTATAAAAGTGTGAAAACGTGTGATCCGTCTTCCTGTAGCCTCGGCCAGGCTCTTGTACTGCCCATGGTGCATTCTTTGAGGGCCTTTTTAATAAATACCTACTTTATTCCTTTCACACTGTCTAGCGTCTGTTCCAGGTAGCCTCTCAAGGCATCACCCTGAGCCTCGCCACCTCCCCTCTGCCACCCAACAGCCTTCAGCATTGCTGTGACCGTGGGTGGCTTTCAGCTTGGAAAAAGAGAGGAGAGGAAGTCTGAAGTCTATTTATATTAATATATTTTCAATTAAGTCAAAGTACAATGCCTGCACAATGTAGCAGGCCCTTCCTCTTAACTTTTCCCTCATTTCTGCCAAGACAATTCACTCCCTCTAGCTAAAACAAGCTTCCTGAAGCCTTTACAAAAATTAGAAACAACAGCTAACACAGAATCAAAATAGGAGGTAGGCTTCATGGGAAACCAGGCATGTAAAGTAACTGTGCAACTGCCAGGCTGGATTTCTCTTTCATATATTCATGACTGATGATTAACACGCAATTCATTTCCACTAGTTCTTAAAGATTTAGCCCAGGCTGCAGCTGGCCATCTGAGAGGGCATGTACAGCAGGATAAAGCCATCAAGTGGCAGTGGGGTGACTTTTTTCTTGGAGATGCAGTGGGAGCCCCTGGTAGCTTACAGTTCAGTCCCTGCCCCCCAGTTCTGTATAATCATGGATTTGGAAGATGGTAAAGGATCTGAGGACATCTGTGGTATGTGCCCTCTCAGGGGGAATAAGACTCTAACATTTTTTTACTCTCCAAGTACAAAAAGAGTAGAATATACAATAGAAACCTTTTGGTGATTCCCATTGCCACAAAGAAAACATATGCTAGTGCCCACAAATTAACAGGTTTCTTTCTGAGATAATTTCCACCAATGCCTGCAAATAGCACCAGTGACTTTTTCTGTCCCCTCAGTTTCCTGTAAATCAAATCTCACACAGTCATGATACATTCACGACTCCCTCTAAAAACTTGTGGGTGATGGCTCAAACAAGCAATTGTTTAAAATTTACAAAAAAAGACCTGAAGTACAGAGGTAAAAGGGATTAGTAAATTCCTGCCAGCAATGAACAATAAGGAGAAGGGTAGAGGAGGGAAGTCCTGTCATTTCTCCCCCAGTGTGACCTGCCATAAGAAAAGTGGCAAGATTAACTGTCTCATTAGATAAAAACCAACTGAGAAGGAAAGCAGATAGAAATGGGCCACCTGCAGCAAAAAATCTGTCATGACTCGTAGTCCAACACCAGACAAAAGCCATGGGAAACCACATGTCACTATTCCTGGTGTTCATAAACTTCAGTGTTCAAGATGCCAAAAGTGATCATTAGTGATTGTAAGAGATATCAGGGGATACTTGAGATACCCCAGATTTAACTGTATTCAGAATCCTAGCTCAACTGTTGACTTTAGTCCTCCATAATTCAACACCCAACAAAATTTTAGTTGCAGAAAGAGGTAAGGTTTTTTTGTGGTTTATGGTTTTTTCTTTCCTGCCTTAAGCAACAGCTAAAATAGACAATGCTAGGCAGTTTGCTCCCTTTTCTCTCAGTAGTTCCTGTTCAGCACAAGTTGAAGTTACCACAGTTAATAATTTGTCTCTGGGTCAAGGTTATGATCCTGTGTCAGCCTGAACACAGCACTGCCTTTGAAGCCAAGAGGAGTCTTACACAGGCACAGTTAAGGGATCATGCTACTAGCTTGTAATGCAAGCTGGAATGTCTTAGAATGAGAAATTATCTAAGATCTGAAGTTATTGTCTTGATACAGCCTATTTGTAAATGGCAAAAGAAGTATTGGTACCATGCCTGCTGTTCTCTCTATATTCTCATGAGATCTCTGCTCTAGAAAAAGTGCCTAAAAGTTCTTGGGTAATGGCTGCCTTTATGCAGTTTCTATTGTGCTAGAAAAGTAACGTTGTTCAAAGATACATTTGGTGTTCCTTACTGCTTTGTAAAAGGTTTTTGTTTGGTTGTTGTTTTTTTTAATAAACAATTAAAACTAGCTTGTCCTCTAAAAACATGCCCTTTCAAAGCACTAGAACAAGCACAAGCACGGGAAACAGCCTTTGAAAGAAAAATTACTTTGGACAAGTTTCGAATTTCAAACATAGCCTTTGTTTATATGTCACTGACAAAATGCCTCTCAAATATTCTTTGAAAGGTGATTACATTAGGCAGGGGCTATTTTAGCAATTTCACATCTCATAGCACTATTGTATACAGAGATCTGTCCACCCACTTCCTTTGCTGCAGACACAGCTCCTTGAGCCTCTACTCAGCTATCTTTCATCACTTCTAAAGCCACGAAGACTTTATTTTCTTGCAAATTGAAGCCAACCTTTTCTGTGCCACCAAGTTTTCTCTATGACTTCTGGTGGGCTTCAGAATCACTTTTGGCTTTTTGGTGATGTTCTGTCTAAAGGTTTATCACAATACTTTGCTTAGAGTTGGGCAGAAAATGCTTTCCTGGTTTAACAAAGTTTTAGGATAAAAAATCCAAATTTCCATTTCAAATCTCAACAGAAAGTTGATATTTTGAGTATTTAATAATTTTAAGGGAAAAAAAGTAATTTTCACTGCCAGTCCTTTTCAAATCACATATCCTTCCTTCCCCATTAAATTTTTCCTGTAATTTAGGAAAAGAGAACAAAGCTCCTCCTGCAAAGGCACTGCACAGCTATGATAAAGCAGCACATCTAGTTATTCCCACCATCAGCTCAGGTGGTGAAAGCTTCACTACCCATTTGAGTTCTAGAGTGACAGGAAAGCTTTTAGTACTTTTACTTTTTGCATAGTCTCGATACCATCATATTTCAATTTTCTGGCTACACTTGTTCATCTCCACTGCAATAAAAACTAAATTTGTTGACATGTTTGACATTTTTAAATACTCTTTAAATACTTTTAAAACATCTTTATCTCGAGAAATTCTGTAGCAGCTTGGGATCCGTCAATGTCAGAAATACCTTGCATTTTCAGGAATGTTCCTAAGCCCCAGAACACAATGGTCTGTGCCACCAGACATTGAAGCTGATTCTTGGCATGAGTTTGGAGTAGACTGACAAGCACTGTCTGAAACAGCTCTTGGCCATATCTCCAGAGTTGTCTGAAGCCAGACTTCAATGTCAATGGGCAGCTCACATGAGGCTCTCTTCTTTTGGTGGGCAAGACAGTAGAGCAGGGTCACTAGAAGCTTTTGTGGGCAAGTTACAACACCTCAGTGGCAGAACCACTCTGACACACCAGCAGACTGTGCTTCTGCCAGTCCTGCATAAGAAAGGCAGAGTAGCACAAGGCAAATGCCAGTGCTGGTTTTTGAACTCCAGGCTCCTGCACAGCGTGTAAAAATGCACAGCACAGTGCCATGTATAAACTGGCCGAAGATGAACAAAAATGGCCGCTCGGTGTGGCTGGGATGTGCTTCTGTATGGCTGCACCAAAGCAGATGAAGTCAGAATTTTGCTCTTTGTTGTGCTATCAATATTTAATTCTTCATGTCATTACAACATCTGTCCTTTCTCAGGTACAGCAGTTATGTATGTTTAGAGAAAACTGACTACACACCTATTTCAGTAGTTTTGTGAACGCAGGTAAAACCTCAAAACTTCTATTTTCCATCAGACGTGACAAGACAAAGGCTTCATTGGTCTTCACTGCTCTGTCAATGCTCTCATCATTCAGAAATCACTGGCAACCACTTACATAATCAGACCTTTTTCATAAACTGATCCATTCTAAAATTGTCTCAGAGACTTTTGATCTATTATTTCTCCTGTCATAACAGAAGAGACAGACTAATGCAAAGGCTGCAGAAACTTTGCTGTGGGTCTTCATCACATCCAGTTCATTCTGTTCTGTAGTTCATTAGAAGGATTCCAAAATTTGGTGGATGAGGAGAGAGTTGGAGAGAAGAGGTGCAAGGTATCTCTGATAAGCACCGAGATTCTGTTTTTTACATCTGTAAAAGGAAACCTAACCCACTTAGCAATCAGAGAGGATCTGTTTGCTGGAAATTGTAGTCTTGGCACTGAACTTGCTAAGGCAGCTCTTACCCTTTCCCTGCCTAAGGAGGAGCAAAGTGCCTGCAGAACGATCACACTTCTGTTCTGCATAAAGGCAGACTTGAGAAAGTCACCAAGGATCCTGCTGTGCTGCTTCCCAGCTTCCTGCCCTGACAGGCACCCAAGGTCACTTAGTGTGGGGAGGAAAAGAGGCAAGGAGCCGAGTGACTGCCTAAGGCTATGCAGCAGGTCACTGGAAGGTTCCCCAGTCATTCCTGATTCCCTGTTCTGTGCATTCTTCCTGACCAGTCTGCCTCCCAGTCTGGAAGAACATTTCCAAAATGCATGTCAGAATTCACTCTCAGAACATTTTGAATGATCTGCGAACTTTCTGTATTTAGGATCCTTTTCAGCTGTTCCTTGGGACACAATATTTGGATTACTATAAAGGGAGACTGATAAAATGTGCAACATATAGAAAATCCTTAGGAAAAACAGTATGTGCTTATTATCTGTTCTTTCACACATTTCAAATATTTTAAAACTCTATTTGTCCCATCACCTGGTTTAAATCAGTGATCAAGTCAACACAGGAAAGAAGCTTCAAAATCAGGGCTGAATCTTACATGCATCAATGCCAAAAGTCCCATTCCTACAGTTGCATTAGGAGCAGCTTCTGCACTGTTACACATGTAACAAGGCTAAACTTTGCCTTTCAATGATTTTAAGACCCAATTTACTGAAGGTTTATTGACAATAAATATAGTCGTATTTCCTTTCCTACATTGACAATTGTTGCTGTAGAGTGCATTCAAACTTTGAATAAGCATTCAGATGATTCCCTTCTCATCTGTTCTGTTTCCAAAATCTGGAATTTTTGCAGCCTGATAGAAACGAAAACAAACTTGTTGATAAAGTCAACTAGAATTTAGAATAAGGAACACTACCAAAAAAGTTTTGCCCAAATTTTCTGCCTTCTGTTGTATTTTGGGTTACTCCATCAGGCCTCCTTAACTCAATAAGTCATTTCTGTTTAACACAAGAGTACTTTTGCTGTTACTAAATCAAAGGAGTTAATGAGCTATAGGTTTCATGATCTGCACCCCCTTCTACACAGGGAATAGCAGTAGCCAATATCAAAGAGAAGAGGTTTTAAGCAACATTTGCAGGCACATTGACTGCTGTGTCCATCTTTCCTTCCCTCAGCTCATAAACTACAAAGACACCAAACAACGATTATCACTGCAAAAGAAAATAAAAAATAAAAATCAGGTAACCCTGACTACGTACAAAGTATCAGGGGTGGGAGCGGGGGAGGAAAGGGTATCTTCCACACAATGAAGAAATTCCCACTTGTTTACCAGTCTCTACCTCAAGATGAATAATGTTCAGCTATGAATGAGCTCAGCCTGGAAGAACGTAGCCCTGGATCCAAGACTTCAAAAGAGTGGCTCTTTGGCAGACACATGCAGAGTTTTATTCCCCTGGGCTATTCAGCAGGGTAATAAGTGAAGCCACTCAGTCACCATTCAGACAGCACTGTCTCACCGTGGTACCTGCCTTGAAGATATCACCAATTTTCTTTTTTGTCCCACTGACCAAGCTGCAAATCTTGGATAAACTCCCCAGCATTTGCAACTTTCCAGCTTGTGTTCACCTTGACTTTAGATGGATACTATTGTTTTGCTGAATTATTCTCTTGCAGATCCTGCTGCCTTAGGTGTTTGAGACATTCATTTTAAACAGGTGGCTATAATTAATTATTCAAAATTATTTTTAGGAATTTGGATGCTTTTTCCTGACAGTGCATTAGTTCTAGGCATTGTACAAAACTAAGGCAATTGCATGCTGTTTGGGGTATTTGTGATTAAAAAAACATGCTCTAGCTCATTGTAATGTTTCTGTAGGCTGGCATTCTTTGTGAGAAATGTATTTCTTGTAGCTGCTTTGGGTTTATGTCAGTTGTATATTTTAAGAACAACATCCGCTAAAGCAGTTTCATGTGAAAAATGGAAATATACTTACTTCAAGAAAGTATTTATACTCTCATCTTCTTTCCATTCTCAGTGGGTCTTTAACAAATACTTGGTTGCTAGTGGGAAAAGGTCAAGAAGATTATTGAAAAAATTAGGGAGTCAACAGATGAGGGTGCTGCAAAGTATTGTTCTTACAAGCAACAGTATGAGGAAATAGGAAGAATAACAGAAGAAGCTAAAACACACATAGAGAAACCATTATTCAGAATGCATAATACACTGAATTCTTGAACTTGTAAAGAAGTGGGCTGAATTTAGCCTTCAGTTAAAAAAATCTTGAAAAAGAGAAGGCAGTGTGCAGGTCAGGAGCCATCAAGTTCCCACACAGCCCCTACTGTAGGTAGGAACAATAGGGAAGGTAAAGAGATCTTTGCACTACTGGCCTTTTCCCCATATTCCCCCAGCCAGATGATGTGTTTGTAGACAAACCATTCTAGAAACAACTGTTTCTTCACAATATATTCTAGGCATCACTTTTCATTCTGATGTGAATTTTTTCAGTTAAAATGTAACCAAATTAAAATCCAAATTATTTCAAAGTGAGGCTAACAGCTACAAACAAGAGGGGAAAACCCACCAAACAAACCAAGCCAAAAAACCCCACAAAAATATTTACTCTTTTATTTCAGTATATATCTCATTTGTAATACATTAGGCTAACATTGTCCATAAATTTTACTCTATTTCTTTAACCATCACCACAAAAATCTTTTCATCTGACCTTAAGCACTTCTTTTCACGGGTGGAGTGTTTGTTTCCTGAACACAAAATTTATTATTCTCAGGAAGCAGCCTGAACTAGCAAGGGCTGAGCTTAAATAGAGCCCCTGGCCTATGCTTCTGTGTCTCTATGGGCAGGGCGTGTAAGGGGAAGCCCCAGGTGAAGCTGATCACGGTCCCTAGACCATTTTGGCACTCAGGGCCCTGGCAATTATTGATCTAGCATTAAACTGTGGAAAGAAACTGAAAAGTAAAATTTAAAAATAAATGTTGGTGTCCTAGAAAAAATGTGTACTGTTGCATTCATGGGGTGCTTAGACCAGGTGAGATGAGCAGTACCTGTGCATACCCACATTGTGCTTGGGTTGAAAGGCACCGTACGATTTATCTTTAGCCTCAGTCTTAATAAATCTACCTGAGGGATTTTCTTTGGTGATGTGAGCACTGGAACTTCATCCCAATAATTAACAATTATAAATACTATGGAGGCTGAGACTTTGGTCAGTGGTGCATGATGCCCACTATAATACTGAAAATCTGAGATGAAATCCTGTGTCCCTACACTCATGCAAGATTTGCCACGGCTTTCCACAGAGCCAAGATCTTGCCTCAGGCAAAAGCAAAACTGCAGAGGTTACAATATCTGCTCTTCCACTCCAACTCCCAGAAACAAGACCTGCATGGCAGATGTATTATTATTTATTAATATGCAAACTTGCACAGACCTTATAATCTCAAATTATAACTGAGTGCTTTCCTAGTTGATAAATCACATTTCAAGAGTTTTTCAAATAAAGCTTAAACTATTTTTCTTTCTGGAGTAAAATGGGATGTCAAAGTATCAGCTCAAATAGCAAGAACTGTTCTTTTCAGATATACTGAACACACACAAGCTTCAGTTGGCAAAATCTGGTCATTGTTACAAAGCAAACCTTAGCTGGAGTTGTATAGTGAATTTGGACTTTCCACCTCAGAAGATGTCTATACTGATTTGTTTATATGGGAAAACACGATTTCTGAAAGAATTATCTTAAAGAGAATATTAAGAATTTGTTGTGGCACAACAGGAGACAGGGATACATACAAAAGAAATGTGGGATAATTATAAGAAAAATAAAATACATCAGTAGAAACAGATTTAATTCACTGCTGAAACTGCATGTAAAAGGTAATTCTACCTTTTACTTTTCCTTTCTGAATGATGGAAAATCTAGTTGTACATTGTCTTGGCTAGGATCTGACAACAGTTTTACCAAGGGAAAGATGAGGCTTTAGTCCTTGCTGAGCGCTGGCCAGCCTGGGACATGGGTGTGTCATGCAGTGCAGTCAGGGCAGTCTTGTCCTGCTCTCCCCACCCTCATTTGAACTGCTTCGTTTTCCTCCCAGAACTGCTGGTCAGTTGTTAATTGTAAGAACACGATGAAGCCTGACAGTTGTCTCTCACGCACTTGTATTTTGCAGAAAACAAAAGCTAGCTCTTACAAATGCTCTGGGAAACCAAAGCAACCCTGTTGCAAACAGGAACTGGGGGAACTGAGTCAACACTTTCGAGGAGATAAACACCCTCATCTCATGGCCACACACCCCCTTCAGTTCAGAGATGTAAATGCCACTGGCAGCAATGTCGTCAGGAGGACCAGTACAGCAGTGCAGCAGAATTAGAAGGTCACTGAAACAGATTACTTTTCCCATCATTTTTCACAGTTGCTTTTTTATTTTTTTAACCTGGCATCTGTTCTCCCATGTGTGCATACATATAAAGGCCGCTAACTCTAGCTGTTTCTTTAGGCATATGTCTGGGATGGGGATGGAAAAGACCTTTTTGTTAGAGAAAAGGACATCAAGATTTGAGACAGCCAACCTTCTCTTGCTTTCAAATGCTTTGAACTGCTGCAGTTACATGACACAGCCAGACAACTGGCTTAGCTGGCTCATTACATTCCTTCACAGGTGAGAAGGTAATGGCTTAAAAGAGAGAATAAAATTCACAACTTGCAAAGCACCTTTGGGTCTTCAATATACTGTGTACATCATTTGTACACATGTTTGTGAGATGGGGGAGGCAGGCCTGGGAGAGATATAGAACAAGTAGGAATATAATTAAACCTAAAAACTAATAAGGTGAAAGATCTATAGGAAGCTAATATCACCTTGTAGTTTCGCAAGTTATTTTTAAGGACTGTCTAAAATCAGTGAGAATTTGATTGTGGCATTCACAGCTGTGATACTAATCAGTGGGCTCAGCTACAACACAAATCTGGCCTCAGGTTGATATTGATTGAACATCTATTCAATCAATAAAAAACCATAACCCAATTCCTTTATTTCATCTAGTCTCAGAGTCTGCTGTCCCACACATTACATCTGAATAAGCTGCAGCTTATGCTGTTTGCAGCAGGAA
>NW_005054298.1:25558982-25568774 GCF_000277835.1 Geospiza fortis | reverse complement strand
CGCCGCCACAAGGCAGGGCCACGGGAGAGGGTCCATCCCCAGCCCCTGCAGATTGGGAATAACCTCTGCCCCCCGCCTCCTCCAGCGCTCAGCCCCGCCACTGCCATGGGAAGCCGAGAGCAGGCTGGCCGGCCGGGACAGGGGGTTCTCGTCCTCACTGAGGAGGACGAGAACCAAATACATCACTTTCTCTATTTTCACCTTGATTATATGGTCCTGCTTTTATAGGCCTGCCCGGCAGCTTGTGCACACGCATTTACACTACTTTAGAAAGCTTCGACAGTAAAATCTCAACGAACTCCCAGCGCCTGTCCACTCCCACAAAGCAAACAGGAGAGTGCAGCACTGGCCGGGCCAGCCCGGCCCAGCGGGCTGCACCCTTGGTGCCTCAGGTTTTAACTGTCATATTTTCCAGATTTTGTACTGCATTAGTATACAACTCTGAACTTCATATAAAGTGTTAGCAAGTTCTCATTACAGTTTAGTTAGACAAAACAATCCAGCCCGAGAACCAAGGTTACCATTGCAGCTTCAGGCCCAAAAAGTGTAAACAACAGCAAGCTGAGGAGAGCAATCTGGGAGGATGGGACTTCATACCCGAAGCTCTAATTGGACAATTAACCCCAATATGTAAATGAATCAAAACTTATAAAAGTGTGAAAACGTGTGATCCGTCTTCCTGTAGCCTCGGCCAGGCTCTTGTACTGCCCATGGTGCATTCTTTGAGGGCCTTTTTAATAAATACCTACTTTATTCCTTTCACACTGTCTAGCGTCTGTTCCAGGTAGCCTCTCAAGGCATCACCCTGAGCCTCGCCACCTCCCCTCTGCCACCCAACAGCCTTCAGCATTGCTGTGACCGTGGGTGGCTTTCAGCTTGGAAAAAGAGAGGAGAGGAAGTCTGAAGTCTATTTATATTAATATATTTTCAATTAAGTCAAAGTACAATGCCTGCACAATGTAGCAGGCCCTTCCTCTTAACTTTTCCCTCATTTCTGCCAAGACAATTCACTCCCTCTAGCTAAAACAAGCTTCCTGAAGCCTTTACAAAAATTAGAAACAACAGCTAACACAGAATCAAAATAGGAGGTAGGCTTCATGGGAAACCAGGCATGTAAAGTAACTGTGCAACTGCCAGGCTGGATTTCTCTTTCATATATTCATGACTGATGATTAACACGCAATTCATTTCCACTAGTTCTTAAAGATTTAGCCCAGGCTGCAGCTGGCCATCTGAGAGGGCATGTACAGCAGGATAAAGCCATCAAGTGGCAGTGGGGTGACTTTTTTCTTGGAGATGCAGTGGGAGCCCCTGGTAGCTTACAGTTCAGTCCCTGCCCCCCAGTTCTGTATAATCATGGATTTGGAAGATGGTAAAGGATCTGAGGACATCTGTGGTATGTGCCCTCTCAGGGGGAATAAGACTCTAACATTTTTTTACTCTCCAAGTACAAAAAGAGTAGAATATACAATAGAAACCTTTTGGTGATTCCCATTGCCACAAAGAAAACATATGCTAGTGCCCACAAATTAACAGGTTTCTTTCTGAGATAATTTCCACCAATGCCTGCAAATAGCACCAGTGACTTTTTCTGTCCCCTCAGTTTCCTGTAAATCAAATCTCACACAGTCATGATACATTCACGACTCCCTCTAAAAACTTGTGGGTGATGGCTCAAACAAGCAATTGTTTAAAATTTACAAAAAAAGACCTGAAGTACAGAGGTAAAAGGGATTAGTAAATTCCTGCCAGCAATGAACAATAAGGAGAAGGGTAGAGGAGGGAAGTCCTGTCATTTCTCCCCCAGTGTGACCTGCCATAAGAAAAGTGGCAAGATTAACTGTCTCATTAGATAAAAACCAACTGAGAAGGAAAGCAGATAGAAATGGGCCACCTGCAGCAAAAAATCTGTCATGACTCGTAGTCCAACACCAGACAAAAGCCATGGGAAACCACATGTCACTATTCCTGGTGTTCATAAACTTCAGTGTTCAAGATGCCAAAAGTGATCATTAGTGATTGTAAGAGATATCAGGGGATACTTGAGATACCCCAGATTTAACTGTATTCAGAATCCTAGCTCAACTGTTGACTTTAGTCCTCCATAATTCAACACCCAACAAAATTTTAGTTGCAGAAAGAGGTAAGGTTTTTTTGTGGTTTATGGTTTTTTCTTTCCTGCCTTAAGCAACAGCTAAAATAGACAATGCTAGGCAGTTTGCTCCCTTTTCTCTCAGTAGTTCCTGTTCAGCACAAGTTGAAGTTACCACAGTTAATAATTTGTCTCTGGGTCAAGGTTATGATCCTGTGTCAGCCTGAACACAGCACTGCCTTTGAAGCCAAGAGGAGTCTTACACAGGCACAGTTAAGGGATCATGCTACTAGCTTGTAATGCAAGCTGGAATGTCTTAGAATGAGAAATTATCTAAGATCTGAAGTTATTGTCTTGATACAGCCTATTTGTAAATGGCAAAAGAAGTATTGGTACCATGCCTGCTGTTCTCTCTATATTCTCATGAGATCTCTGCTCTAGAAAAAGTGCCTAAAAGTTCTTGGGTAATGGCTGCCTTTATGCAGTTTCTATTGTGCTAGAAAAGTAACGTTGTTCAAAGATACATTTGGTGTTCCTTACTGCTTTGTAAAAGGTTTTTGTTTGGTTGTTGTTTTTTTTAATAAACAATTAAAACTAGCTTGTCCTCTAAAAACATGCCCTTTCAAAGCACTAGAACAAGCACAAGCACGGGAAACAGCCTTTGAAAGAAAAATTACTTTGGACAAGTTTCGAATTTCAAACATAGCCTTTGTTTATATGTCACTGACAAAATGCCTCTCAAATATTCTTTGAAAGGTGATTACATTAGGCAGGGGCTATTTTAGCAATTTCACATCTCATAGCACTATTGTATACAGAGATCTGTCCACCCACTTCCTTTGCTGCAGACACAGCTCCTTGAGCCTCTACTCAGCTATCTTTCATCACTTCTAAAGCCACGAAGACTTTATTTTCTTGCAAATTGAAGCCAACCTTTTCTGTGCCACCAAGTTTTCTCTATGACTTCTGGTGGGCTTCAGAATCACTTTTGGCTTTTTGGTGATGTTCTGTCTAAAGGTTTATCACAATACTTTGCTTAGAGTTGGGCAGAAAATGCTTTCCTGGTTTAACAAAGTTTTAGGATAAAAAATCCAAATTTCCATTTCAAATCTCAACAGAAAGTTGATATTTTGAGTATTTAATAATTTTAAGGGAAAAAAAGTAATTTTCACTGCCAGTCCTTTTCAAATCACATATCCTTCCTTCCCCATTAAATTTTTCCTGTAATTTAGGAAAAGAGAACAAAGCTCCTCCTGCAAAGGCACTGCACAGCTATGATAAAGCAGCACATCTAGTTATTCCCACCATCAGCTCAGGTGGTGAAAGCTTCACTACCCATTTGAGTTCTAGAGTGACAGGAAAGCTTTTAGTACTTTTACTTTTTGCATAGTCTCGATACCATCATATTTCAATTTTCTGGCTACACTTGTTCATCTCCACTGCAATAAAAACTAAATTTGTTGACATGTTTGACATTTTTAAATACTCTTTAAATACTTTTAAAACATCTTTATCTCGAGAAATTCTGTAGCAGCTTGGGATCCGTCAATGTCAGAAATACCTTGCATTTTCAGGAATGTTCCTAAGCCCCAGAACACAATGGTCTGTGCCACCAGACATTGAAGCTGATTCTTGGCATGAGTTTGGAGTAGACTGACAAGCACTGTCTGAAACAGCTCTTGGCCATATCTCCAGAGTTGTCTGAAGCCAGACTTCAATGTCAATGGGCAGCTCACATGAGGCTCTCTTCTTTTGGTGGGCAAGACAGTAGAGCAGGGTCACTAGAAGCTTTTGTGGGCAAGTTACAACACCTCAGTGGCAGAACCACTCTGACACACCAGCAGACTGTGCTTCTGCCAGTCCTGCATAAGAAAGGCAGAGTAGCACAAGGCAAATGCCAGTGCTGGTTTTTGAACTCCAGGCTCCTGCACAGCGTGTAAAAATGCACAGCACAGTGCCATGTATAAACTGGCCGAAGATGAACAAAAATGGCCGCTCGGTGTGGCTGGGATGTGCTTCTGTATGGCTGCACCAAAGCAGATGAAGTCAGAATTTTGCTCTTTGTTGTGCTATCAATATTTAATTCTTCATGTCATTACAACATCTGTCCTTTCTCAGGTACAGCAGTTATGTATGTTTAGAGAAAACTGACTACACACCTATTTCAGTAGTTTTGTGAACGCAGGTAAAACCTCAAAACTTCTATTTTCCATCAGACGTGACAAGACAAAGGCTTCATTGGTCTTCACTGCTCTGTCAATGCTCTCATCATTCAGAAATCACTGGCAACCACTTACATAATCAGACCTTTTTCATAAACTGATCCATTCTAAAATTGTCTCAGAGACTTTTGATCTATTATTTCTCCTGTCATAACAGAAGAGACAGACTAATGCAAAGGCTGCAGAAACTTTGCTGTGGGTCTTCATCACATCCAGTTCATTCTGTTCTGTAGTTCATTAGAAGGATTCCAAAATTTGGTGGATGAGGAGAGAGTTGGAGAGAAGAGGTGCAAGGTATCTCTGATAAGCACCGAGATTCTGTTTTTTACATCTGTAAAAGGAAACCTAACCCACTTAGCAATCAGAGAGGATCTGTTTGCTGGAAATTGTAGTCTTGGCACTGAACTTGCTAAGGCAGCTCTTACCCTTTCCCTGCCTAAGGAGGAGCAAAGTGCCTGCAGAACGATCACACTTCTGTTCTGCATAAAGGCAGACTTGAGAAAGTCACCAAGGATCCTGCTGTGCTGCTTCCCAGCTTCCTGCCCTGACAGGCACCCAAGGTCACTTAGTGTGGGGAGGAAAAGAGGCAAGGAGCCGAGTGACTGCCTAAGGCTATGCAGCAGGTCACTGGAAGGTTCCCCAGTCATTCCTGATTCCCTGTTCTGTGCATTCTTCCTGACCAGTCTGCCTCCCAGTCTGGAAGAACATTTCCAAAATGCATGTCAGAATTCACTCTCAGAACATTTTGAATGATCTGCGAACTTTCTGTATTTAGGATCCTTTTCAGCTGTTCCTTGGGACACAATATTTGGATTACTATAAAGGGAGACTGATAAAATGTGCAACATATAGAAAATCCTTAGGAAAAACAGTATGTGCTTATTATCTGTTCTTTCACACATTTCAAATATTTTAAAACTCTATTTGTCCCATCACCTGGTTTAAATCAGTGATCAAGTCAACACAGGAAAGAAGCTTCAAAATCAGGGCTGAATCTTACATGCATCAATGCCAAAAGTCCCATTCCTACAGTTGCATTAGGAGCAGCTTCTGCACTGTTACACATGTAACAAGGCTAAACTTTGCCTTTCAATGATTTTAAGACCCAATTTACTGAAGGTTTATTGACAATAAATATAGTCGTATTTCCTTTCCTACATTGACAATTGTTGCTGTAGAGTGCATTCAAACTTTGAATAAGCATTCAGATGATTCCCTTCTCATCTGTTCTGTTTCCAAAATCTGGAATTTTTGCAGCCTGATAGAAACGAAAACAAACTTGTTGATAAAGTCAACTAGAATTTAGAATAAGGAACACTACCAAAAAAGTTTTGCCCAAATTTTCTGCCTTCTGTTGTATTTTGGGTTACTCCATCAGGCCTCCTTAACTCAATAAGTCATTTCTGTTTAACACAAGAGTACTTTTGCTGTTACTAAATCAAAGGAGTTAATGAGCTATAGGTTTCATGATCTGCACCCCCTTCTACACAGGGAATAGCAGTAGCCAATATCAAAGAGAAGAGGTTTTAAGCAACATTTGCAGGCACATTGACTGCTGTGTCCATCTTTCCTTCCCTCAGCTCATAAACTACAAAGACACCAAACAACGATTATCACTGCAAAAGAAAATAAAAAATAAAAATCAGGTAACCCTGACTACGTACAAAGTATCAGGGGTGGGAGCGGGGGAGGAAAGGGTATCTTCCACACAATGAAGAAATTCCCACTTGTTTACCAGTCTCTACCTCAAGATGAATAATGTTCAGCTATGAATGAGCTCAGCCTGGAAGAACGTAGCCCTGGATCCAAGACTTCAAAAGAGTGGCTCTTTGGCAGACACATGCAGAGTTTTATTCCCCTGGGCTATTCAGCAGGGTAATAAGTGAAGCCACTCAGTCACCATTCAGACAGCACTGTCTCACCGTGGTACCTGCCTTGAAGATATCACCAATTTTCTTTTTTGTCCCACTGACCAAGCTGCAAATCTTGGATAAACTCCCCAGCATTTGCAACTTTCCAGCTTGTGTTCACCTTGACTTTAGATGGATACTATTGTTTTGCTGAATTATTCTCTTGCAGATCCTGCTGCCTTAGGTGTTTGAGACATTCATTTTAAACAGGTGGCTATAATTAATTATTCAAAATTATTTTTAGGAATTTGGATGCTTTTTCCTGACAGTGCATTAGTTCTAGGCATTGTACAAAACTAAGGCAATTGCATGCTGTTTGGGGTATTTGTGATTAAAAAAACATGCTCTAGCTCATTGTAATGTTTCTGTAGGCTGGCATTCTTTGTGAGAAATGTATTTCTTGTAGCTGCTTTGGGTTTATGTCAGTTGTATATTTTAAGAACAACATCCGCTAAAGCAGTTTCATGTGAAAAATGGAAATATACTTACTTCAAGAAAGTATTTATACTCTCATCTTCTTTCCATTCTCAGTGGGTCTTTAACAAATACTTGGTTGCTAGTGGGAAAAGGTCAAGAAGATTATTGAAAAAATTAGGGAGTCAACAGATGAGGGTGCTGCAAAGTATTGTTCTTACAAGCAACAGTATGAGGAAATAGGAAGAATAACAGAAGAAGCTAAAACACACATAGAGAAACCATTATTCAGAATGCATAATACACTGAATTCTTGAACTTGTAAAGAAGTGGGCTGAATTTAGCCTTCAGTTAAAAAAATCTTGAAAAAGAGAAGGCAGTGTGCAGGTCAGGAGCCATCAAGTTCCCACACAGCCCCTACTGTAGGTAGGAACAATAGGGAAGGTAAAGAGATCTTTGCACTACTGGCCTTTTCCCCATATTCCCCCAGCCAGATGATGTGTTTGTAGACAAACCATTCTAGAAACAACTGTTTCTTCACAATATATTCTAGGCATCACTTTTCATTCTGATGTGAATTTTTTCAGTTAAAATGTAACCAAATTAAAATCCAAATTATTTCAAAGTGAGGCTAACAGCTACAAACAAGAGGGGAAAACCCACCAAACAAACCAAGCCAAAAAACCCCACAAAAATATTTACTCTTTTATTTCAGTATATATCTCATTTGTAATACATTAGGCTAACATTGTCCATAAATTTTACTCTATTTCTTTAACCATCACCACAAAAATCTTTTCATCTGACCTTAAGCACTTCTTTTCACGGGTGGAGTGTTTGTTTCCTGAACACAAAATTTATTATTCTCAGGAAGCAGCCTGAACTAGCAAGGGCTGAGCTTAAATAGAGCCCCTGGCCTATGCTTCTGTGTCTCTATGGGCAGGGCGTGTAAGGGGAAGCCCCAGGTGAAGCTGATCACGGTCCCTAGACCATTTTGGCACTCAGGGCCCTGGCAATTATTGATCTAGCATTAAACTGTGGAAAGAAACTGAAAAGTAAAATTTAAAAATAAATGTTGGTGTCCTAGAAAAAATGTGTACTGTTGCATTCATGGGGTGCTTAGACCAGGTGAGATGAGCAGTACCTGTGCATACCCACATTGTGCTTGGGTTGAAAGGCACCGTACGATTTATCTTTAGCCTCAGTCTTAATAAATCTACCTGAGGGATTTTCTTTGGTGATGTGAGCACTGGAACTTCATCCCAATAATTAACAATTATAAATACTATGGAGGCTGAGACTTTGGTCAGTGGTGCATGATGCCCACTATAATACTGAAAATCTGAGATGAAATCCTGTGTCCCTACACTCATGCAAGATTTGCCACGGCTTTCCACAGAGCCAAGATCTTGCCTCAGGCAAAAGCAAAACTGCAGAGGTTACAATATCTGCTCTTCCACTCCAACTCCCAGAAACAAGACCTGCATGGCAGATGTATTATTATTTATTAATATGCAAACTTGCACAGACCTTATAATCTCAAATTATAACTGAGTGCTTTCCTAGTTGATAAATCACATTTCAAGAGTTTTTCAAATAAAGCTTAAACTATTTTTCTTTCTGGAGTAAAATGGGATGTCAAAGTATCAGCTCAAATAGCAAGAACTGTTCTTTTCAGATATACTGAACACACACAAGCTTCAGTTGGCAAAATCTGGTCATTGTTACAAAGCAAACCTTAGCTGGAGTTGTATAGTGAATTTGGACTTTCCACCTCAGAAGATGTCTATACTGATTTGTTTATATGGGAAAACACGATTTCTGAAAGAATTATCTTAAAGAGAATATTAAGAATTTGTTGTGGCACAACAGGAGACAGGGATACATACAAAAGAAATGTGGGATAATTATAAGAAAAATAAAATACATCAGTAGAAACAGATTTAATTCACTGCTGAAACTGCATGTAAAAGGTAATTCTACCTTTTACTTTTCCTTTCTGAATGATGGAAAATCTAGTTGTACATTGTCTTGGCTAGGATCTGACAACAGTTTTACCAAGGGAAAGATGAGGCTTTAGTCCTTGCTGAGCGCTGGCCAGCCTGGGACATGGGTGTGTCATGCAGTGCAGTCAGGGCAGTCTTGTCCTGCTCTCCCCACCCTCATTTGAACTGCTTCGTTTTCCTCCCAGAACTGCTGGTCAGTTGTTAATTGTAAGAACACGATGAAGCCTGACAGTTGTCTCTCACGCACTTGTATTTTGCAGAAAACAAAAGCTAGCTCTTACAAATGCTCTGGGAAACCAAAGCAACCCTGTTGCAAACAGGAACTGGGGGAACTGAGTCAACACTTTCGAGGAGATAAACACCCTCATCTCATGGCCACACACCCCCTTCAGTTCAGAGATGTAAATGCCACTGGCAGCAATGTCGTCAGGAGGACCAGTACAGCAGTGCAGCAGAATTAGAAGGTCACTGAAACAGATTACTTTTCCCATCATTTTTCACAGTTGCTTTTTTATTTTTTTAACCTGGCATCTGTTCTCCCATGTGTGCATACATATAAAGGCCGCTAACTCTAGCTGTTTCTTTAGGCATATGTCTGGGATGGGGATGGAAAAGACCTTTTTGTTAGAGAAAAGGACATCAAGATTTGAGACAGCCAACCTTCTCTTGCTTTCAAATGCTTTGAACTGCTGCAGTTACATGACACAGCCAGACAACTGGCTTAGCTGGCTCATTACATTCCTTCACAGGTGAGAAGGTAATGGCTTAAAAGAGAGAATAAAATTCACAACTTGCAAAGCACCTTTGGGTCTTCAATATACTGTGTACATCATTTGTACACATGTTTGTGAGATGGGGGAGGCAGGCCTGGGAGAGATATAGAACAAGTAGGAATATAATTAAACCTAAAAACTAATAAGGTGAAAGATCTATAGGAAGCTAATATCACCTTGTAGTTTCGCAAGTTATTTTTAAGGACTGTCTAAAATCAGTGAGAATTTGATTGTGGCATTCACAGCTGTGATACTAATCAGTGGGCTCAGCTACAACACAAATCTGGCCTCAGGTTGATATTGATTGAACATCTATTCAATCAATAAAAAACCATAACCCAATTCCTTTATTTCATCTAGTCTCAGAGTCTGCTG
>NW_005054298.1:25508280-25558972 GCF_000277835.1 Geospiza fortis | reverse complement strand
AACACACAAAGAATAGCGTGGTTCTACCAACTTTTCCACACTCTGAGCTGTGCCACTGGTGCTGCTGTGCTAACCAGCAGGGACAGATGCTGAATGAGAAATTCTTCTGATAAGAGCTTGTGACAAGCATTTTCCTCCTAGTCAAAACTTGCAACAAAAGGGGGTGGGGGAAACGGGACCAGTAAGGAGTATTTACAAAGCAGCAAGAACTCAACATTTCTGGCTTTTGGGCCTTGGGACCAGGAATTTACAACCTGGGCTGATTTTGGATTGCATGACAGGACCCTGAATTTGGATTTAGTCCCAGCAGGCTAATTAGATATGCATGATAATCCAAACAGATATGAAATATGGTCTTTATTTAATTAAGCAAACAAAGTACTAATTTTTTAACCTTCACTCCAACTCACTTAAGTGTTCAAAGAACTTATTCTCTTATAAAACTAACTCACAATAAAAAAGCAGAGGGTGCTTTTACAAAGTATGCTTGATCTGAACAAAATGAAGAAAGAAACAAAATGAGAGAAGATATAAAAGACAGAGAAACAGAATAAAGGCTGCCATTCCTCCTTCTCTTTTGTGAATACAGCTTATAGTTTATTATTCATATCACTTGTGTGCACCTCATGAAATGAAATTAAAGTTGGTAGAAAACAGAGAATGAAGAACACAACAGCTTCACTTTCCTGTGAAGGTGCATGCATGTACATACCAGAGTGGACATTCCCACACACAGGAGCCTTCACAGGGAAGGGGGAGAAGCAAGGGCTGTGAGCAGGACTGCTACTGGGCAAGGGTCATCCTTGTCCTCACTCTTACCAAAATTCAAGTATTTACTCAAAGCCTGATTCTTTGAGACACCCATCTTTAATCATGCAATATAAGTGAGAATCTTGAAGTTCTGGCGCCCAAAGAAAGGATGAGTAGAGAATAAGGGCAGGTTTCAATGGGAAGATCAGGTTCAAGCAGAATCCAGGCATGCCCTTTTTAATTTCCAGGAGTTTTGGCTTTATAGCAAACATTTTAAGGGGCTATTAGTAAAAGCAAGAGAAAAGTACCTTCAATTCTGGAAAACACAATAGGGCAAACAACCCAAGACAATTTGGATTTCCTTTCAGAACTAAGATGCATGGGGTATTTCCCTATAGAAACAATGGATAAATATAACAGATAAATATTTTTATGGAAGAACTGCCTATATAGCACAGATGAAGCACTCCATTTTACATCCCAATAACAAGGATGCATTCCAGAGGAAGGTATTCTAGAGACTGCTGTTGAGTCTGCCCTGGAATGCCTTTGTGTAGCAAAGCAAATGATTGCCCTGAGGGGATTTTCCCACTGCTCATAAAAAATGTCACAGTCTAGCCTTGTCCCATCTGTACTGTGCTTTCTTAGGGCAACATCAGTGCAACCCATTTGGAGAAGCCTGTGCTGTAAATAGTGATGTTTAAATGTTACACAGAACAGTGGCAATTTTTTTTATCACTTAAAATGTTAAGAAATGAATATATTAAAAGCAGAGCACAACGTGGTGGTATACCAATAAAAACGTAGCAGGGCCAGATCAGCAAAGATTCAGAGCTTATCTTCATTTGAAGGGGAAGGTTCAGGAAAACAGGGAATTGACAGGAGAAATGATGAGCGTACTTTGCTCACACAAACCACCCAGCTTCTACTAGAATTGCAGCCAATAACTCTGCCCTGCCTGGCGCACCTTGTTTCCTTACTGGATGTAGGGAGATCTGAGGTTTGGCACAAGAAGTACTTCCAGCAAGAGAGGTCTAGGATGTGGTAGGGTCCAGGCACATCTACATGTGTGCTCCATGGTCCTTCTGTAACAAAACCCACTGGATTTAAAGTGTAAGTGCAAAATAAGTTTGGGTCTGTGATGTCTCTTCCAGCAAGCACTGGAGTGCAGCTTAAGGCTTCCTCTTAGAACAGATTGTAGGATATGGATGCAAATTTAGTATGTCTGACAAGGAGAATAAACTCAAAGCTGTACAGCACTCCCAGGATGACATGAGCGGCAAGATCCTCATCAGGCTTCCCTCTTAGACCGAGAGAGGCCTTGAAATGGGATATGGGAAACCGTGTCCTGACAAAACCTTCCAGGTCTATCTATTGGCTAAAGCATTACTCCTACATATAATCAGCATGTTTCCCTCCATCACAGTGTCTCAGCCCTGCACTGGGCATACAGAAAAACCCCATATGCCCATGAAACTTTCTAATTTTGTAGGGGCACTTAACACAACAAGCCAAACATGCCCACAGCTATCAGAGGAGCAGCCTACTAGAGCAAAACCACTATTCTAATATTTACAATTGACTGCTTGCTACAATTGCATAGTGGCTGCCAGGAGGCTTTGAGAGGTGGCAAGAACAAGGCAATAGTCATAGGTCAAAATATCAGTAAGGGAAATAATGAGGGATTATTTGTTTTATACCCCTTGATTTAAATCTTTCCATTCCCTCCTTCCCATACAACATACTGCTGTCCATGAATCTCCTCGCATCTTAGAGGCTTCCACTGCACTTCTACTTACATTTCATCATGGTGTGTCCATTTAGATACAAAACCGTTTAAGTGGCATGTGGCATACAAAATGGACTTGTGCTTTTGACAAAGTAGACGTAGCCCATACCTTTAGCCCCAATTCGCTCAACAAACTTCTTGTTAGTAGGCAAATCAGTCTGGACTTGCCAGACTTGGATCTGTGCAGATGTGAATGTCCAAGGTAAAACTTTTTGATCTGGCAATCTAAAACCTCAGGGAATACAGACACTAAAATACACACACTCAGATTCTTGGGGCCCTTTTTGCCTAGTCTGAAATCCCTGTTTGTCTCTTACTCTCTGCATAAGAGGATGGAAATCCCTGTAGAAATAGAAAATGGGCAGGACTGGAAACAATGGATGCTGACAAGCACACTATCATTATAGGTATTTATGTGCTGAGCATCAAATTGATAGTACCTTCATTTGTAACTTTTGCTCATCTGTTCACTATTATTAAATGAGCTCAGAAACCAGAGGAGATTTGAGAGCGACAGAGTGTAATTACACACTTTAGAAGAAGATATTTTTCATTGTGGTTTTAGAACATAACAGCCTATTAAAAAAAAAAAACAACACAGAAAGAATGTGGGTATTTCAATTCAGCTACATTGCTGTCCTCAGAGAGCAGATGCATTTTAAAAAATCTGCTTTTCACTTTGGCTCCAACTAAATGTACAAACCACTAAAAGCTTTTCCCTTGAAATACACAACTCTGCATAATGTAGAATTCTGAAAATCCTTTTTAAATAGTGATTTTTTTCGATGTTGATTAACAATCTTATTATTTTTAATTTTGTTGAGTGATTTATTTTCTTACTTTCATAGCATCCATCTATATGGATTTGTATAGTCTAGCTGTAAAGTAGCTGTGTTTTATTTGTTCTACTTGATCTAGTATCAAAAAGCTAAATCTTTTATAACATTGTAGTCAGCAATGGCAAATAGGTATATTGAGAATGAGGATCAGCAACAATAGGTAAGAAGAGATATGAGGGAAAACTAGCAATCCTATCCATATGACTGTGTGAAATTACTAGGTTCAGCTTAAAGAGGATAGTGTCAGAAATTAATTCTTTAGGAAAAATGTGGCATATTGTTATTCCTGGTCCTGTGCAGTGAGGTTTTCCAGTGGCAACTCACCTTTAGTTTGAAGGTTCCATGTCACATGCTGAGCCAGGTTTTACTCTTCATGGGGATCTTGGGGTTCCAAGCTGCCACAGAGAGCCAGAGTCATCTGGCTATTGCTTTTTCATACAGAGATCACTTGGCTATTCCTCCACGCACCAAGCCTGCAGTCTATCCAAAAGTCACAGGAAAATATGTGTCATTGTGCCTGAAAGAAGCACAGAAGTCCCTGGCGAAGGGAAATTTCACTTTGTCTATTTTCCACCCCTATCAAAATTTTATTGTGTTTGTCTCAGTGTAGGACGTGTCTGCAAATGCAAAGTACTACAGAACTACTTGAAAACTACCAATATTTGCCTCACACCTAGGAAAAAAAGAAAGCAACCTCAAGAAACATAGGCATCCTAAACTGATTCAGCCAGCACATGAGCATCCTGAAATGACTAGCATTTAAGAACCCTCCAGTTACCACACAGAGTCTCTTCTCTGCAACCTCCAGTGCCTCGGTTTCATATCATGCAGCATCGTGTTGCTGAGGCTCTGAGCAAGCAGAAGGCTTGAATGGTACCAGTGAGCACAAGAAGATGGTAACTGTTTGCCTGGCAAAGGTATTTAGCACCTGTCATTTGAATACTTTCTCATTTTGTGCAGGGTCTAATGAGCTAATGTAATGATTTGAATTCAAGGAATAATCAGAACCATTATTTCAGATAATAATTTTTTTAAGCTACAAAACTTTTCTCTCCATTTCTGAAGAATACATGAAAATTTGAATATTTCCAAAGGGAAGGAACTTCTGGGAGGACTTGTGATCAGTGTGTATGGATACTTCTACACAAGTTTGGTCCCATTTCAGAGTGAAGCCAAATAAATAAGTTTTTGGTCTTTTCCTGGTTATTGCTAATCCATTGCAAATGGAATAGTTAATCTTTTCCCATCTCCTGTCCTTTAGAACTCTCCAACCCAATCTGATACTGGTGGCAAACTAAATTAATGAGATGTATATGTATTTGTGGATCAAAATAAAGTAAAGCATTAAAAGCATTTATTGTGTTGAAATTTTCTATGCCAATTTTCTGCTAAGAAGCAGAGATTCAAAAGGTCAGGGCTCTTGCAGTACAGAGTTAGTGGTATATTAGTTACAGTAATTCAGCCTGAAAATTCCAGGAGAAACAAACACAATGGAATGCCCTGAATTATAGGAGGCGACCACAGCTTTAATCAGCTCTTGGGAAAAGAGAAACATGCATTTGGTTATTGACAGTTGATAAATTCTATTATGAGGTTTGAAGAAACAAGGAGTTCTATGGTTTTTTCTTTAAGTAAATGAGCTTTTGTTTTCTTGCTTTTCCCCCTGGCCCTGATTACAGAGCCTTTTTTTCCTCTTTACTAGACTGATACCCTTTTAAAACTTATGATTGTTCCTGGCATTCAGGATTTTCAGACTCTCACTGGACTGTAAAGTCTGGGATGAGTATGTCTCTAAGTGATGTCCTGAAATAAAGTCCAGGAAGCAGAAGAGATCCTGAGATGATTGATTCTGTACAATGGAACAGTGTCGATTACACAAAGGTCTTAAAATCCAAGGTCTGACTGAAGCCTTTGAAAGACAATTTAGTCAAGCCTTCTAAGTCAGCTTAATGTGCTTGTTTTCAGGAAACACCTATTGCCACAATTCCATCACTAAGGAAGATATCACTGAATTTTTCTCTTTGTAAAAATGCTCTGCTTCAAAATATAAGTCATTATTTAAAAATTAAGATGGAGGAGGAAAGGGCGTACACTGTCCTGGCTTTCTCAACAGCATCATTATCATCAATATATTAAGCCAATACAAAATGATCACCAAAAACAGAAGCAGTGCCTTAAGGTAGTATCTGAGTTTGCATAGAGCCTGAAACACAAGCTTGGAGAGGTACAAATGCCCCATTCATTTCCAATGTTTGATTACTCCACAACTTTTAAGTTAGCATGTTGATGTTACATTAAATTGCTAATTGTATCAGAGAATTTCAGAGGGTTGAACAACCTCCTATGAGGTTGTTCCTCCACTGTCCAGAGTGAAATATGAGATGTCTAAAGCAAGCAAACACAACTTTATTTATAGGTGTGGGGGTTTAAAATGTAATTATTTTCAAGCCCATGGAGTGATGTTTCTTCCCTTTGCAATTGGCTAGTATTTCCAAATATTTCATCAACATTTTCTGCCTTGTCCAGAAGCATTAGAAATTCATACACAATACCAGAACAGTGTGAATGGCAGAAAATGAAACAAATAAGGAATTACCAAATCAAGGAACATCACAAATCCATGAAAGGAGGAAACCAAGGCAGTTTGACCATCTTTTGTTGATATTATCCTCTGGCAATTAATTCCAAAGGACAGGCTGTTTTTTAAAAAATAATGTTTCATTACATTGCCTTGCCAAATACCAGTGTATACCAGCTGTCTGGTTTTCTCCTCTTTAAGCAATGCTGCCACAATTTCCTATCAAGTAATTGCCCTCACAAGCAGGTACTGGAATAACATGGGACAAAGAGTTTTGTTGTATTCCTTTGAAAGACATTTGAGTCAGAGGTTAAAGAAATCACTGCTCCAGAGGCTCTTAAACATGTCATTGTCATAATATAAAAACTGACTTACTAACTTAGATTATTTGGAGAGTTAAGTGCTTGTGTTATTGCAAATTAAACTAATTAGTATAGTTTCCTGACAGCTGCAGTGAGCGATAGCAATTCCATGATTTTTTCTTCAGCCGCTCATGTGGGATGAAGAGAAGAGTGGAGACAGCTTTGTGATTTAATGGAATGGGATCCGTTTATCATCATAAGGGCACATCGTTCCATTCTTAGCACAACTCTGCTGTTTCCTCTGCTCCCTCTCCGTTCATCAGCCATTATTGCACTATTAACTTACTACATGGAAGCCAGGGGAGACAGATGGAAGTTGCTGGGAACTTCACAAATAACCAGACAAAAAACTACACTGGAATTTGCTTGAAGTATTTCCTGCTTTTGGAACTGTTGTAGATTATATTCGCCATCCTTTTAACCAAGATTGTTGCTGCCAGTAGAAGATACAAGAACCCATTTCAATACCATAACTGGTTTAATTGTTATAAAGGCAGAATCATGAACTAGTGATGATTGAAGTCTCTAGCTTATATGAATAATTGTGTAAAAAGGGAGTTACAGTATTTAATTGGCAGGCATTTAGCAAATCATTTGCATTTATCATGTGTGGAAAATGTGTACCAATCATGGTGGTAAAACCATTGTGCTTACTGCTGCCCAGAATTTCCATAAGATTACGTGAGGAACAATAGCAGACAATCCCAACAAACTCTAATAAAATGTCATACAGAAAACTAAAAGTAATCTGATCAGTAAGGAAACGTCTAAGATTTCTTTAGAAGAGCCAGAATGAAATAAAACTCTTGTCCATCTCCCACTTCACAGAAGCCCACACAAATGGATAAAATTACTCTGAATTCAATTATTCTGGAATTCTAACTTTCTAGAGACCATTGGATTGTGCTTGAACTTTTCATTAGATCGCTTTGGTCAGATTTATGGTCTACTTATATTACTAAACTGGCTCCAAAGATTTGCTATATCTTGGAGCCATTGGAATAGACTGTAGCTTTGTGGTTCACAGACTGGATTAATGTTTTCAGCTACTAATTAATTGCTGATCACCAGCATGGAAATTGAATTATCTATAATCATATTAAAATATGGGGTTTTGTTCCTCTCCTCCATGAATCACTTAGCTTAGAAAATCTTGATGGAAAGAAATGCATATTTTTGAGACAACACAATACTAAGTAAAACACTAAAAGAATTAGAGAAATAAATCCTCTTTATCATCACTGAGCAGAAATTTATGCATAATGCCAGCTATCTACTGTCCTAGTATGGTCACTGTTTGCACAGGGCCTGAGTACCTTCCACTTTTCATGCATTTCTTTTCAGAACACTCTACAAAATAGGGAATTTTTATGGTTTCCAGTGACCCTTTGCCAAGGGAAGAAGTAAAGAACAAGTGAGAATTCTTCAAGGTAGCACTGGAACTATGTGAGGCGAGAGGGAGTTAAAGCTACTTCCTCCATGTGCCAGATTTGTATCTGTAACCACATAATTTTTCATATCTATAATCCAGATGGTGATAAAAAAGTCCCTGTCAAGGGAGAAGTGGCTGTGGATCCAGTTTCCATTCACTGGTTTCAGGGACCTTACACATTCTGAACCAGAAAGAATCTTCCTTGGCCACTTAGGAAACACTGCTTTCCCAGCATCTTAACACTTCCAGTCATTGTTTTTCCATGAGGCTTGATTCCC
Source organism: Geospiza fortis (assembly GCF_000277835.1). NCBI lineage: Eukaryota > Metazoa > Chordata > Aves > Passeriformes > Thraupidae > Geospiza > Geospiza fortis. Next base: position 25,550,944 of record NW_005054298.1, on the reverse strand, counting down.
ATCAGTTATTATTTTCCTTATGTTTTACCAGTGTAAAGGGCTCCAGTAAAGCTGTGCCATTCTAGCTGCTCTGCATCACTGAAAAGGAAAGATACTGTTCATCCTACACCCAACAGGCTTCTTTCTGCCACTGCTCTTGACCAGAGACTTTTCTCCCTCTTGGCCAAGGACCCTTTGGTGACCTCCTTGGTGAGCTAATTCACCTTGCTGACTCAGCACAAAACTATTTCCCTATATTTTTTTTTCCTTTCACAAAATGCATTCCCAACCACTGTACCAATCCAACCCTTCACTTGATACTGTGCTCATTGCCATGAAATCTCTTGGCTTGCATTCCTACAAATAAAAGTTGAATTCATCTTTGCAGGAAATTTCCTTTGAAAGACAAAAAGCTTGTGCTGTTACACCAGATCTTAAGAGATGATACTGCTAAAATTTTATTGGGCAACAGAAACCTTTTTTCACCTCAATGATAAGCTGATTAAAAATATCAGTTATTTTCAAGTGAAGATCTTAATCAGGAGTAAAGAAAAATAATGAGCAGTAATAGTGATTTTTTCCAAGATAGTACAATTCTTATCTCTGCATAAATTGCTACAGGGTAGCGTGAAAAATGCCTGTTCCTTTTCTTCATGAATGAAGGGATTGGTTCAATTAAAGCAAAAGAATTTTGATAAAACAGCTACACCTACATGGAAGCCTTCAGAATGAATTAAAAAATGAAAGGACCTCAAAATGTTCCTCAGGACTGCCCTGATGTTATTTCATAACCTCTGTTGCATTATAAAAGCCATTTGGTCAAAGGCACAAGAAAGGTGTAAGTGAGTAAAAAGGAGATACTGTTACTAGGACCAATATGGACACTTTTCAGGTACACCAGATGGGAGAGGTTACACACTTTCAAACTTATAATTGTTTAACTGAGTGGTCCAGCTATGAACAGTCTAGAAATAACCAGCACATTCTAGACTTAATTATTTTAACTGAATATTTATGGTCTTTAGACAACTCTTAAGAAAAACAGTATGTCTCAAAAAGAGGAGATATAAAACATGCAGTATTAAAATGTATTGTGTATTGTCATCTAGTAAAGCTGTTTCTTTGTGAAGCTCTTGCTCAATTTGTCAGGCAGGAGACAAAGCAGGAAGACACTCAGCCTGGACCAACCAGAGCTTTAATATTAGAGATGAGTGAACCTCTAAGTTTGTGATTTTGGGAAATTTTCCCAAAATGAATCATTTCCATGGCTGACCCAACTACATGGCAGTGGGATTTCCTGTTCCTGTGTTTTAAAAGACATGCACTGTGGGGCTTTGTCCTCTGTAAAACCCCATTTAAACATCTGCATAAAAACTTTCTCCCAGTTAGAGACACCATGAAATCAGAGATGAGAATACCTTACATCCTCTAGGACAATATCCATTAGGTAAAAGGTAAAATCAAAGGCACATAATAACAAATCAGTTTTACAATCAGCCATGTAGAAGCAAGTCTGGATTCTAATTGAAAGAGTTTGCCTTCATTGTTTCCAGCAACAGGATTCTACTTCAACTTCCTGTCATCAAACTTTACCCAAGGTCAAGTGAGACATCCCTGCAGAAATTAAGGCACTGTCAGTAACAGAGACTTTGCCCGACGAGCTCCTCATGACTGAAGCAGTGACAACAGCTGAAAAGTTTGACCAAATGCTCCTGCTGTAGGCAAAGCCAAGTCTGCTTTCTGTTTCTGTCTCCTCACAGGTCTTCAGAACTGTGCCTGTGTGTCCAGTTTGGTTTAGAAATCTACTAACTTGTTGGTAGTTTGCTATTTGGGCCAATCAAGGTGTTTTTTAGTGAGTAGTAAACACACTTCAGTGTTTCCAGACAGCAGATAGGAAGTTAACATCAAAATCAGCTGAGACTTTTGCTAATAGAAATTTGGTATAATGCTTTTTAAATGTCAGAAGCAAAAGTAGTCTGATTTTAATTTAAATTCAAATTTTTAAAATACATTTTTATGAACTATTGGCTCTTATAATTCTAGATGTCTTAAATTATTATAAGCTTTAGGAAGTAATATTTCAACGTGATACATCATGGAAAAGCACTCACTGAGGGTTTCTAGCTTTCAAAACTGACTAGTCATTTTGAGTATCTGATATATCTGAAAGGAGACAGATTGTATTAGGTTTTAGTATCTATCACCAGAGAGGCAAACTTGAGATGTCTATATCTCAAGACAGTCTTTTGCAATCTGATTTCCAAAAGTTCTTGAACATTAGTGAATTGATATCCTAGATGGAGACAGGCACTAAAAACATACAATAATTACTTTGAGATTACATGAAAATTTAGACAGAGCAACCTTTCATAAAATTTTTGAGGGACATAATCTCAAGACCATAGTCTCAAAATTACCGAAGAAGCGAGATCTGGTGAACACAATGTTTCTTTATGGACTGGAAGAAATAAACAGAATTGGGTTTCTTTACCAGAAGCACATTGCCTTTTCTTTATTATAAGATAAATTAAAACAAAAAAGTCAGCTATTGACTTCTTAGGTTACAAGGGTTACCACAATAACAAAACAAAGCTCACACTGCTGATCTATTCCAGGGGTTTTGGCCAGTCCTGTCTGGAACAATAGCCACAGCAGAACCCACACAGTGCAGCAAGGATGTGCTACTTGAAAAAATATAGCTTTGCAGAACTTGTCATGTTTCAGTGGCAGACATTCCTGAGACATATAGTTCCTCATGACAAATATTGTCTATTACTCAATTAACACATCTTTAAACTGAGAAGACAGGCTCTTGGCAAGAGGCACTTGCATTGTGTAGTTAAACAGATAAAATAGTTGCTTGCCCCGTTATAGAAAAATTCTCAGCAGAGGCAGTGTGCACCCCTCCCAGCTGACAGCATCTCTACACCAGGCTGCTATTCCAGCAGCTACAGCTCCCCACCAGCACAGAACATGCCTTGCAGTGGCCTGACACCACTGGGTATGAGTTTGCAGTGTTGCAGTAGTGCACTCCAAGAGCCAGAAAGCCTCAGTGCCTATCAGCTGTAGTAGATGCATCCACTCTCCATCTGCTTTCCTACCAGCAGTCAACACTGCACTTCAGAGTGTTGCACAAGGCTTTGCCACAAACTCTTCCTCTGATCTGAGTGAGGAGCACGTGTCAAAAGTTTATCCAACATAGCTGGCTTGGCACACCTTGCTTTTCCTTTCAGGATCAGAGAGTACTTCACATCATCTCAAAAAAGCGGCACTGCTAGCACACACTAAAAGTGTGTGTCAGCATTCAAGAAAGGAAGGAAGGATAAAAAGAAAGTCACAGTAATGAAGCTTCTGCCTATTACTCATCCCAGCCAGTAATTTAGAAATAAGAAAACAGTTGACCAGAGAATTACAGTGTGGTTGTCTGATTCTTAATGAGCATCCCAGGGCCACAGGCTCCCTCACCATCAGAAAGAGCCTTCAGAATCCTCTTCAGGGGAGTGTATTTCTATTACACCTCACAGAAAACTTCCTTTTTGAAAGACCTTCATTTAACATCCTGAATTCATCAAGAATAGAACTTTCTCAGTCACTTCTTATTCCTTACACCTTCCCTTATATCTCCCACAGGTTACTGCTTTGATACCAACACTGTGAAGCAGGCAAGCCTCAGCCCAAACAGCCTGTGGCCTCCATGAAATGCCATCTGTGGCTCCCAGGGAGGTTGTTCCTGTCACTGCAGCACAGGCAGGTCAGTTTGGCCGCAATGGTCTGGTTTTGTCTGGCCATTGCAGGTACGTGGACCAATCACCAAGCTCCACAAACTTAGAGTCAGCATTTTAAGGTTCAGCTTTATTTTGGTCAGAAGCCAGTCCTGCAGACTTCCTTTCAAACTCATAGCCATGTGCCCTCCCTCTTCTCCAACCCTCTCCTCTCTCAGGCAGGAGATATTGATCAATGACCTTTGATCAAAGATGATTGATCAACAGGCTTTTTGATTGGGCTGGAATGGGATCTTTAGCAGTTTTTTCCACTGTGAAGCCAAACAGGCTGAGGCAGTTGCCATGGATCTAGAATTACACATGAATGTACTCCTCGATGGATCACACCTTCTCTCACACTTCCTTGCAGATTTTCAACTGCTTCCGATTTTATCTTAATATCCTAGAGCCTCTAAATATTTTTGCTGTTAGCTAACTTGCATCTTTTTTAATACAAATGAAGAAGTAGTAATAAAATGTCCACCCTTCTAATATCTAGTTTCAAATTGTTTGGCTTGTGCTTAGAACATAAAAGAATGTACACATAGGAGACCTTGGTGTCTTATTGTGCTAAGTACACTCGTCTCTAATACAGTGACTTGGAAATGTGATCATGGATTAAGACCAAAGACTAGAAATATAAAGCCTCCAGGATGGACAGCAATGTCTGCTTTTGCTTAAACAGACAGGAGGGGGGTTTGAAGGCAGGAGATCAAGTGCTAATTATCAGAATTATTGATGAATACAATGTCTATTTCTAAAAATGTTAGCCATTTATTTAGGCACACAGATCCATAGGCAAACAAACCTGCTGTACTCTTTGCCTCAGGAATGTTTCCTACAACATTAATCCGTGTATTTTTTGTCTTAAATAGCCACTATCAAGCCAAATGAAAAAAATTATGTAGTTACTTCACAATGAAGTGTTTGTTCGAAAACTCAAAAAAAAATTACATCTGTTTTGTTATTAAGAAAATTCAGGTTTGCATACACACTATTCCTATGCATGGCTGCTTTTGAAATGAGAATCTTCTGCACAAAAGTTACTTTTCTGTGCAACACTTGGTCAAAAATCCAGAGAAAAAAAATTCCTGATGTTCAAACAAACTCTACCAAGTAGAATAATTTTAAATTCTATTCCAATAGAAAAAATTTGTAACCAATCTTCAGTCTGGAGAAAAGATAAACTTATACCAATATCTTTCTTCTAAGGATCTATAATCTTAAATTTCAGAGTTAAAAGAATCAGAAAAGAACAGATTTCTATGACTGATTCTCTACCTACTATATACTCAATTTCCTTATTTAAAGAGTTCAGGGTTTTGAAATCAGGTGACCAGTCTGTGCTCTTCCTTTCAGTGCTCTAATACTTACATATCATTCTGCTATTTTAAAAGAGTTAGTGAAAGGGGGGGAAGGGCAGGTATTTAGGGCTGTCATCTTCATTAGCCATCTCTTGGCTTTCATGTTGGTTACATTCTGCTTACTGGATTTGCTATTTTAATGATTTAAATAAGAATAAATGCTCTGAGAAGAGGAAGGAACTAAAAAGATAATTGTAGGGTTGTTCTCTGATCCTATTCCTACTTGATCACATAGGATTCACTAACCATTTGTTCTCATAGTGTCTCCAGACATCAGAAGTGGCAGCTAATACAAGAGAAGTGCAATTTACTCTGGAAGTGTACCCCACTAATGTTCAAACAGCCAATGTAGGAAATGCCGGGTTATTTTTAGAACAACAGCAATAATAATAACTATTCAGAACTGCAGCCATGCAAACTGATTAAAACAGTGCTAGTCCTGAATTAGTGAGATTTGACTCTGGTAAGACCATTTTTTGTTGCAGCAGAAAAAATTCCTTTTTGTGTGTTACTGCTTCAGTACAGCACTATGCCTTGGGCAGACAGGCCAGGGCAGTGAGGAGGATTACTGCTGCAGGACTCTGCACTCTGGGCAGCATGATGCATTCTAAGGCAGATTACTGTGATTTGCCACCATGTAATCCACAGATATGATTGCATGTCATTTCAGAACTAAGTGGAACCGTCTGCCCCTTTGTGTTCAATCAAAAGCCACACATTGACTCTCAAATTACATCTGCATTTACCACCTAAAACATGAAAGGGAGCTTGTTTTTTCCAGCAGAATCTCCACTCTTTGTGCACCAAATTCAGTAACCCACCTGCTCTGGTGTGCACAGCAGTTCCCTTCTTCTCCCACAGACAAGATGATGGGATTTATTTCAATCAAGAATCTATTTTCCCCTTTTCCCTTTTGGGCAGTTCCAGGTTCTCAGGCTCCAGCTCTGGCCAGTTTTGTAAAAATACAAGTTTCTGAATTGTGTAATAAATCCCCTGCCAGTGTGAAAAGCCTTGGGGTCAGTATGTACCTTTTTCCTTTAAAGCTAAGCCTATATAATAGGACAGCTGTATTTCACAGGTGCCATTATTAGCTGTGTAGCAAAGAAGGACAGCTGTAAAGCTCAGCTTAAATGACGTTCCCTCCTAAAGAATACCTTGTATCCCCATAGGGTGAGGCAAATAGCTGCTGTCAAACCTCATACATGAAAACTTAAATAAAAAGAGCCTTATCACTGTATCTTTTTAGATGGGAACAGAGATTATAGAATGTGTTCAGGTCACCTAGGAATTCTGCAGTGCAACAAAATGGACACAGATCTTCAAAATTCTACCTCACCAACTATAAAGCTTTTCTTCTGTTTAAGCAATCAGAAGCAGTTTAACCGGCATGACTTTTTATCCTTTTACAAACTAACTAAAATGCTTATATAAGGCCATATATTTTCTAGTGGATGAAATACCATTTCTGGGGACCTCTCTGCCATGTTGTTTTGTAGTTTTAATCCGTTTGATGCCAGCAGTGATAAGATTTACCCCTACCCAGAACAACACAGAGCTCAACCCCAGAAGCCATGGATCTGACTGACATTTGAAAGACCGTAGACAGTAGTTTCTATTCCTAGCATCATCAAGCAGAGCCTTGGAGGAGACTGTGGCTTCCTTGGATTGACAGCTGATGGCTGCCAAGGGGAACAAATACTGGGTATAGATTTTCCTATTTCCTCATATAAGTCTCTCACCAAAAGAAGGCTCCTTAGGAGGCGGGAGGGAGGGGAGAGAGGGTGATGCAGAAGATAAAAACAGCAGCACAATCCCACTAATCATATGTCTGAAGATAGCATTGTTTGAAACAATGAAAACAGACAGGATAACACCCATCTCTACTCATTTCCTTTTCCCAGAACATCTTCCCCTTGGAATACATGAGTCACCTGGACTAAGTGTCAGGTCTGATTGCTGTTACAGGTAGTGTTGGAACACATACCATAGTAGAATCAGAGTTGGAAGGGACCTTAAAGATCATCTAGTTTCAACTCCTCTGCCTTAGGCAGGGACACTTTCAACTAGACCAGGTTGCTCAAGCCTCATCCAATTTGGCCTTGAGCACTTTCAGGGACAGCCCTGTGGGGCATCCACAACTTCTCTGAACAACCTGTGCCAGTGCCTCACCACCCTCACAGTAAAAAATTGCCTCCTAATATCTAATATAAACCTATAGTCTTTCAGTTTGAAGCCATCTCCCCTTGTCCTGTCACTACATGCTCATGTAAAAATGTCCCTCTCCAGCTCTCTTGTAGGCTCTCTTCAGGTACTAGGAGACTGAAATTAGCCTGAAATCAGTCTTCTCCAGGCTGAACAGATCAAACTCTCAGCCTTTCCTCAAAGGAGAGACGCTCCATTACTCTAATCATCTCCTCTGGACTCACTTCAACACCTTGATGTCCTTCCTGCGATGCAGGAGTCCAGGTAGCATCTCATGAGTAACCATTTACAATTCTAAAAAGTACTCATTTTAAAACAAAGCAAGCCAAAATTTCCAAAACCAGAGTTTCTTGTGCCATTGCCAGACTAGTTTCTAGTCTTCCATGTCGGTCACTAGGAGTCCTCATGGTTTAGCATACTGAAAAACACCTCATGGCTGCTTTCTAAAAACCTACAGCCTAGGCAATCTAATCAAGGAACTGGCATGTCCATGTGTTAGTGCCAGCTTCCACCCTCCAGGGGTCAGCTGTGCAGACATGGAATGTGTGAGTCAATGCACATACAATAACAAGCAATGTTCAAAGCAGCACATGCTGATTGGTGAACTGTGTATGTCTGAGACCTCCATCCCAGCACACTGATTGCTACAGCTTTCATTCCTTTTTGTTCATGATCATGAAGCAACAACCTCTAGTGTTTCAGCCCAAGAAATAGGGCAGTCTCCTCCCCACATCAAAGAGACCTCTAATATTAGTGCCTTGAAAAACAGGACTTCAACTGCTATCCAGAACGACTCAAAAACAAACTGAAAACAAAAGCCAAAGCCTCCTCATCATTATACAACTGCAAATGTTTTGGTCCCCCATGTCAAACAAGCTTAGTTTTGACATGGACTTCTAAAGTTTCTGCTGGCTTGGCAATCAACACCCCTGTCTCACAAACTTCTTAATATCCTAAAATTCCACAGCTGAACAGCAAGAAATGATCTGATGAGAAACGATGGATTAATTAATCTCACATATCTGTTTAAGAAAATGACAGGAATGAAATAATTTAAAGCTAAAATTCTGTGCATGTCTTTCTTCTGAAAGACTCTTTGTATCAAATGCTATGAATCCATGTTACTCTGCCACCAGTAAGGCTTTTGCAATGTAGCAGTGGCAATAACCTGTGGTGAACTGTCAAGAACAGTTAATTTGATACTAAACACATTTCCAACAAGTAATTGACAAAGATATTTTCTAGGTGCTAAAGTATTTTTGTGTCACCGAATTGGTATCACAAGTGCCTCATGCCCTCCAGCAGGAAGAAATATCTGCAACAAAGGCGATTTTTTTAAAGCATGGTTTTGGCACTTTCTAGAGACCTCCTATTCAGCTAACGGCTCTAGCAAAAGTTTACAAGCAGAGAGGCAGGCTGGATGCTAGGAGAACACTGCCATTCCTCCCAGGGAGCAATTGGAGGTCTGTCAGAGCAGCTAGGGGCAATGCAGAAAACTTTCCAGGAAGCCACAGACATTTTTATTTCTCTCTAGCCTTTTAGCTGTCTGGCAAGCATTAGAAACTCCTGCTTGCATCAGCCCTAAAGAGGACTGCCCATGCTACCATCTCATAAAGAAGGCTCTGGGGTCCCAAGACCACCACAACATCACATGCAGGCCATGTGCTCTGGTGGCAGCCATCTCCATTCCATGCAGATATTTTAATTTGCCACTTTCAAAGCAGCTGTGTCAGTACAAGCAAACTTGGAGGGGGCCACACTTACCCTGAGGAACCAGCTGCAGAAGGAATTTGATGAGCAAACTCACACTTGTGCTATTACAGCTGAGAACATGGCAGGGGTGCTTTCTTCCCTCCCTGCAGTGGCTGTGATCATCATTTAGGCAGTCACACAGTCCTGCTCCTGCTTGGCTTCACGATGGATTAGAAATGCAAGGGTTTGGTGTAACACAGTAAGAAAGCCGCACACTAAGGCTCTACATCAAGGCATTTGAGAATCATGTTCATGACATATTGCATAAAGAGATAAATAATGTTCTTCTGAAATGCTGGTTTCCATCTACAACAACACTAATAGAGCACTTATTAAAAGAGCAGCTCTTACAAACTTTGGAAAAAGGGCAGAGAATAAGCAAAGTGCTGTGTATTTGCATTCATACTGAGATCCTTGGGTATTAAAACTGCTATAACTTTTTTTTTAAGCATCATCTGTTGCATTCTTGAATACAGTCAACCCCTGCAGTCCAGAGACTTGGGCAGAAACAAAGCAAGCATATGGTACGTCCCACAGAAATTTATATTATTATTTTTGTGCAGAAGTACAAGTTTTCATGAAACTAAAAAGAATATTTACCATACTTTCACACATACATCTTTACCTCAATCTATGCAAAGTCAGAGGGTAGATGGGAGTCTGATGGAACTATCCCTCTATAGGGAGGACCCATAACCACAGAAAATACACTGCATTGTTCTAGGAAAGAGAGAAGATCAAGAAATGCATCCTATTTTAGCATCACGATCTGCTTGAATTGCTTAAAGATGCCTACATACCTAAACACCAGGTATATGAAAAGCAGGAACTTTCAGTTAATACTGATGCAGTGATCAACATAAATACATTCACAGGACACCCCTCCTCTCCACATTCTGGATTTCTGGGAAGGGATCACCACCATGAAAGCTAGGGAGGCCCTCATTACTGATGGGACACATACAGGGAAGAACATTTACATATATATAATTCGTAATATATCTGAATTTTGGGCTCACTTCTCATGGAGTGCTCTCTTCAATTGTCCCTGTTTCAACCATGATTATCCTGAGTCACAGGAGTTTATGTTTGGAATGTGCCCTTTGCCTGTCAGGGGTCCACCTTTATCTTTTCATTCCAGGTGGACTTTCCAAAGCAAGGCATAGTAGATCAAGGCAAAGTTTTATGTGGAAAGTGTATGACGTGAATTTAGTGTTTCAGTTTCGTGGTGGCCAATCTGAAACATTTTAAATTTCATCAGATTAGGCATAAGTGTTGTGATGCTCAGAATCACACCATATGCATCACACTGTGAACCCACCTATTTCTGATGTCCAAAATCCAGCTTGGTTAAAACAAGAAAATTATTTCAAATATTCCAAAATTAAAGAACAATGTTCATACTGACATACCAAGCTAAAGAGTCAGTCATAGAAGCCAATCTGTGACAGAATAGTAGGAAAACCCTAACATGACTATATCCAGACATCTTAAACACAGGTTTGGCTGGCAGTCTGGAAAATGCTAAGTTTAAATGCCAGTATTTGCACTTGATAGTACACTAAATGCATAAATCCTTTAACATGATACTTTGCTTGAGTCAGAATTCTATGCCTATAAAGCTATTAACACAAAACCACAAACGTCCCAGCAGTTTAAGAGGTGGAAACTGAGTTACTGACATGTTATTGGGGTTTTAAGGAAGCAGGTACATTATGGAAAACTATTGGAAAAGAATTAATTTTTAAAAAAATGTTTTGTTAATGACATATCATCCAGATATAAAAACTATCATTTGCTTTTAAGGCACTTGGGTTATCATACATGTGGCTGTTGATGATTTTTATGATGAAATAAAGAGTTGTTCTCAACACAGAGTAATAGGAAAAGTTCAAACATGGAAAATATTTTTCGTGTTACTTGAAGAATCAGTTTTCTCAGGATTTTCACTTCTACATTTTAGGGGAAACCAAAGTATCCAATTTGTCTTTTTTATTTATTTCATTTTTTTCCCTGAAAAGATTTTGACATTCTGTAGTCGCTTGTTTTAGAAAAACAAGGGTCTTTTTTTTTCCCTTAAACCCACATCTCTTTGGTAAAAAAAATAGACATTTCAAAATAGAAACTGAAAATTCTTATTAAGAAAAAATAGAACATACTAGGTTTAAAAATCTTTTGACAGGAAACTGTTGGCCAATCCTACTCCTAGAAGCTTATTGATCCTTTATTTGTGAAGAATTAGCTGCCTGAGAGCTGCCAGCAATTTGTAGTGTGCTTCATTGCCTAATGAGTATCTCATCACATTTCAGCAATAATTTTTGCCTCAAGTTGAGTATTTCAGCAGCAAGAGATTGTTTTGGTGCTTCTAATATGCTTTTCCTCTTTGCACCCCAAGAGTAGTGGACAAGAGGAGCTCTGGAATAAACAGATAAGCCTATTTACCTGATGAAATGATAATGGCTCTTAACAAGAGCAGATTTTGAATTCCTCTTTAGAAAGAAGGTGAATTCTTTTCCAACACAAGACAGTGACGTGTCCTGTTGAACTGATTACTACATCTGACACATTAGCTCATGTAACAAAGAAAAGGCCATTGTATTAGTCAGTACACCTTGTGGGTACAGAGTCTGACATTCGGCTCCAACCTCAAACACTGGAGAGCTTTGCTCCTCTCTCCTGCACCACGACTCCAAGGGCAATGCACGTGGGACACTGGGTTTCAGGGACCTGCACTAATTGTGCTCTGCTATTAAAAGACACCTTAGAAGAGGCTGTGCCTCTGCACTGCAGCCCTGAGGAAACAAAACCCTAACTGCACCAAAACAAGAGGTGAGAGTCAACTTATTAATGTGCCTCTTGGTGTGTGTGACTTATTGTGTGTGCTGGTCCACCTCCATGAAGAGGATGGAGGTTAAATCAGTTCCACTGCAGCTGGATTACAGCAACTAATGGCATATTCAGGCAGACCCTCATTTTCCTTAGTCAACATGCAATAGGACAGGCTCCAGCAAATAATCTGTGGAAAAACATCCTTTTCCCCACAGCATTTTGTCATGTTACTCAGGTTCCACTCCCAAATTTAGATAATTACTTTCTCTTTTCTATACCTTATTTTCAGATTCAAATCACTTACTTCACTCTAGTGCTGAACCAGTGTTGTTTTTCTTCCTTTGCAAGAAACATGGAACTGAAAAAGCAAGATTCTTATTGTTGCCAACGGATTCCACCTTCCCTCAGAACAAGGAGAGTGTCCATGCAAGTGAAAATAAGCTTACTGCATAAGGGGCATATGGTATAGAAAAAAATTGTCAGGCTATTATTTTTGTGTATTTCCACTACACCATGATTCTGTGCCAAACTGTGTCTCTTTCTCCTGAAAACCAAATTAAAGTATCCTTGCTGCATGACATGATTTCTTGGTGGTTTTTATAGGCAGCCACAGGAAAATTAAGTTACGTGAATTTTAGTCAGAAAGTCTTGTTTCAGGTTCAACAAAACTGGGAAGTGATTAATCCTCTTTTAAAATATTCCAGATGAGACCTGACGCATAAAAAACCCCAGTTCCAAAGTGGTTCCACCCCAGCAGGGTGATTCCTTATGTAAAGGCTGAAACTGTCCATGCATCAGTGAATAAAGCAGCTAGATTTTTCAGTTCTAATAGAATAGTATGTTAATAAAAGATTTCACCTTATGTGTTTCCTAAAGATATGACAGTAGCAGACTTTGAAATCATCACATTTTGCTGAATTTTTCAGTGACCTTAGAGGTAACGAAACACCCAGGCCAATTCCTAGAGGCCAGGTAACACAAAGTAACCATGAGGAGCATAGGCCATGAATCCAGAGAATCCTCTTCTTGAGCACTATGTCATATAACCTTTTTGAAGACCTCCTTACAGTGCATGCCCAACGTTAGGGTTTACCTTTAGTGTGGAAAGAACACACGTGCATATCTGCCCTTGTCTCTGATTGCAAACATTAAAGTAAATCCTCATGCAGGTCAACAGAGCAGCAGGAGGGAGGGAGGTCATGGCTACACAGAGTGCCCACTATGCCTGCCTCCAGCTACCTTGCCACCAGCCTGCATTCCTGAGCTTTCCCTGCTGCACAGCACCAGTGGTATATCTGCAGCTCACAAGGCCGTATTTCTGCTCCTCAGAGCTAACTTGCTATAGCTACACAACGCTGCACTATGTCATGTAGACATAACTCACATTTCTGGTAATGCAACCTTACTCCTAGACGGAGTTATGATGATTAGGTTTCAGCAATCATGCCGCTCAAAACAATCTAATTATGAAGAAGAAACCTGACAAGACCAAAAAATAGCAGACTGAAAGACACCTCAGATATACAGTTGTAATCCCTGTTCTCAGTCAGCTACCATTGCTTCAGCACTGTGCATTAGCACGCTTTCATGCGTGATCCAGTCACTACTGATCAGTAAGAAAGTTCAGCCAGCCCAGTCAGGCAAAATGGAATTAGAAAGCAGACTGCCATCTGTATGCTGAAAATATTCCTCACCTTTCCAAAGGTCTCATATAAGCATTCTGAAGGGAAGAACAGATCTTTTGGAAAGATCTTATTGAAAGAAATCCTTGGCATCTTCATTTTCATATGTGTGTAGAAGATATTGTTTTGTAATCTGAATCTGTTAAAAATGCATAATTGAAACAAATCTCTCATTTTTTTCCAAAGGAAGGAAGGACGAAAGCAAACACTAATAGTTTGCTTTCAAAGCTTTGACATTGACTTGGCATTCTGCTGTATTTAATGATAGCTCTACAAAGAAACAAGTTACTGTCTTATGTGGGAAAGCATATTTGTGGCTGAGAAAGTGCTGCAAAAATTGCAGAGAGCTTTGATAATTTTATGCCACATTTTCACCCCTGTTTTTACAGCCAATTCATTCAGTCAAAAGTCATGTTTTCTGCTGCTTATTTTTTTCATTTCCTATCTCCCAATTTAATGTTTTAGTTCTGGGTTGAATATCATTTTGTGTGATGAAAGGTACCAAGACACAACTAAGGCTATAACAGTTTGTGAAATTTAATTCCTTCAGCTCATTCCATGAGAGGGGTCTTGAATCAAAACACAGGTTACATTGCATTGCTTTTATATTCTCAGCTCTCTCCTAACCCAGTCAGGCCTCTTTCACTATGTAAATACCTTTATCACAGCCACACTTTCTAACAAATCAGTTTTGCACCAGCACATCAAAGTTCCCTTGGGATCCAAAAGGGGGTGTCTGGCTGAAGTTCAGACACAGCTTGTTCTTGTGTTTCATTCCACTTCACTGCAGACTTTTTCCTAGCAGGAGCTAAGAAAAAGAAAAAATTCCAGCTCCTATGTTTTGGGAAGAAAGACCCCAAGTGATTTTGCACCTGATTCAAACCTCTGCAATTTCTCAGAATTTTTTCTCTTGATTTCAGACAATTTTCTGAGTTCTCAATCTATTTCTAGAAAAAGCCAATAGATTATATTGTCCTCCATTGCTTCAACATTTGAGACTTCTTAATAGAAAACAGACAGTAAAGGCCAAACCCTTAAAACATACAAACCTTTTGAGACGAGCAGCTAAAAGTTGGTCATAAGCTTCTTGATTTTTGTTGTGTTTCAAATGTCATTACATTGTTGCTATGGCAGTTGTGTTTCCTGTCAGAATGTTTAGTTTTAAATGTGCACATTTCATAGGATTCCCTACTTCTCTGAATTTCCTCAGAACATATAAAATGAAAGATTTTACAACTTAACTTAGCTCAAGAGATAATGGTTCTCCACTCTCTAACAAGGCCTTCTTTTCTCCACTGTGTTAGCTACTAAAGCTAAATAAATATTGGGAAAAAAAAAGGAAAACATTTAAAGGGCTCTTTCTTTTTTCCCCTTAGATTATATGTAATTATTTTATTCATTTCACAATTATAGCCTTGCCTTCAGGCTGGGTAAGACCTTTTTTTTCTTAAATATAAGGAACAAAACCACAACTTTTTGCTTTCTTTACTTTAAAATCTTGCCTTTTCACAGGCCAAGCCTCCTGTAAGGGAGAATAAATATTGCTTGGACTATGGGGATGGGAAAACTGGACCTTGCTCTCTCTTCTGTAGCAAGCATTTAAAAACTATATTTTCTAATTTTTGGCTTAATCCCGAAGCATATTTCTTGCCTCAGTTTAGTAGACACTGACAAGAGAAATCCAGTTGAAAAAGCCCTTTATAACCCTTCAGTTGTGCATCCGTCTTCCTGTGCTAGTGTGAAGGATATGACTCCCAGCAAGGTCCAGCAAGGGGAACCACAAGCTTAGTGCTGAGCACCGCTGCTGTTCAAGTGACCCTGTCTTTTTTGGGTAACAGTAATCAGACCCCTCATTCTCTTTCTTTATCATCAGGAGTTGCTACTGAGGTCCAGACGTTCAAACATAAAGAGCTGATGCAGGGATTGCTTCTCTCTCATGGGATTAAAGCTGCATCAGTTCTGTGCGGCCTCCAAACTAAGGAGCCCACAAACTGCTGGGGCTTCTTCAGGTAATCTGTCAGGCAGGAAAGAGCTCCACATCCATGCTTTCATAAGCAACGCCCACATCATCCTGCATTCACCCTTCATGTCTCCAGAAGATTACATGCAGAAGCTGGGCTTGTGATATGACATATTTTAATACAGAATCACTGTGGTATGATCCCCAACGTGATTAGCACAGCTCAGCCCTAGTTGGGATAGATTATTCCTATTAGTTTCCAACTGATCTTGGAACACAAGTATTACATCTGATTTTAATGAAACACAAGACTTTGTTGTTTCCAGTCAGCTAATGAAACAGTTGAACCTTCTCATGACTTGCTGTAATTATACCAAAGGCTGTGCATTATCATGAACAATGCCAACCCCTTTACAAGATGTAAAGTTAATCCTCCAGTACTTGTGTATTGATATGTTTAGAAATGTAAACTGAGGAGTGAAAAGAAATCACTTCTATCCTGGTGAAATGTGACCATACCTGGCACAGAAGCTTTCAAACAATATGCTGTGGCAGTCTCTTAGTTAGATGTAATTTTATGTTAACAGGAAAAGTCACTTTAAAATATGTTTTGTTCATGAAAGCCTCAAGCACATACACAAGTTAATCACATTTTAGAAGATCATGTTAAAGTACGTGTAAAAAACCAGAGGCGCATTATGAGGAAAAAAATTCAAGGTGGAGACATTACCAAGGAATTTCTTGCTTTTGACAGCTTTTTCAAAGACTCTGGCAAGATGCTGTACTTTCAAAACTAAAAGCTATTTCCATTGGGTGGCTTGTTTTGCTTGTAAAACAGCTTGGTGGTCCTGGGACAGCTCTTCCTGGACTAATGTTCTTCACACAAAAGCCACTACTCTAATTGGCATTAACTATAATTGGCATTAACTGTTCCCTGCTTTGGCAGCCTCATCTGAGAAACCAAAAATCAAATCCACAATGTAGATCGAATTGCCCTTAATGGCCCCTCCACACCAGGGTTAAGGGCATGCTGAGAGTAAGGAAATGCTTCTGTTTGTTGAGGCAGGCAGAGAACTGCAGTTTCTCCACCTGTCCAGTCTGAAGAGAGATTAAGGATCTACTGAATGATTAATTAAAAGACAGAGCACCAACAGATCCTCTTTGGAAAAATGGGGAATTTTAGTGGCAAGCATTAGGAAACCTCTCTCTGCCACTGAGTTGCAAGGTGGTCTTCAACATATCAGTCTCTGTGCCTTCTAGCATGTGTACACCTGTTTTAAAATACCATCTCTCTGGCAAAGTATGCACAGATGGAAAGGGGTGTTTAAATATCAGCAAACTCTAGCACATGGTTTCACAAAATGTAGAGCTCTTATAACCCTTGGGGCAGGAGTGTGGGAACAGCAAGCATCATCCTGTGCAAAGTTACCCTGTTCCTGGTTACAAAGTGATGCAACCTGGAAAGGGTTCACTTTTGGTCTCTCTTTTCCCATTTAGTTTTTTTTGCTTGTGAGCAAAGGTATCTGTGCAGGTCTTTTCCATATGTATATAAAGACCCCTCTGCAAGGGACCACAGATCAAAGGCTGATAAGCATAAGCACAAACCTGCAATAAACCCCATACTGACAGAAAGAGGAGTGAATGAGGCTGAACTGGGTGCGTTCTGGCCAAAGACTGCAGCTCCATCTTTTGTAGCTGCTCTGATGGCTGATAGCCACTGCTGCCAATGGCTCTCTTTATACAGTAAGAAAACTCTAACTGTGGAAAGCATTTTAAAACCACTGTGACTTTCTCCTTCCTGCCAAGTTGAGTTAGGGAGGAACTACATAGGTTCTGTGACACCAAGGGAGCAGCACAAAACCATTCTGGCAAAAACCATGATCTCCATATTAGCCTAAGTCCACTGACTGCACATAGGCCCAAGGCCATAAAATGTTGACCCTGGACTTTGGAGGGTTTCCAGTGAGAACAAACAGCCTGTACTCCCAGTTCTCCTTCCATCCAGATAAACAGTTCTATACTAGTATTTAGTAAGATTTTAACCACAGCCTCCTA
Source organism: Geospiza fortis (assembly GCF_000277835.1). NCBI lineage: Eukaryota > Metazoa > Chordata > Aves > Passeriformes > Thraupidae > Geospiza > Geospiza fortis. The sequence continues at coordinate 25,533,360 of NW_005054298.1, read as the reverse complement.
ACTGTAACCTTTCCTTTAAAAAACCCTACATTTTTCAACAACAGCACAGTTAAGAACTATTCCTTCAAATGAGTTAAGAGCATTAGCAGATGGAAAATTCAAATGCTGTTACATATAAAAGACAGAGGTGAGGTTCATGCATACTTGCATCAGAAATTTGAGTATATGGCTTTGCTCAGTCTTCTTATGCCTTCATACCCAATATCATCCAAAAAATACTTGTAAATGCAGTATGAACAGCTGTCCATCTTTCCTGCCCTGTATTTTCACACAGACAAACATACATACTAACTCCCCAGCCACTAAGTCTAACTACTAATTCCAAATGCAAGCAAACCAACTGTTGTTAACTATTCATTTGTATGGCCATGTCACCAAGGATCTCAAAGTATGAGATCACTGTTGTGTTAGGTCTTGGACTGGTACAGAAGAAAACAATAACCTGCTTCAAGGTGTTTCAAGGATGTAACTATTCAGACTTTTAAAACTTCACAAACTCCTAGGCTCACAACAAAAAAAAATTACTGATAAGCTAACAGTAATAACCAGTATTTAAGGCAGAAACCATAAGCTTCCACAGATGTAACCTTGTGGCTATTTTTTAAGGTCAAATTTTCCATAGTCACATTTGAGCTGAGGTCCGCTGTGGAAGAAAACAAAATTTTCAAAGTAGAATTCTCTCAAACTTTGAAGTCTCTAAAAAACATCCCCAAACAAATAACTATCTTATGACCTAGACTTTCTTAAACCATAATTATTTTCCTTTTGGGATTAGGAATGCTTCCTTTTCCTCCTCCGACCAATTTTATGGCACTTGTTTTGTTGTTTTCTGATAAATACACTGTAGAAATAAAAGCACAGATTTATAATAAAAGGATATATATTTAGCTCATAAAACTAGTACAAAAATGGCAAGCCTCTCATGACACCCTTCAGACACTGGTCTACATACTGATGGGTATTTAGATGGAGCTTCCAGCGGCAGCAGAGCACAAAAGCTGCCATCTCACTGTTGCTACCCAGCTTCTAACACACAAGGCCTCATAATAATAATGGCTGATACTCTTTGTCAGCAGTGGCAGACAAGAGTTTCTGCTTTTGACTTCTATTGCACCTGAGGCTGTGAAGTTCAGCCTTTGCAAGGGTTATCTTCCTATAGAGGAAACAAAGCAACATAAGATTGCTGCTCCTTTGGGGTTCTCTAGCCAGCTTCATATAGGCCACTAGAAGTTTAATTAAATATCAAATGAACTTCTGGCACTTTGTAGTATAAATGGAATAACATCTTAAGAAACCTTGCGCCAGAAAACTGGTAAATTAATGAGTGGAAGAAAAGCAGCATTTCTGTGTGAAGAAAGGATTCCACTTGCATTATCTGGTAGTCTTGAGGGCTGCAGGCAGTAAAACGTTCTCTTTGCATTTCTCAAAAGCCTGATCATTGCTTGTTCAAAGTTCTTTTTCTTTACTGATTACTCCTACTCCCTGGTAAGGAGTGACAGAATGGGTGAGGTGGGAAGGCACCTCAGGATATCACCTAGTCCAACACTGCATTTCAAAGCAGGGCCAACAGAGCAGGTCGCCTAGGATCTTTTCCTGAGGCAGAAATACTGCCTCTTTTTCTGCCACTAGAACAAACCCCAGGATTCCAGCAAGAAGGGAAGAAAGACTCTGTAAGAAGCCTTAACCTAAGCTCTCTTTATGAATCTGTGTGTCCTTTTCCACTCATTCTGCTGCAGCTCAGTACTTTGATGTCCACTCCAAACACAGTGAGCACTACTGACACACAAACTGTGTCAAAGCTGTTAGCCAGAAATCAATAAACCTCCTTATGCTTAAGGCCATGAGAGACACAGAAGTCAAGTGGATAAAGCTGAGCACTCAGAAGCCTGTTGATTAGCGTTCTGTTCCCAGTTCATATCAAGTTACTTTAAAAAAATGTGCTACACTGTAGAGTGTTTTGAGATCCTGTGAATAAAACGGGCCTCAGTCCCATTCAGACACACAGGAATTCACAGCAAGTCATGAAGTGCTGTTAAAACTACTTGCACCCCTGAAATCATGATGCACGTGCCAATTTTTTAAACTGTGCTTATTATCAGATTATACAAAATTGCATGCAGAGAAAATTACACTTCATTATTTAATTCTGCATAAATAATGTTGAACTGCTCAGGAAGATAATTCATAAAGAATACTATAGTTGTTATAGTCCAAAAAGCCAATCCAGCCCATCTTCAGCAAGCATTAGAATAAACCTAGAGAAGTTCTATATTCATGAATGTGGATAGTTTTTACATCACATCTTATTTATTAGGCTGTTTCACCAAAGATGCATTATAGTGTCAAAGTACCAAAATTTAATCATCCCTAAGAGAATCATAACTGACTGGTGATATCTTCATGCAGCATCTGCTGATAGATGATCTACTTGAAAAGAAATGCTGTGGCCAAAAATCTCATACCAACAACTACAAACACAGACGTTACCATTAGCAAGACAAACGCCTCAGGAAATTAACAACAAGGGGAGACAGCTATAACAGTGATACTGACTTTTCATCAAACAATTCTGGCTTTCTAAAACAATTTGTAAGGAACCCCTATTCCTCATATTTTCATTAAACTAGATCCTATACAGCTAAACTGTGTGCTAAGCAAGCAATTGTGGGAAGGTCTGGTTAGGTCAAAGTAGGCTAGCTAGATTGTTTTTCCCTCTAGTTTTTAATTATTTCCTTGAGTACTAAAGAAAGCAGAGCAGCTGCTCTTGAAAGAAAATTCAGAGGTCTTTTGCCTGAAAGTGGATTTTCAAGAGACAGAGAAGTTTGACTATTTTTTAGGACAAAAAAAAATGAAGAGGCTGATTTTAGAATTCAAGTCAGTAGCCTACATATGTAGTGATAAGTACCGAACAGTAAACTGATTACATTTCATAAGCTGGAAAGTGCTTCCATGTGAATTCCTCCTGCTTTGTTGTGAATGGGAGAGATGGAAAGCTACTTCTGAATTTCATATAACCTACCAGTTGTTCTAAACATGCTTATGCACAGCTTCAGAGTGGAGCTTACAAATCAGTTTTGAAAATTATTAACTTCCTGCCTCCTAAGAAATGCAGCTGAGTGACAAGCAGGCAATTTTCCAAAGACACTACTTTAACTGAGAACTGCCAAATTAAAAAACGGAATAATATAAGTTCCCTCAGTGTCATTTCTTCTGACAGGCACATCCAAATTATGATACCAGTATAACCTTTATGCAGAGAGAAAAAGGAGGTAATAATATTGCATTGTTTTTCAGCAAAGCAGAGGATTAAATCTTTCCCTATACTATGTCTTATTTTTAACTATAAATATGCCAGTTGTGAAACAAGAGTACATGAGACAAGTTTGCAGGGTTCTCTGACTGATAAGGAAGTCATCTAAATTGAAATTAAAGCAGATAATCCTTTTTTCACTATTTTGTATAGATGCGTTCCCACAGTACTATACCATTCAGTATGTATACTAGCAATGATCAGCACATCTTCCCATGATAAAATATTTTGAAAATAGAAAATTTTATTTGTAAAATGAATCATCCATAAAGGTATGAAAAAACATCAGATAGCCTGCTTGCTCCTTTGCTTTATAAGATTATTTTTTTCTGAGTAGGGATAATTTTCAGTGTCAAATGCTGAGTAGCCTTGCTGGATAATCACAGCATTGCCTTTATAGCAGTTAATTGTAATATCGTATACTTTAAAAAGCTCAAGCTAGTTATCAGTTTTACCCAAGAAACAATAATATTCTTTTAAGAGGTAACTTCATCAGGTTAAGAAAGTCTGTTGTGAAGTGATTATATAATATCCAGGGTTCATCACACAAGTTCCACATGCTGTACAGTGTTTTGATACCCACATTTAACAAATACTCATCATAAAGTTCAGTTGGGAGGTGGCTACAATAGGTCAGGATACACTGGCTTAAGGATCTTAACTAATTGTTTAAAACTGTGGAACAAATGGGGTCATTTAATTAAAATTCGAATGAGGAATTTCAGGTGACTAAGGTCTGATCCTGAAATAAAGTTTGTATTGGCACAGTGCATACCCTTTCTTCAAGATGATAGATTTGCAGCATATTTTCCAGGGACTGCAGCACAGAAGAAACACAGTAGGAATGCAATGATTGGACTAAAAATAAGCCATTACTATTCCTATCCTCTTAGCAAGAGAGCTTATTGTACTTTAATAATGACATAGTGTGTTTGAATATTTTGTAATTGATTACTAACTATCTATTATTGAATTCTGTAGCTGCAAAGGGTTGCTGTGAATTACTGCTTAAAAAAACAGTGTGTGAAGTAAAAGATGGAACAACAACGTTGCAGCCACAAGGACGTCACATTTTGAAGGCCAACTCATAGAGACCCTCACAACAGTTAGTACAATACCCAATGCCAAGCAGTCACAGGATTAAGTTAGGCATAGTCAACGGAAGGACCAATGATGAAGGACAATTAAAATGAGCGCAAAAATGTACTGAAAATCGGCATGCCACTCATAAAATCCCACTCTTGCAAAAGCTTCTCTTAGTGTAGGCACTTTTCTCCACTTTAAAGGTAGAGAAAAAAAAACCTTGTGGCAATCATAAGACCATACAGAAACACCAGGAATTTCCAAGTGACTTAGGAGTTAGGCAGCCAAGTGTTATCCCAGCAGTATATGGGAAGAGAAACAAATTATTATCTTACCAGATCTTCTCAAAGCAAGGTAAACCAAATGGCAGTCACCAGAAGACCTCCTTGGAGCTATTGATCGAGTGCTGTTGTTGCATCAGAAGAGTTCAAGCCTAACAGAACAGCAGGTAGGATGCTAAAAGCAGAGAGGTGGTTTTCACTCAAGCATGGGAAGAGGAGAGGGAGAAAGAGAAATGGGGTGTGCACATTCCTGCAACCTGAAGTGCCAGGCACTAGTGGTCTAAACCAATGGAGTAAATTCTGAGCCAGGAAATACCTTGAGTAGGCTACCTAATAGAAATTTGCTGTTAACTACTCCTTTTTGTTTAAAGCAAGTAGCGACACAGTGTCAGGAGATTTCAATCACAGCACAACAATTGTCTCAAACAGTGGTTTCAGGTTCCTCCATTACCACCCTCCCGCACTGTCTTTTGTTGCATACCATCAGGAAGGTGCTCCCATAAGGACAAACCAAGGGCTGATGTTTAGAATTTAATTCATAGTTTAAACTATACTGCTAATATTATTTTTTCCATCTCCTTTCTCATAGTACCCTTAAAAGATTTGCAGACTTGTCTCCCCAACACACTTAATTGTTGCCTAGGAAGTTTATTACATAGTTGTTAACTTTCAATGCTTCTAGTAGTCAGTTGGAATTTAATTATAGCAACTATCCAAATAAATCTTATTCTGTAGATTAAATAACAGCTATTCTTAAGTAAATAACATTTGACTATCCTCCCCCTTTCTCTGTCATACATAAGCATTACTTGGAATACTAAAAACCTTGCACAACATGCCATTTCCTAGCTGTTTGGTCTTGCTAGATACTGCTCCAGCAGCCATTTGTTTTATTAGAACCCTAGGATCATTGGGTTGGAAAGGACTTTAGGAGGTCTCTACTCCAATCTCCTGCTCAAAGCAGGCCTAGATATGATGAAATCAGATCCATACACTGGGATAGATCCACAGCCTCCCATTTTTTAAATCATGATGCCTGGAGCCTTGACATGGGGCAGGATCAGGGTGACTAATGGCTGATGGCAGTGAGCATTGTGCCTTTAAGCAGAGTGGGTGTTCTGATTCCAACCAGCATGGACTAAGGAAACTGGTGTTATAGAGCGATCATTTGGGGTTAACGTATGATATTTGGAACATCTGAAACCTGTTATTTTTCCTAGCTGAGGTTTATCCTGAAGCTTCGTAAACTTTCCATTTTAAATTACAGAGCTTCCTTTTTTAACTATAATAAACTTTTATCTTAAAATGGTGTGTGCCTTTTAATCATTCCAAAGTATTTACTTTAATTAGGTTTTAAAAACCCTGCAGAAGACAGCACTGTTCTTAATTTTGGCTGTGAGAGTTTGCTCTGCATTCAGCTAGCAGCAGTTCCTAATACCACTGCTGAACTTCAGCCAAACAGAGCATTTGAGGCAAAGCAAGATGGCGTGAATTCAAAGAAGAATACTTGTTTTCAAGAAAACATTGGTCCAGTTTCATGGCATTAGCTATAATCCACTGGTTTAGTAGAAGAAAAGAGTTTTCATCTTTCTTTCTCTATAGACATGCAGCATGTGGCATTCTTAGAGTGTCAATGTTTTCCTTGGTTTTCCCAAGCATCATTAAAGATTTGAAGCTCAGAAATCCTGTGCATCCCCAACCTAGCAAAAATGCCTGGGAGCTGCAAACACTTACCTCTTAGCAAATTTGGTTCAAATGATATGTCTAACCAGAAGGAAAAAGACCCAAACAACTTGGGGTTGGGGAATAAAAAAGGTTGTTACCTGGAGTTGCTGGAACTTCCTGCCTGAGGCTATAATAGCTTCCTACCTGAGACTACAACAGCAACAAAAACAAGACAACTAAGATCTAAACTGAGGTTTATCAGTTCGACTACAGATAACTGAGCAGCTCAAAGCAAGCACTGTCCCAAGATAAAAACCAAGATGCCTTCTTTCTCTGGCATTTTAAATCAAGGTAGTTAACCTGGCTGAGCGAGTCTGAGTTAGCACAGGCTACAGCAGATTTTACAATTGTCACAGTGATAGACTTTTCTATCCAAGCAGTCACAATAGTTCTGTCCCTTTTCTGGTGTGGGGTCTTGCAAACAAAGCCTGAGATAGGAGAGAGACTATGGGTTGAGTTCATTTCTGCATCACTTTCTTACTGAACCTGAGGTTCTCATACTGGACTAACTGCTGGCCACAGCCAGAGGTATAGAGATGAGCATGAAGAGTGTGGGACTAAAGTTCTCCTGTTCATTCTGCAGAGACATTCTAGCAAAGAAAAACCACTACTGCTTTTTCTTTAGGATACTTTTCAGCGGGCCAGGATAACTGAAAAACATTAACTCCTGAAGAGCCATTTTGTAAGGATTTTCTATTACTCCAGCTGTACAAGCAGAAAGTCTTTCCATCTGCAGATACTCTTTGATATAAACAAAAGAGAATGTTGTTTCCTCCAGTTCTGTTTGGGAATACTGTAAGAATGGATATCACACAGGTAAGAGGCTATTGGCTCTTACCCTTCTCCCACTCAATGCATCTGAAACTTCACAGGCTTTGAAAACAGATTTCTTGTAAACTGGACTGGGACACAGGACTGGCAGCTTCAAGCACATGGACGAGGGAGTGCTTGCTTCAGCTGGGTTATAGACCTTGGGCCTCAAAAGGAGAAAATGGGAATAAAAAAACCCTTAATTTAAGGACCAGCTTCACATAAGGGTCACGGAATAATTGTGTTTCCTTGGAATGCTACTGCTCGAAAAATAAGGATGCTTGTAATGTAGATTCCTGGGTTTTAGACCGCCCTATATTCAAATGGTATGTAAGACTTCTGCATTAGCATTAGTCTCTTTTTCAGTTAGTCTTTGTTCTTGTCTGTGCTCTTAGATGTCAGTTCTGCACAGGAATAATGAGGCTAATAAACCTCACAGATGTATGCTTGCCTAGTGACATTTAGGAATTCCAGAAAGTGAATCATATTATTTATTAATCTGGCCTCTAGTCCTAATTTAGTCTCAGAACAATAGACTCTGGTTTCCCACCTAAAAAGAGCTAACGTAGCCCTTAGATGAAATGACTTAAAGTAGACTTGTAACTGAAGGGTAAGAAACATCCAAATAAATCACATACTCTGAAAATGCCAACCTGACTTTTTCTTCCAAATTTTGCTGAGCTGGGGCTAAACATGCTCTCACTTCCACTAGTGCAAAGCCCCAGTTTGCTTAGGCTTACTAGCCTAAGCAATATAAGGACACACTGAATTTTATACACATCATTTACTTCAGCATGCCAGCAGGAACTACTGAAATACGTAACACTTGATATGTGCTTCAGCATCTTGCCAGTGCAAGAGCCAAAATAAAGCTGCATGGCACTAAAGGCACTGCAGACTCAAACAGATTCAACCTGATAAGTTGCAAAATCAATTCATGGGTTCTGATCACTTTTTCTACTATGTGGATATCCTTCTCTTACAGTGTGCAAACACCTGAAACCAAATACCTTACTAATAACAATTTATAACAATTCCTTTACAAACTGGTGCAGCACATCACTTTTGTCCACACAGAAAGCACTGATGAGGAAGACTTTTTTGCCAATGACTAGTACCTTCAAACTAACTTAATTGACATCAACCATGCAAAGCTTGAGAGAATCATTGAAAAAATACTGCCATCATGCTTTCTTTTGTGTTTTGTCTTCCCCAAAATTTAGAGCAGCACTGAGTTACTCAACAGAAATGAAACAAAGAAAAGATGCTGACAACAGTGTGGAAAGAAGCTGAGAGAAGAGTACTTTAGTTTTGTTCTATGCTTCTGAGAATTATCAACAGAAGATTCTCAGCTGTAGAAATTAATTTCTTTTTCCTATTTATTATGTAAGTAATCCCAGACTGATCTTCAAAATACTCTTTCAGGTATTTTTTTCCTATTGATTTTTCCTGGAGGAGGCAACTGAAACCAGAATTGGGTCCTCTTTACAAAAAGAACTCACAGAATTTTTCATTTAAAAAGTGGCATTACAGTATCTTTCACTTCTTCCTTGCAGACATTTATAGGAGTAAAACTGTGCTCACAAGAACATTGTTAGAAAGCAAGAGGACTAGGAATGCTCAAGTCACTCCAGGGTTCAGCCGGTAAATTATCAGGAAGAGAGAATCCTGCCACGTGACTTAAATGATGAGGCACACCATAAATTTTAACTCCTTGTAACAGCAGGCATCCCAGGAAATTAACAAGTGATTCACAGGCTGAAACATATTTTTAAAAAAATCAGCCAGGGAAGTTCTATTAATTAAAATAGTAAAGTCTGCTCTTAGAAACTTCAAACTGAAGTTACAGCGACTGATGTCTCATTTGTTCCAACTGAAGCAGGAAAATTCAAAGGGTGAAATGCCATTTGCAGAGTCTTTTTGCAGGATCCTTAACAACTGGAAAATGTTCATAAACCCAGTAACTTCAGGGAACTCCTAGACTTATCTTGGCTTCCACTGAACCACACAGATTCAGACCAGCTAATCACCTGATCTTACACAGCAGTTGATTCACTGCCAATTTTTATTGTGCTTTTATGAATAATATATAAGCACCTTGAGTTACAAGTAGGTACTATTTGTTACACTGAAATAAATAGAAATAATAAGAGCAATTTGGCACTTTTTTTTTACTATGAAGTAGTATATAATTATAAGTCATTGGGAAATTCTAAGAGAAGCAATTGGGAACAAATGTTGCTTAAACTAATGTTTAATATTTAGACTGCTGGGTCAACAGAAAGACTTAGAAAAGTCATTTATGGTAGCTAATTGAAGCCTATGAAAAATGTATTTATACTCAGTGGTGCTCCCCTTTTTCATCTAATGAGCTTACTGATCTATAGATTCACTATTTGATCAGTGCATCTGGCTCCACAGGCTTCAGGGTTTGCAAGCCACAACCTACTAATAAGCACCCTGCTGCCTGTTTGCTAAACAGATCAGTGCTGGCAGGCACCCAAAACTCTAGCCTTTGAAACTTGGAGCTTTTTTGACTTGCCCAACCGATTGTGTGGCAAGAAAGACAATAAACTATGAACCTCATAAATGCTGAGCAATTAAACATAAGTTAGTAATACAGTTGTGGTAACAGACACTGCTTACCTCAGTCCAGTATATGCCTCATTTGTTCTTTGTGTCACTCCTGCTAAAAGCCAATCATGCTCAAACCCTAATGGTTGAGATTTCCTTGTAAACAAGATGGTGGCCACCTACTGAGGGAACTCCACCATCCAAGTAGCAATAGGATTTTGCTTTCATATTCAGAAGAAAAATCATTCACTAAAGCTCCCAACCCTAATGTTTTAGCATCGACTTTCCATTGTTGATGGAATTCAACTCCATGAGCTGAACACCTCCCTTTGCTTCTCTAGAGAAAAAGTGATTTACTTATGGAAACAAGTTTTCAGAATCAGCAGCTTTCCTTAAAACTGATGAGCATCAAATCAGCTTGACTAATGACTCACTCCAGTTTGAGAACAGATAATACAAGAACAAGACTCTGGTTTCACAACTAGGCACTGCTCTAAGCACGCAGGAGTGAAATCTTCATTTCTACCCGAGTCAGATCTGCCTTGGTCAGACCACTGTACAGCCTAGTAAAAAAGTAATGCAAAAAGTTATCCTCAGATGCTCCAGGGACTGAAAAAATTGTTTAGGGAAAAGCACTAATAGAAAAAGTTAATTTATCCTTCATACTTATCAAGTTTCTCAACTCAGCAATAATTGTGACTTGTAAATTAAATTCAGCATAGGTATTTTGGAAGAACTTCTAGAGGACAGAAAAAGGTAGGAAAATCTTCCTGAACTGCTATCCTTCTAAATATACATTGTGCTTGACAAAAACAAAAATGGAAGAACAAAATACAGGATAAAGGAAGTCTCCTATACGTAACAGCTCCATTTCTAAGCATGGAAGTTATTAGTCTTCAGCTGGATATTGAGTCAGATACTTTTCAGATATTTATGAACTATATTTGATGCCCAAGGAACACCTTTGGAAGGACAAGGGAACAGCACTGTGTGCTAGCCTTACTATTTTAAACAAAATCAGTGGAAATTTTTTTTTTCCTCAGACAGGACCAATATGACATGCTCTTTATAAAAAAATAATTTTCATTCAGTCCAAAGTTTTCCTCTGGAGCAAAACAATTACATTTTTAAAGTACAAAGGCAATCTAAATTCTTATTCATAAACAGAAGACCTACTAGGCTGATTTTTCTAACTAAATTACTAAAATATTTTCAGCATCTGTTTATTGAGTGTGGTCAACGAAGAGACCTCTATCACAGCAGACCTTTATTTATTATATTTGTTCTCTGTCCTGGGCTTTTAGGCTTCTGTGTACAACGGTGCCCATAGCAAACATGTCACTCTAGGATGAGAGGCTGTTTTGTTTCAGCAATGTCCCTCTGCGGCAAAGTAAGGGGTGTAAAGGTTAGAGCACAGGTATTTTCTCCTGGCTCATACTGCAAATCCTATTAGCTGAAAAGTCAAAATGAGCTGCTCATTTATATACATCCCGAAAGTACTCATCATCTGGGGAGCTCTTGGACTGGAATAGAAGATGATTATGTCTGTGTGTGTCGGCAGAACAGCAGTTTATCACATAAGCTTACAGTTCCACAGAGATCATTCATTCTGCCTTTGTTTTTCAAATGCTAACCCAGAGAGGCCCCTGCAGGGATGGGGAGGGTGGTGCACATCCCGGATCACTCCATTTCAATGCCTCCTTTAAAAAGGTCAACAGTGCCATTTACAGGGGAGGTTTTAGGGATATACACGTTACTGCTAAAAACAGGACAGACGCTATCCAACCACAAGTACCTAATACCCAGTTCTAGCTAGTACTAATCTTGGTTGGATACAAACCTGTAACATAATAATACCATACAATATTAACTCCCAGAGACTTTGGATCCTCCCTGAAATCTCTTGTTGGAGTTTGGATATTGCTGATCTAAGTTTTCTTCACAGTACTAGTATCTTTATTTTGATAGAAAGCAAAATTATCTGTAATGCCTTCATGTCTCACATGAAGCAATCTATCCATAATGTTAATTGCTTGGATTTTACTCTGCCAGCAGTCCAGTCACTGGAGAAAAACAAGTAATCAATTTCCTTATTTGAAAGCCAGAAGCATATAATGTTTATTAATAGAGAGCATGGTTTACATAGATTTTACTGTTATTGACCATAAAATGTTGTATACTATAAGCAAGGGGAAAATTTCTAACTAATTAGCCTGTGAAGATCATATTTAATGGAGTATATAAACTTAGGCTCTTTACAAATCTGTAGGGTCTTATTCATTAAGTGTATGCACACATAGACTTTATGCTGAAACAGGATTATGATACAACACAAGGTTAAATAATCCACCTTGAGATTCAAAAAATAGAAGAGCTTACATATTCCAGCTATTTTAGCTTGTAAGAAAGGAATCAAGTGAAATATGATGCATCTTCCTTAGCCAAGGAACTCTAAATACATGCAGGGAAAAAAGCTGTAATCACCCAGATACTTCTAAATGTTGCCAGCAGGAAAAAAAATAGTGTTTGCAATATCCAATTTTATCTCCTGGTGCCCTGATTCAGAATACAAGATGTTAACTCTTACAAGAAAAGCCCCTGCACGTGTTTTGCCTGGGTCACCTATTGCCACTCTGCAGGCTGACAGCCTGCCTGTACTGATGACCTAATGATTTGGACTTCCTGTTGCAGCTCTCCTCTCAGCAAAACAAGCCAGCAATTCACAGAAGCATCACTGACATCAGTGGCACTTGTGCATAAATTTGCAAGCATTTGTTTAAGCAAAATCATGTGGTAAAATGGCTAAATCTGAAGTGGGCCCATTCCATTGGGACAGAATTTAGTCACAGGCAGCTAGGTGAGGAATAGCTAACCTAATAACTCTGCACTCAGTGCAGTCCTTGGTCAGTCAAAACTTCAAGCAAATTCCCTTAAGCCTTAGGCCATAATGTAATTACACAAGTACTTGCCCATTTTAGCCAAAATCTTGCATCTGACTCAGTCCTATATCCAAAGCCAAACTGACATCCTTGAGTTTTCCTATCAACTGAGATACTCAGGACCAGTGCGCCATCACCTGTATCAATACCTAGTTCATATAAGCTGTGACTTCAGCAGCATTTCAGTCACAAAATGCTCAGAGTTCTGATCCTTTTTTTCATTTTGTTCCATTTTAATTTCAAAATACCTGTAAGTAGAAGGCTGCAGGTGTCATAAAAACTAAGGTATGGTAACAAATATTCTGAGAAATGTGTTACTATTGGAAGACAACAAATATATTATTGCAGAGACACTATAATGCTCAAATAATTCTGAATTAAGGATATGATTTGTTATAATATCAGAATATAAACTAAATTCTGCTTTTAAACTTAACAACTGTATTTGTTACCTTTTGGAGCTTCTCTCGTTCATATTGAAATCCTTAAATTAGATGTGTTCCCACTTGTTTAGGTTGATGCTGCCCTCTTCTGAACATAGCCGATCATGACATTCATTACCCAGAAATTTCAGGACTCAGAAAGAAGGTGATTAGTTATACAATAAGTAAGAAAAAACCAAAAATTTTCTTTCTAATGTCACAGACCTTTTAATCTCACATAAATGTAATCAGCATTTATTAGAAAGGACTAGGCTAAGAAACTATTTTTAGTCCAATTTGCAGTTGGAATGTCAACCTTTAAACATCCAGAATCTGAGTTTCTCATTCACCCAGTACACGAATTTAAATTGAAGCAAACTTGTATGAATGTGAATCACAATTTGAGAGTGCCTCACTCAAATTTGTAGAGGATTCTTTCCTGACCCCAAATTGACACTATTCCTTCCTTAGTGGTCCTTTGACCACTCAAAGCACATCATTGCATTTTTAGAAGTAATTGTTAATGTCTGTCATTCTTCTCTAAAAAGTACTGTGAAGGGGGTTTTTTTGTGTTCACATCCTCCAAGTTTTGCTTTGGGTCTCATACGCAAACAAACTGATAATATGCCAGAATCACCAAGGTTCTTATCCCCTGGGCTATATAGTCATGGGATCTATTCATAAAGCACAAAAATGTTTTTATTTTGGTGGACTTGGCCTCACCAATCCCACATAATCCCAATGCTTCCTGATCTCTTTGGAGCAGTTTCGTCACAGCAAGCACTTGGAGGAGCAGACCTCTACACTGCCAGCAATGGAATATTGTATTTTTAGGGCAGTAAAACAGCAAAGTGCAGTTCATGTGGCCAAATGCCTGTCCAGACCAGGAAAGATAAAAAGGAAATAGTCTTGCTTAAAAATGCTCTTAGTTTTCTAGTGCTGAGCTACTATCATGTTAAATGTTTTAATATCCTGTTTGCCCCACATCACAAAATTGGTGACACATTCTTGAGCAATGTGGTTGAGTATGTCAACACTTTCTGCTATCCTACATTAATTTAAAAATTAACCTTATTTCTAATTTTTTTTACTATTTTTCCTAATTAAATATTATTTCAGGATGAAGCATTATCTGCTTCCTTCAGGATGAAAATTCACCATATATATAGTAATAATTAATATAAATTATTGAAGTCCACTCCAATGCTAAGAGGCACTAAACCCAAACACTGCTAAGTTGCTTTTGGGGATTAAATAAATTTTACAATAATTACAATTCTTTGATGCTAACAACAGGATTGTGTGCATTCAAATAGTTAACCATCTGCAGGCAGAAATTTGTTAAAATAACGCAAAAGGGAATTTTTACCAAAAGAAATGGAGCAGAGATCTGAAATTGTTCAGCTATCTGATATGAGAAATAAATGAAGGTAAGAGTGGTTTCCCTGCTTCTTTACCATGAATTAAATGTGGACCACACAGACTGCCATAATAAAAGCCACCTGATAGCCTGGCCTAAGGCACTGATTATTAATATATTAAAGCTCCTTGCCCAAGCAGTAACTTTGTAATAAAGACAGTACATCACTGGAAGTCAAAAGGGCTGACCCATTAGGCAGAGTATGTGGATTGCACAGCCTGCAGTTTTGCACGTGTTGTGGCACAGCCTGTCTTAACAAAGATGCCAGACTTGAGTCAGAGCCCATTTATTTCCTTTATAATACCTCCTATTCTAAGTCTTAATAGACTGAAAGATCACTGTTAGTATTCAAGACACTGATTTGCAAGCCACCTTGCCTGCAAAAATGGTAGCATTGGAAATCTCAGCCCAAATCCTCGTTTTGGGCCCATTTGAAACTTGCTTCCTCTCCAAACAGACCTTGATTGGGATTCATAATTAATCCCACGGTATGGGTCAAATTACACTGCCAATTTCTCAGCCAATTCCATATAGTTCCTCAAGTTCATCAAATCAGGTCTTTAAACTGATGGTGAATTATTTAATCACCACACCAGAGCTAGCATATCAAAGGGGTTTCAATAGCTTCTATTTGTGTTCTGAATATGCCCATGTAGCAGCTGTTAAAGTGAGAATAATCATTTCCATAGAGATCTTCTTTGACTTCCTGTACTAAGCAAAAACTGGAAGAATGCTAACAGACTGGGTGTTCTATGATTTGCACATCTCAACCTTGAGAGAGATAATAATCACCATTGGAAGAATTGCTTCACCAGGGAATGCCTTGATCTTACTAGTCCCTGTGAGGAGCCACACTGAGCACCTGAAAAGCAACCAGGTCAAAGTGACCACTCTGGCACACTACAATGAACAAGATTTTCAATGAAAAGAGCAAGTCAGTCAACATTTTCAAAATATGTTTTTGCCCATCATGTTTCAGCATCATAAAAATTATTTGATGTAGAAGTGCTATTTTTTCATACATTCCATGAAAACAGAATACATTTGGTCCAAATATATTCATTCAGTGCTAACTAGACTCAAAAACTCAAATGTATTCAAAACTGCTTTGCAAATATGCTTTAAAAGCCTACTGTAGTTAAGGAATAATATATAAAATTAAGAAACTTTAAAGTAATAAAAACACAGTGAGAACAGTGCAAAACTTTTGAAGTTGTGAAGTCAGCTCTGAAATACTTAAAAAACAAGAACATGTTAAAAACTTGGATTCATTTTTGCGATATACTCTTTCAAACAAACAGCCTGAGGACAATAGGAGGTAACCTGGAGCAGTTTTAGAATTCACTATTTCGGATTAATGGTCTATTTGGCAAAACTTCCCCAATGCAAAGAATGTAACATCTTCAACCTACTGATTGCAGAGAATGTTGCCAGCAAAACTCAGTTCATGGGAACTACATAAATATTGTTCCATTTTGCATGTGCTGCAGGCAGACATTAGGCAAGTTGATAAAAGGTACAAACACTAAAGGTGAAGCTTTGGCTCTACAGAGATGAAGAGCCAGTTTCATCAATGACTGCCATGAAGGCAAGATCTCCTCAAATTCATGTATAAATCTCATTATCATCTCTGGTCCTATTGCCATACAGACCTAGACCCAAAAATTAGGAGTAAAAAATACATCCTTTGTCCTCGCCACACCACTCGTGAAAATAACTTAATAAAAGTCATTTTATGAAGTCATAAAAAGGAAGCCTCCTGAGGCTCCCAAAGCTATTCCCCACTCCACCAGTACCAGTCAGTCCTTCTCCCCACCTCCTTGTTTTTATGAAAGAGGACCGGCAGCAGGAGTCAGAGGAATTTACCACTTCCTTTCACGGAAATAAAATTCTGTCTCCAGTCCCCTCATTGCCTGTCAAGTTTTCAAAGAAGTGTTGCTAGAGGGAGGAATACTTTAAAAAAGCCCAACAGATTTCTAAAGCCAGCTTTAAAAGTGTCCTTTAAGAGCTTCCCTGAGGTGTTTATGGCTTATATTGCTCAATTAGCTATTTTATATTGCAGTTTTTTCTTCTAAAGCAATCTTTGACTAATTGTAAATTCTTAGAAATAAGCTTCAGATTTTAAAAAGTCCTATTTTTACAGCTGCAATAAAGTCCTCTAGGGCACATATTAGAGGCCATAATGGCATATGACTGGACTTCAGCACTCATCCCATCATCATGATGGGTGTCTCCAACTAATTAGCTGTACCTAGTAACAAGCTGATATTAGCACCTGTTCTCACAAAATAGATTTTAATAGAAATGGGGCCAAGACAAATGCGTCTGGGGAAGTTCAGCTCTGAGAGCATGCTGAGTCCCTCATAAACAAGGGAAGGTTTTGTAAAATCTCAGTGTGCACAGATCCCAGGGTTTAGTAGGTTTGTCACTGAACTTCAGTTAACAAACTGCTGGAATGACAGCCCAAAGTACATTTCATTCTCCAAACACACTGGACAGGTAAGCATGAATGCCATAATACTGGAGGTAGCTGAAGTTCCCAGTCTTTAAAGGCAGTCAGCTGCAGCACCTATCTCTTGGGATAAATGCTTCCAAGCTGAGTTCAGTTTTGAAAGAATTCTATATTCAATTCTGTTCATTTTCTGTGTGGTGCTTTTACTTGACTATAATGGAATATTACTATAATAGAAGAACTAAAATTTTATAATGTCTCAATTAGAAAGTAATGTTCTTCCTATAGTCACTTGTGTTACAACAACAGGCAAATATAATACATATTGCAGGAGACTTATGTTCATCCGAAACAGTCTAATTTAGTTTGCATAAAGAAAACTTTTCTACCTTCCTTTTTTCTGCTCACATAAATAAACATTACAATTATGTTTATAGAGACTTAATGAAAGATTTGCCTTGACTGAAATGATTCCTTAATACTTCCATATTGCATTATTTGGAATATCAACAGATCACTTCTGCTCATGCCTGTTGGTTTCCATTTGATATGCATGTTTGTATTACTCAGACTACATATGCTCTCCTCACTGAGCTTACACAAATGGGAAGTCAACATCCTTCAGCCTGAGCTGCACGGCAGAACTGGGGCTCCCATTCAGTACAGCAGACAAACACACCCTGACACATTTCATCTATTCCCATAATTTCCCCTTGCTCTGTGTTTTGGTAAAGTCAGATTTGTTCTACACCTCTGTTTATCAACTGACACTGCATAAACACCTGAGCTCTGAGTGCATCTGCTATCAGAGTGAAATAAAATATTTATTTAATTCAATTATAAACAATCAGGATACAACTCTAAGAGGTCTATTAAAATTAATAAACCCAGATTCATTATATGGCAAATTTCCCAGATAAGACCAAAAATTATTTTATTAATAGTACTGCAGCACAGTAAAGCATTTACATAATGAAATATTAATACCCCTCTAAAGAAAAAAGAAAATGTGGAAACGAGGCAAGCCATGATCATGAGGTAATGATCTGTGTTTAGGAATAGTCTAGGATTCAGGGTAGCCCCCATAACCTGTGTATGAAAAGCCAGAGCACTGCAACTGAGAGATGAACACAACGTCTGAAATATCCAGAGCTTTATGCTATCCTAATTCCCTTCATAATATCCCTCTTTTCATGAAGTATGTGAGTGACATTAAGAAAAATTGTGAATCACTCACCAATAACATACCAATTTCCCAGAATCCAGACTTTTTAAAAAGTTTAGTGCTGAAGAGGCTAGTTATCAGTTTCAGAGTTAAGAATATCTATTTATGCAAGCCTCCCTCTAATGTTCTATGATGCTCTTTTCCGTAGCAGAGAAGACCAATTCCCATCAGACCATGCACTGTGGTCTGGAAGAAGGCAAAATAAGTAATCAAGATCCTTGCTCCTCCTGCTCTTGAAAACTCCCAAGTGACGTGCTAGGGGTGCTGAACCACATGAACAGAGCAGCGCAATCACCCAAACACACACACCCCAAGAGAACAAAGTAATGCTTTTCTTCTCAGCTCTTGTTAACCTGCAGAGATCTGATACAGTAGAAAAAGTTGATATTGATTTTTGCCAGCAGAAAACTGCTCTGAACCCTAAAGTAGCTTGAGAACATGGCTGAATATCAGATGCCTTCAATTTACTGTACCTACCATTGTCCAGCTAAGCTCTTTATTAGACAGCTGCACTCCTTGACTAACTGAACACTGTTTTATAAAACTGATCTATACAGTGGTTGTCCAAAGCACAAGCTTTGTGTTTGGAGAGATCTAAACATACTAGCCAACTTAATATCAATGGTCAAAAAGCATGGACTCTCCCTGAAGGTAAAGAACACCTTCTTAATGAAAAAAAACTTGCAATAATCTTAGATCCATCTTCAATTTAGACCTTGTATTTTCCCCTGTTGTCAGAGTTTCAATCGCCTTTGCTATGAGCTCTGGGTTTCAATTTACAGAGCATTAGCCCCAGGCTCCTCATCAGCATCTTCGGGTCTACTGGGACATACATTCCAAAATACTGAGCAGTTAGAAGAACAAATCAAAATTAACAAATCCTGAGTGACAAACAAAGCATACCAGTTGATCAAGGAAATAGGGGCTTTCCTCAAAATATAAGAGTGCCATGTAGATCCAAAACCATAGGGGCCAAACCAGTCTGAAGGTGTTGACAAGAAATTGTCCCTAAGAGAGAATGTCTACCAGTTAATTCAGATAAGCAGCCTACAAGTCAGGGAATACTAAAAAAACTGAAAAACAAAAGCATCCAGATGTAGGCATCAAAATCACAGTTATGCAGAGATTCTATGCATTTTTGTAGCTGCTATTATTACAACATGCCAGTGCAGATAATATGCATTACATTAGGAAACAAGTGAACAGGAATCACAACAGCTACTGCAAACAAAGGTGATTAGGTCTCAGCTGGCTTCTCTCTGCAGCAGCCTTTTTAAAACAAAGGTGAACATCCATACATAAACCCTTGCTTTCCCTGCTCGATGTCTCACTCCTTGTTAACCTGTTTTCCAGCCCAGCATAGCAGTCCAAGCACCAAAAGGAGAATTTGAAGTGTGCTCCTTCTTGGCACTGACTGCACATGGCAGCTGCAAAGCTTGTAGTCAGTGAATTTTGCAGCTGGTCTGGTAGCAGTTGGCAAAAACCTAGTGTCCAGATGGACACTAAATTTGCATTATTTATAATGCTTCAAAAGTGAATAAACCGATATGAAAGTGACTTACAAGGACGTTTATTTAGGGACTTCTCTCTGACAGTTCTGAAGCCACTTTCATCCAAGCAATGCTTAGATGCTGAAAGCTGTACTGGCCTTTAGGAAAAAGTTCTACAGCTCTTGATCACTGTTAACCTTTCTATAACACACATGTGCAAGAACAGGTTAATCCTGTACTATTCACAGAATATGACCTACAAGTTAATAGACCCATCTACAACTATAGTGCTTGTTTTCAACTGCATATATTGTACAAGGATCTGGCCTGCTCAAGTTTTCCTACTTGCAGTGTGAAAGAATGGAGAAAAAGCAGGCTACAATTTGTAGTTTTCAAATTAAAAAGTGAACAGCTCCTTGAAGGGCAAGCCACTAGGACAGGCATCCTGATTTGGGCTGTAAGAGTTAATTTCTTCTTAGCTGGCACAGAGCTGTGTTTTGAACTCAGTAGGACAATAAAACTGATAACACACTAATGTTTTGGTTGTTGCTAGGTAGTGCTTACCCAACTCAAGGCCACTTCAGTTCCCCACACTCTGCCTGTGAGGAGATGTGCAAGAAGCTGGGAGGGAGCATGGCTGAGACAGCTGACTGGCCAGTGGGATATTCCAGATCATAGAACAGCATGCCTGGTATAGAAACTGTGGGGGTTGGCCAGGAGGGTCTGATCCCTGCTCAGGGATGGGCTGGGCATCAGCCAGCAGATGGTAAGCAACTGTGTTTGGCAAGACTTGGCTTTTTTGGGTTTTAGTCTTCTCTCTCTCCTTTTCGTTGCAATTATTATTATCTTTGGAACAGTTTTGTTTCAGGTATTAAACTTTAGGGAACCCACAAGCTACAAATTTTTCCTGATTCGCCTCCCCATGGTGGGTGGCCACCACTTGCACAGTACTGAGTTGCCAGCTGAGGTTAAACCACAAGAGGCCAGTGCCTGATGGGGCTGTGTGACAGGAAGAGCTACATTGCATCAGACAACACAAATGGGTTTACTATAGTGTTCCCATCTCTCAGCCAACTTTGAAAATTACCCTTCTTCACATAGATGAAGATAAGTAACATCCACAATGTCCTTTGTTCTTCAGAATTTATAGAAAACAGTAATTCTTTATGTTGAAAGTCCTTCAGCTGTTTAAACTGGGCCAAAATATGGTAATGGAGAATGACCAGGCATGTTCTTTTTCTGAACAATTTGAATGGAGAAATAATATATTTTGGTTTGAAACTGATTGTCTTTAAAAAGACAGCAATATTCATTTCTATCTTCAGTTCTCAGCATTTCAGGACTGTCATTATTCAATCTATTTTACTAATATAGGATTTCAAAAATCTGAACTAAAACTCTCTTACAAAAGGCCACTGGGAGATCACTTTTGTTGCTGCAGAATGACAAATCAAGACTTCCTTTGGCCCAAGCAGTAGAACAACCAAGCACATTATCTCTTTCTGAAGGTACTGTCAGATCAGGCCATTGATACTGCTCCAGTCCCTTCTCAATACCAGATATGAGTACATCATCATTCGTATCATTTTTATTCTCTCCTCACTCTGCTGTGGAGATAAAGCTTACTAATAAGACTTTCAAGCATGTGAACCAGCCATGTAGAGTACACCACCACAAAACTCCCTAGTACTTTGACAGCATAAGCAGCCCATGATATTTTAGCAATCCAAGGTTGCTTGCCTTACAAATTTCTCATTCCTACATTCCACATCATTAAACACCTGATTCTGTTCACTGAAAAGAGTACAAGCTTCACTGGGAGAAACATTATTAAATCAGCCATGACAGCTTTGCTATAGACTTGCTTATTCAGTATAAATAGAGTGCCAGTCACAACAGGATATAGCTGAACAACACATCTCCAGTAGTGGCTGTTAATCACAGTTAAATAGCTGTTCAATGGAGATGACAGTTCCAGTCTAACAATAAGGCACTTCAGAGGCACATGGTGCTGAAGGCACTGCTGTCTGTAGCATATCACCATAGATTCTACAGCCAGCAACAACTATTTCTATCTTCACATTACTGAACTGTGCAGTAACACAGAAAAAAACTTGAAAATTCTTAATAATTATAGTATTGTGCATTGAAGGATGCAACACTGGCTTGCTGTTAAGCTTACATTTGGAAAAATAATGCTATAAATACAAAATGCATACTGAAAAGCACAACTTAGTTACAGCAGCACAAAGGAAGGACCAAGAGATCTTAAGAATCCATTAAAACCAGACATCTCAAATTAAGAATTTGCACCAAGTTTCACCCTTCCAAGATACTAAAGTGCATGACCCAAAGCCTTCTGCAGACAAATGTTACTTCTTCAAGCTATGCGCCTTTGGAACATGCCTCAAATCAGACTTCAGCAGGCTTTCCCTTAAAACAAAGCTTTGGTTTCATATACAGAAGGTCATTGCAGTCTAAAGCGAGTATATAAAATACATTGCCATTTTGAGAGATGTGCAACAGTGATGAAGTTAAGACTGCTGCTCTCATGCTATGAAACTGTAATGTTTCTTTACATTTGAGTTGAAATGTAATTTCCTTACATTTTACTTTGAAAATTGTTTTCAAATTTTAGTGTATGATACCACATTGTGCAAGAGCAACTGAAAAATTGGTCCCAAATTTGAATTGTGACTAAAGGTATACAACAAGCAAAGCATGAAAAATGAGGAAAAGAAAGAGCCCTAGAGACAAGTGTAGTCTCAATAACAACTAGCTTCATGATTCTGAAGGGAAATGTTTCCTGAGGTGGCAGCTGAAAGAAGGTTTGATTAGCTCAAGGAAGCTATTGCCTGTTGTTTGCCTACTCCTGTGTTCTGAAAAGCAGGACGTGCTCTTACTTCTGAAAGGATATTGCAATAGGGTTTTTTGGGGTGGTTTTTTTTTTCCATTTTCCAAATTATTTTTTGTCTCTATCCTATTAAATGAAGAATTATCTGGAAATGATTCAGTGTTCATTGACACTTCAAATGCACTGACTACTGATGGTCTCTCTACACGCAGAGATAAACTGTATATTCACAAGTTAACACATAAGATTATATGAGATTTCTTGGAGCTTGCATCTCTGCACAAGAGTTATTTTGTGAGGAACAACCCAAGCATTTGGCATGGCATCAAACTGAAGACAAGGTCTTCAGCCAGTATAACGTGTCTCATCTCCATCAGCTTTGTGCTACAGTATCAGCTGCCCTTTGACAGTCTGTATAAATAGAGGAGTACATGATTTCTCATTTGGATTAAGAAAATTATACTGGATGACTGCAGAGACATTGTCTTATATTTCAAAATTAAACTGTAAGCAGAGTTTACACATAAGAATGTCCTTACTATAAATGCATCAATTGTCACTCTCCTAACACATGGTTTACATTTGGCACAGCAACAATACAAAAGTGTTTACAAAGTGGATTGGAGCCAACAGATGGCTCCTCCAAACCATCAGTATCAGAATCATACTCAGTTCCCACTCCTTCCCAGAAAAACTCTGGGAAAACAGATTGGGATGATGCCTAAGTACATACACATGGTGATTTATATCTGGTTTTGCATGTATGTGCATATATAGGCACACGTGTAAGTCTGTGTATAATCATGCACACATGAGCAATATACAGTGCTCAGGTGCCTGGGCTCTTCAGCTGTCTAGGACCTGCACAAAACCAAACTTTATGCAAAGAATTTTTCTCTGTTCAGGAGAGATATTTTATTAAAAGACAATGTTATTTTGATAAGATGTCTTGTAATTACATATTCTGGTTTCTGCTAACAGGGTATTCCACTTTTACAGACCAGTTTTGCTGTTTCATATCTTGGCTGAGGGCCTGCCATGGAGGGACAACAACACCAGCTATGCTAAGGCCGAGCTGAGGGAAGCTGCTAAGCCATTTTCTGGAAGAGGTCAGCAAGAGGCACTTCTGAGCTGCGTGGCAAAAGTAGAGGGCACATGATGGAAGCACAGTTTTGAGCTGGTGACTGCCATTTCCCATGCTTCAGAAAGAATTTCTCTGGCATTGCCATGGGAAAATTTCTTCATTCTGACAGAAAAGAGCAGTTTTACTCTTAAAAAGAATTCAGTAGTTGAATTACCCCTTTTTTTGGTGCTGATCATCACTCTTAATGCTAGAAAAGAAGCATGTGCCTTATTGTAAACCAAATATTGTCAGACATAACTTGCTGAGATGACTACTCACATGCTTCCAGCTGGAGCCCATTCCTCTCCTAAATGCCATCAATAAAAACAGGACCCATCCTATACATGTGATTCTTGCTAGAGTAATGTACATATGGTTCCCATGAAATTAGTTCCTTGCTTGTTTATTTTTGTATCACTGATATTTACAATACTACATATCTGTACCATCAGCCTCCGGAAAAACACTGAGTGTGCACTGCAGATAAGTTTTACAGATAAAATGCATATTAACTCCAAAAAGCCCAACAACAAACAAGTCTAGAACTAGGCAAGTGTGCAGGGTTTCCATTACAGACCTTACAAAGGGTTTCTATTTTTTACCTTACAAAGGTCAACCACACCAACACACTTTTGCTTCTTTAGCTTTATGCATTTACTGAAAACTCATTTTGAGGTGATTTATCCAATAAGTGTCTCCTTAAGAGCAGCACAAATACTGTTTTATCATCATACCATCTTCTTAGGAGGTTGTTGATTACACAAATGACTCAAAAATTGGCCATGTCACTGTTTTCACATGATGAAAGCAACTCCTCATTCATGCTACAATCTCTAAATTCTCCAGCTCCTTTTATACCAGGATCAGCCAGTTCACTATTTCTAAAGATAGTAAATCAGTTCAGCGAGAACTACGTGCATAAACAGTTGGTTAGAAATAGAGCAAGGGAGAGAAAAATTACTGGAATGATCAGATGGTTGGAATGAGAGTATAATTACCTCTGAGCAGCAGCATTGTTTCTTGCCAGCTTTAGCAGTTTGCAGAATTACAAAGTTACTTTGCAGGATGATGTTTTCAGTACTTTGAGAAGCCACCAAAGCCTTGTTCAAACAAATGCAACAGATTGACAGCATGGCTATATAATTTGGAAGAATTAATGTCCTTCTGGCAGTAATTGTTTGTCATTAGAAAACCTATCTATCTGATAACTGTTATCCAGTTATCTGATCTTGGGTGCAATTATACAAAGCCGATGTCCAGGTTTCAGCACACAACTGGAGATTCCAATTCATATACTTAGACTGATTACCTGCATGAATCCTGCCAGCCTCACTGCCAAGGTTACCTCAGTGAAACCCACTTCATCGGAGCG